>NC_079545.1:9986187-10330875 GCF_015846415.1 Triplophysa dalaica | reverse complement strand
ATTTCCTCGAGTCAGAGTGCACAGGTTTATTGTCTGCCAGAACATGTCACGTTTACAACGTACCAGACTGCTTACTTTTAAACATAGAACCAGCAGTCGGATCTGCCAAAATGTGTGAGGATTATCAAATCTTTAATCTATATTAAGAATCTTTTTTTAGGCACATTATCTGTTTGAGGTAACTGGTAAACAGAATAACCCTGAGCACAACTGTGTATTCTACATTGCTTTAAAAGATAAGTTCATGTAAAAATGGCTATCTAATCATTATATTCCTCAGAACAAAGACATTTATAGAGATTTGGATCAACTCGAGGGTGAGTAAATGATTACAGAATTGTTATTTTTTTGTTATCTGTCCCTTAAATCATCAACTATATTGCCATCTCTGTTTAAAACATAAAACAGCAGGTCACTTTTTGTACTACATGGGTTGAAGTCGACTGGTGTCAAACTGACATTTCCTGCAAAATCATACATAACAGCTTTAAATATATATCACTGTTATAGGCTTAAAGTTGGAAGTCACGGTAAGGTAACGGAAAATTTGGAACCAATTTTTTTGTTTAAGATTACAGCTTCCAAAAAAAATCTACTAACATGTCATTCAGACATCAACTTCCAGTCTAACTGGGCATAAAGTACAAGAATTCATGGCGACATTTAAAAGTCTGGCCGTATGAAACTTAGGTATAATTTGAGCTTTTGGCAGGCAAAAAACAAACAAACACAGAAATGTGTGAAGTGGCTGAAACTCTAAGAGAAAGAAAGAAGAGAGAAGCAGGGACTCATTACAGGAGATGGCACTTGCAGTGTATTGTTGGGGATTGTCACTACACTATATTAGCACCCCTCTTATTAATTTGTTTGGTAAGAACGCATCGACCAAGAATACAGTGCAATTGAAAGTGGATGGCTACACACAGAGGGTGAAGAAAGCCATCGTATAAAATTTTAAATGTATTCATTCCATTTTTTTCTCAGAGCTGTCACAAGTTACCACATGAAAAAAATTAATTCAGTGATTTCACATGAAATAAAGACTTAACAACAGGCCCACGGCTTATACTGTATATAATATTTAGCAATTTGTGTGGATGACAGTTGTCAAGTTTAGAAACGGTGCTTTACCTGTGTCATACACACAGAATCTATAGGCAAATCTGTAATATTGTATTAACAGACGTCACACTTTATGAACACACTTTAACATGTATAAAGAGATGGTCCTCCACTAGTGATCACATTAATGTTTCTATGAAAGATGATATTACTTAGCTTCAATGATAATTACAATGCACTATACAGACAGTGCAAATGACTTTACTTTTGTTAAACGTCCCATCTGGGTTTGATTTATAAATAAATTACCCGTAAAAAGAGGGTCTTTCCCCATCATTTCATGATAAACGGGTGCTTCACTAGGGACTTTCTATGTGTGCGTGTTAGACAAAGTAATGTATTGTTTTTAAAACAAATATTTTATCATTTTGAATTTTTTACGATGCGTAAATGTTTCATTAAAATAAAGATTGCAGCATGCAGATAACTAATGTATGAGAAAATATCTTCCTTTTCTCTGATCTTTCAGCATTGTGACTTGGCAGATGTTGTCTATGCTTAAGAGCTAAACTGCTCACTAACCAAATTTAAAAAGTGAAATTCCATCACACCTCCCCTTTTAATATGACATATTACATACTTAAACCGCATCTGAATATTTCTAACGATATTCATACCACAATTTGAATTTTGCTAGTTCAGTGCGATTTTCAGTGCTATTTTCTGATCTGGTCTGCGTTTTCTGCATCGCAGAAGTTCTGCAAGTAGAAAGTCCCACAGCAGCAGCATTATATTTTCTTATTAATGACCTATTAATGAACCCTTTAATAAAGTGTTACCAGCATTGTTTTATTGAATAAATGTAGCAAAGCTTAAAGATTGGTTTCACCACAAAACAGCTGAAGATAAATTACAGTCATAAATGCCTCCGAGATAAATGCCGCAAACCCACTTCACACTTCAGAACTCCAACGACAGCCAAACATTTCTGAACTGCTTCAGGGAAACCTCAACAACATTTTGGCAGAAATTGTCAGAATTACACATATTTTTCTTATTGTTTGTATTGTGTTGTAAGATGCCACAGAATATGGAAATATGCTACTCTTATATGAAAAGCTGGACAGAAGGGACAGAGGTGAAATCAAATGACTGTGATGTCAAAATAGTCCTCTCTTATCTATGTAAACATATGTTTTATCTAACCATCTATTCTCCTCTCTCTCTGTTCCTATCTTTCTCTCTCTATCTCTCTCTCTTTCTTATGGTACTCTATACTCTTGTGTATTTAAATGGTTTTTGTCACCTCACCTCACCACCCCTTTTCTCTCTCTCTCTCCTGTTAGGATAAAGTATCTATCTGGGTGTGCTCATTCTGGAGGGCTTTTCTGAAGTGTTGCTAATTCTGGCCTGTGACAAGTGAAAACACTCCGACACACACACACATACACACTGCAGTGGCTCACAGTCCCATTTAGCTGATGTGCATGTGTGTGTGTGTGTGAGAGAGAGAGAGAGAGTGATATGAGAGCTAAAAGCTTGTCCTTCAAAAACTGTCAGCTCTGCTCAAGCTCAAAACAAATGTTTCTGTGTGTGTGTGTGTGTGTGTGTGTGTGTGTGTGTGTGTGTGTGTGTGTGAGAGAGAGAGAGAGAGAGAGAGTCTACAGCTCATTATGCATTTCCTTATTCTCTATTCTTTAAGTATAACTAAATTGTCGGATATTAATTGTTATTGCTATGCTGTTATTGTAGCAAAAAAACTAATCCAGTGATCCAATAACATGACTGTGATGTTCAATAAAGCTTGAACAAAAATAAATTGATATCGAGTGGAGAGAGTGAGTTGAACACATATGGGGAGTGTAGGTGTTGAGGGTTAATCGGGAACGTAGGAAGAAAGAGAGAGGGAGGAGGAATATAGGGAAGAAATGAAAGGAATGAACGTTAGAAAGCAAATGAGGGAGAAGAGAAAAAAGAAAAGAGATGGAGATGGACTGAGAGGGAGAGAGGGAAAAACAGTAAGGGATGAAGGAAGCAAAACAGGTTTTCAAATGGAAAAGGTCCCATCACAGTCAGTAATGCCGCCAACCAAAATGATGAAATATGAATTCCATAACCTCACGAAAGCTTCGAACAGAAGCACACACACAACTAACACAGAAGAAATTAGAAAAAATTACTCACATTTATAGAAGGAATCCACCGTGTTCTTTCTACAGTAGCCCTTAATGAACAAACTTCTCTACAGAGCGCATTTCATAAATACGTTATCTCAAGAAAAAAGTGATAACATGAGGACATCTTAGTCCTCTGATATCAGCTGTAGTGCTTCCAAAGAGGGGCTGTGGAGTTAGCCGTTAGTTGCAATTCTCAACCTCACGGCTAGATGCTGCTAAATTTCATACACTGGACTTTTAAGATCTATTACAATTTTTATTAATGAATCAATATTCATTAGAAATTGTAACAATTTTACTTTTTGACTTCTTGATTTTAATTGTCAAATAACATCAATATCACAAAGACAAGACACATGTGGGCTTCCGTATGTTCTGCTATTGATTTAATATGCTGTTCTAGTATGCAGCCCTTATCTCACAAATTATTTCTGATATCTCACAGCTTCAGTTTTATAAAGAAAATCAATGACCTGCAGTTGAAACGCTGGCAATTCAATTACTTGAGATTCCAAAAATCTCTAGCTTTTTCCCTTAATATTTTTGAGTCTGCTATCAAATGTTTTTCTGCCTGTGCTGTGCGTATGCACAATTCAGAGGGAACACTGCCTTGGGTGAGAAGAAATCTTATTAGTTTTGCCCATATAAAGTGCAGAAACAGATTTAAGGTGTGACAGAGGTAAATCCCCCTTGTATTAAGACCCGCCCACTAATAGCCATGTCTTCAAAAAAGTAGAGGTAAAAATACAACAGTTCCAGAAGGTGGACTAAGGCAGGTTGACCTTCCTCACCATTAAAAAGGCATGTTGTGTTCTATTGTTATGTTCTACTGACAGACCTCCCTTTTCCTCATAAGAGAAGGAGCAGGTGTTCCCGTTAGGATTAGGGGTATGCCCTGAATCTATCATTTAAATTTAAAGGCATAGTTCCCCCAAAATGTTAATTATTTGATCGTTTAGTCACCCTCAAATTGCTTCAAACCTGTATAAATGTCGTTCTTCAGCTGAACAAAAACATATTTGGAAGATTTTTTGTTATCAAATGGTTCTGAGGCACTATTGACTACTACCGTAGGAAAAATCTACTATTATAGTCAATGGTGACCCAGAGCTGTGTAGTTTCCCACATTCTTTAGAATGTCTTCTGTCATGTTCAAAAGAACAAAGAAATCTATAAAGTTTTAAAAAATATTCATTATAAAATAAATTGCCTTTTTCGGTGAACTATGCCTTTAAGCATATGCAAGCAGTGACTGAAGAACTGGGCAGCAGGTCTGTTCCGAAGACAAAAAATCCACCTTAACAAACCATTTTGATGTGTGCCTCACACAATGCTTGAAATATTAAATGTTACATAAAACGCTTTTATAGTACTTTTATTGTGTGTGGTGCTAGACAGCCACTGGCATGGCCATATTCGATGGCTGTACAGAAAAGAACAACTTTCTAGATAACAGATAATTCTTTAACATTGGAAGCCGACAAATAATATATGGCGGATATAACGTATCTAAATATTAATAATACAAAGTTCCCTAAGACTGAAACAAAAGGCAAAAAGTGGACAACTGCTTTTATTTGAAAACATTGACTACAGAAAACAAGATATCCATTAGTTCTCTTTTTTCCCCCTGAAAATCATGTACCAAGCATACTTTAAACTAATTAACGATTATTTATCCTTCAAAATTTTCTATTATATTTTTTATTTAATAAACAAATTAAAGATGTTCTTCAAGAGCAACCCAGATTTTTTAATAGCCATTTATCGGAAATTTACCATGCATCTTTAGTTTATACACACACACTATCCACCTGCTGAGCCCAGAGGAGGCACATCTAAGAGCACCTGTTAAAACACTGAGTGATCTAACACTGAAACACATCCACATCAAACACACACACATAGTGATGCATGCACAAAATCACACACACACTCGCACACACTGAGGTATATACACAATCCCCCTGCGGGACTAATCCTGTACACATACAATTCAGAATTCATCACCAGCCAAATATCTGCGATCAGAACTAGGCCAAGGCATGATGTGTGAGTGTGTGTGTATCCGTTATAATATATGCTGGCATCATTATTTTTGAATTACAATAAATAATGACTGGGGGGTACACTTTCACTGTCTTAGGGGTGCGTGTGTGTTTCTGAGTGTGTGTGAGGCAGTGGGAGAGAGCAGAAAAAGATTAAAATATGTCTCAAAGGTATATACATTTATTTGTGTGTGTGAGAAGTTTACTGATGTTGTTTGACTCTCTTTCATTTCTGGCCAGAGGAAAACATGGGCTCCGTTCACCCCACAATCACCTTCAATCGCTTTACATAAGTCGCAGATCATTCTGTCAGCAGACACACATGAAAGAAGGTAACGTATGTCACAAACACAGTTCCCTGATAGACAAACAGGATTTCAGTTTTATTAAGTAAAATGCAGAAAAATGTGCACAAGCACACACGGTGCTCAGGTTCATATAGACGTAAAAAGAAACACATCTACAGAAGGGCTAGCAAAGAAAGGCATTGCACGAAATGACATGACGTAGAGAGAGAGTGTGTGTGAGTCATTCACACTGGAGACAGTCAAACACTTTCTGATTACTGAGAGACTTAATTAGACTGTTCTTGTTGTCTGTCTCTCAGCGGACACAACGTAGCACTTCACTGCTGATAAGAAGGGTGAGGAGAAAATCTGTCTGTCTTCCTCTTCAGCACAAGAACTGAAAGTGTTTTCGCAGGTGTCGGGACTAATGACATGTAAACCGCTGAAATAATAAAAAGCCAATTTCTTTCATTGGCCCGCTGATAATTTTCCGGAGTAAATAACCGCAAAACATGCAAATCTCGTTTTCACCCGAGAACCGAGCGCGACGATCGTGCCAATCTGATACCACGCGATATGCAAATGGCTCACGCAACCCGAGCCTAGAATTTCCAACGCACCGGACTAATGAGGTAACAGTGCTTTATTTTGCCTCGTTTGCAATTGAATGGACTCGTATTTAAAAGGTAGGCAGGGACGCACACCTGTGGTCAGGGAGCCCTGGGAGGAAACTCCTGCCCCCTGGGACAGATGTTTGCTCATTATTTTTGAAAGTCACCGAGTTTTGATTTCCATCTTTACATGCTTCTCTCATCCAGCTGGTCGTTACATCCACAGAATGAGTTAACAACCCTCACAGGATACGAAAGCAAATGCGCTCTGATTGGTTAGAAAATAGAACAAACACACTCAGTTCTCATAAACTGGCACAGTAAAAAATAAACACACTATAAAATAAAACTGAATAATACATAATATGATAATACAACTGTCATAAAACATAACTCAATAAAAAGGTTGATGTGTCTGTGTATATAATAAATCAAAATGCCATATAATGATTTATTACAAAATGCAATTTTAATGAATTATAAATTCTCACAGTACCATATTTAAGATTTCATTAAAAAGCAATAAAACTCATGATAATATTATATAAAAAAAATACGAGAACCGTATCTTTGTTTTTACTATTTTACGGTCTAAAATATTTGAATTTATCGTTGCTGTCCATCTGAACCCTCTGACGTCCAAGTTCACTGTTTTTCAGGAAATGAAGAAAACACTGTACTTTTTAAATGATTAAATATTGTGTTGTGAATGTTGACATACACATTGTGTATAATATTGGTTAGATATTTGCAAAAGCAAACATTATGGGTGACATATAGTTAGGATTTATGGCTAAAAAAATTAAATCAAGAAATAATATAAGGTTTCAGAAGTACAGCAGTGATATACATCTGATAATACAGCAGAATGAACGCAAACTAATAATTGCTGGTGAATTTTATATATATATATATATATATCTTGATATTTTTCAGCATTTTGACAATATTTGATATTAATTCTCATAATCTATATTCAAATTTATATTTGAAGATCTAAATTTTCCATGTTTGCACTAAAATGTATTTCTTATTTATGCAAATAAACATATTTTCTAAACTGAACAAGTACAGCTAAGAAAGAAGTGATTTACATAAATATCAATCCATCCATCCATTTTCTACCGCTTATCCGAACTACCTCGGGTCACGGGGAGCCTGCGCCTATCTCAGGAGTCATCGGGCATCAAGGCAGGATAAACCCTGGATGGAGTGCCAACCCATCGCAGGGCACACACACTCACTCATTCACTCACGCACTCACACCCTACGGACAATTTTTCCAGAGATGCCAATCAACCTACCATGCATGTCTTTGGACCAGGGGAGGAAACGGGAGTACCCGGAGGAAACCCCCGAGGCACGGGGAGAACATGCAAACTCCACACACACAAGTCGGAAGCGGGAATCGAACCCCCAACCCTGGAGGTGTGAGGCGAACGTGCTAACCACTAAGCCACCGTGCCCCCCTATTTACATAAATATAACATCCACAAATCTATAATTTTTAAATAGCTGGTGACAGAGATTTAAACTAAAGACTTAAATAAAAATAGATCCGTCTATGCATTCTCATACCAAAAGTCATGACACAAAGTGCAGACGTGGAACCAGTCTTTCGAGATCTTAATGACCAAATAAAAAGTACATTAAATTTACTGCAATATTCATGATGTTAGTTTGTTTATTTCGGCAACAAAAAATATTGAACATATCATAAGTAGCCTAATTATAATGCATCAAGAATTCCCTCACAATGCATGACATCCAGAAGCTCGAAGTCAAGTACTAAAGTTACTAAGAAGGCAAATATGCAAAGATCTCTTAAGATTAAATGGCTGATGATTTAATCAGACGTGCTTATCTGAGTGAGTTTAAATACTGTTTAAGCTTTGACCCAGAGCACTATCCTCCATTCCCTCTATATTCAGCGTCTCTCTGCAGTAAGCTCCTTTCCCTCGCATGAGCGAACACATGACACTGCCATAATCGACAACCATAACAGCCCAAAAACACCAGAAAACAGTCGGCATGTGTGTGTGCGGTGAGACATTGACCTGTGACCCATATGCTTTGCCCTTACACTTTCCTCAGAGGGATGCGTTTCACTGGGAGCCTTCAAGACAATGGAGTGACTAAAGTCATACACACCTGACCCGTCATGATGAATATCAGCCCCAACACCACACACACACACACACAATTCTCTCTAGGGTTTGGATTCTATCATTATCTCTCACCTTGTCACGGTCAACCTGAAATGCGTCTCCCTCTCCTACTTTATCCCTACCTCTCTCTCTTTCACTCTGATTGTCTGTTCCTGCCATTTCTGTCCCAATGCCTTTTCATTTCTTTCTCAATTGTTCCTTCATTACTTGTTTTGAATTGACTCTCGCCAAGTCTAGAGAGGTGAGAATGGAGGAGTGCTGCGATAATGCGTTTGTCTTTACAGACTAATTAAAGGACGGGGTCTCTCTCTCCCTCTTCTCTGCTTCAGGTATTTCTGTGCAATTCATCCTTCAAAACTCCAGTCTCCTTCATGAGATGAGGAATCGGAGGTGACCGTTATGCTTGAGGATGGAGTGAGGGAGAAACGCAAGAAATAGAGAGACTCTTAGGCTGCGGCATTTATTCAGCTATGAACTTGAAATTGTGCTCCGCGCTTCAAAATACTTGATCAAACCCCCTAATGAAACCCCGCAACAAAACGGCACCTTTCGAAAATCCCAATGAAACGCACCTCTGAATCACTCTGACACAGAGCAGTGAATTTCTTAAACCGGGGTAAACAAAGCAACCGACTGTGGAGAGATTTTTCGTGCTGAAACAAAAAACAGCTCCTCGGCCCAGGGGATGTCGGCTTTTGTAAAACTTTCAATGCATCAATAAAGAAAAGGTATCGAGGTCTCGGCGGCGTATGAAGGTCACTCTCATTACCAGATGTCTCCATTTTACTGATCTCAGACCAGCGTTTATCCCCTCTCCCTGAGAAGCCGTTTCTCCCTCCCACACACTCGCTCTGACAGAACGAAAGAACGACGGAGAGAATAAATTAGCATTTCAGAGAGAGAGAGAGAAAGCGAGAGATAGGGAACAGAAACGATCAAGTAATTCTCAGGAGATTGGTTAAGACGAGCAAAAACAGTGGGGGGGCTGCGTATACCTACGCAAACAAACAATCCGAACCACCAAATGTACAAACGACGTCGACACGAGAATACAGAGGTACAAAATTACGAGTCTTTAGCGGAGAAAGCAGAACACAGGTAGTGCATACCACCTACGGGTTCGAAGAGAAAAAATGCGATTCAGCACGCCCTCACGCACACACCTTCAACGGTAACTCGCTCTATTGTTTTGTTCGGTTTAAGATACCGAGAACTGGACAATCGGTTACAAGGTGAAAGAAGAGAGAGACTTATGTTTTCATGTCGGACCGGCTACCCGGATTGTGTTACTTACTAGCCATTAAGTAGAGATTTTTCTATCCAAAGTGACAGTACACTAATTGCAGGCACAATGCCTGTGGAGTATCCTGGGGTTTGGTGTCTCGCTCAAGGGCTCGATAGTAATAGAGGAGCACAGTGATTTCAGTAACCCACCAGTTCATAGATCGCGCTCACCTGGGACTGAACATCCATTCGCCACATTACCGGTGCAGATCGGTACCCACTAAGCCCTCACCACCTTGATCGTGCTGGACGTGCATACTAATATCAGAGAGTCACAACCAGAGCACCTCCTCTGACCTCTGTATCTCAACGTGCTGGTGGACAGGAATAAATAAACTCAACAGCAGCTGAGTCCGTTTATCTGAGCGCGACAGCATCCGGAATGTTTAGAATCCAGAGCCCGTGGGGACGTTCCGATTCAAATTCCGAATGCGTTTATTAATTCCGCTCATAAATGAAGTTCCCCTCCTCGCGGCGTATCGCAAATGAGATCCCTTTCCATAATTTGTCTTTGTTGAGTTTCACAGTTCCGCATTGATCTAAAAGGCCCCGCCATGAAAGTCGGTGACAGAGGCGTGAGGATGAGGGACCTAATATTTCTAATTCGTAAATGGCCACAAGAAACGTTCCAGTTTGACACCTTGAACATTTTCAAATGTTTGAACACAAGCTGCATTTGCCAGCGCCTTTAGCAAATGCCACGTTTCTTTACACATGCATTTCTATGATGGACTGGAAACCATCCACAACCTCTACAAATCACAGGCTTAGACATTTTGCTCGAGAAGTATGGCAGTAAATGCTTTCATAAATTCAGCAATTCATGTGTTACAGAGATGCCAGAGGCTTTTGAGTGAGGCCGGTTCAAGTTTGAGAGTTTTTAACCTCCTAAACATTTATAAGCTGTGGGCACCCTTTAAATATTTGGGTACATTTGAGCAAGTATTTTGTGCTTTCACAGTCTTCAGAGAACTGAATGTGACGTAGCCGAGTTTCCAATAATGAGCCAACTGAATTAACATTGAATTCAGATTTAAGTGCTAGTCCTCTCATGCTTGATCTCCGGAGGTTTGGAAAAATACATCAATACTACATCAGTACATGATGCAATCTAGTCGTGCTTTGTGTCATTTTTGGAAATGAAATCCAATTTTCATCCTGATTTCCCAGTTTCTGTTTCAGTGGAAATACTGTGGGAAAAATTCCGCCGTACAATAATATGAATAAACATATTTAAGCCAAACAATCTCTCTTTAAAAAAAGAAATGTTTAGATTTGTTTCGTTACATTATCACAGCTTAAAAGCGCACACACTCTGAGGGAATTCTGTGATGGCGAGCTCCAGTGGCAAGCACATGCACATACTTCGTTAGCACCTAGGACAGTAGCAAAACACACAACCCGTGGTGAAGACCGGAGACATGGCACAGCTGGAGCCGACTCAAGCTCAACAAGGCACGGCAACACAAAACGCCAGATAATTCCGCTGGAGGCAGAAACGAAGGAGGTTTAGCCAAAACATCCAAATAGAACGTCTCTCCAAGACACTCCAAATTCACGCACCACCTCCTCAACCTTCATCTCTTCGAGATCTCAAGATGAACGGGCACGCACACGAGGAGCTCACGCAGAGTACCGTCATGCACTCCAGCACGAGAGAAACTGACCCCATCCTCTACTCTAAAACCTCTTCAGTCTGATCGCCTCTTAATACTAAATAAACACCTCTCCGCATTGTATCAACGTGACCCCCACGTGCTTCTTTTCATTCCGGGCACACATCCGTAATAATCTCTAGAACAACAAAAACACTTAGCGTCAGGCATGCTAACGGCTCCGGCAAAAATTCATAGGCTAATAGAATTTCACGACGTGATATTTCAATGCTGAGACATCCCTCCAATATAATCATGCTGGATGAAGACAAAAAGAGCCGCGTTTCATTAAATATGCAGCAGAATGTGTAAATATATATCTATTAAATAATATTAAATTTAAATGAGCAGCTTTATGAGAACACTAATAATATCAAGTGAACAATGTTTCAGCGAGATGGTTTTACAGAGAGGAATCTAGATTTTTCCTTCAAACCCGTCCGATTCAGCGTGGTGAGATGACTTGTTGAATTATTCAGCTCTTCGCATTTTCTCGGTTTCATCGCTGTGACATCGCTACTGATGTCATTGTCACAGAAACCCAGCGTGTCACTTTGTGATGTCACATAAACTCAACGTGACCCGGTAGAGGAGTGCTCATTTAAAACACGGATTTCGCATTAGGCATACATTAGTAATGAACGGCTTTTAAAATTTGTGGCGAAAAAACTAAAATTTGTATTTAATTTAGATTCTAACCAATGCATTGGGAGGACTGACTCTTGCTCGGGGAAAAGAGAAAAACTATAATAAAATATTTCATGATAGTCCACAAGGCTTTATTTCTGATAGGCCAACGTTAACAGAATCTGTGTTGGGGGCATCAGAGGGAAAATAACAGCCCTGAAATCGGATCAGCTCTACAGGGTTTTGGATCTCACACACAAATCAGTCATAGATAAATGGCTTGAGGAGGCTGGGTAAGCAGTTACAGGTGATTAGGTGAGGGTTTACAGGCCTAAGGTTTTTTATACGCACACATACACACAATTACCCCTAATCATTCCACAACAGGTGGCCGGTTTGAGTCCGGCCTAGAGGTGAGCCGTTCAAGTGCCCCTATTACAGGTTAACAAAGCACCTGCAGTGTCACAGATGAGAGCCTGTCAGGCACTGTTTTAAGGCTGTCTCACTGCTAGCAAACTCTTACCCGAACGCCTAATCATCTCGACGCACTAAAACCCAATCATACTTAAATTACAGCTTGGCTCAAGAACCTCAGATTGGAGAACTGTGCAATGACTAAAATCTGTCCGTGTGCTTGATTAATCACTCGATGGGCTTTATTAATGTAGGCCGAGAGCTTTTTAAAGATTTGCATCATCAAAGATGGGTAGATTCATAATCACAGTGCAATTAATTACTGCAATATATCACTTTAGTCACGCACACTTGTGACATCCGCCACTTCTCTCTATGATTCCTGTCACCTTTCCACTGTTCTCTGAAAAGAAATGGCAAAAAAACAATCTGGACTGACATCCTAGGTTGCACATTCACACACCAGCGGGGATCCACGCACTGGAAAGTTACCGTGTCAAAGTTACATTAGATTTTGTGCCCTTGAGCAAGACACTCGACCTCAGGTTGCTCCTGAAATTAGCGTACTGTATGTTGCTTTGGTTGAAAGTGTCTGCTAAATGACAGGCAACCCACCCTGGCACCCTGCTGTATGATGTTTCATAGCTTGCAAATGAGACTGCTGATTAGAATAAGAATATATTCTGAAAAGTCTAATCAGTATGTTAATTACTCTAAACCTGCAATGTATGACGTGTCATTAAATCAATCCACACCGCCATATCTGCTGGGCACTGTTATGGGTCCTCAAGCTGGACAATGCGTCTTCTTCCTCCATTGTGTGCAAAGGCAGCATACCCTTTTTAAAATGGATGGAAATGTGTGGCGGCCTGACCTACAGAGTGAGGGAAGTCTTTTCAGATTTTGTCAACTTGTAATGCGTTTTCTGTTCTTTTAAATGTGTGATTTCGCACCGGTTGATAGAGAGAGATATGATAGGCATAAGGAAAATTGAGTTACCAAAAACAAAGCAAGCATAGAAAAGGTTAAACCAATATGAGAACAATTTAACAGTCTGCTGTGACATATGCTAAATATTATTCACACGTAATATGTTTGTGCTGGTGGATTGCGCTGCTGAGACAGACATTATTTGCTTTCTATCACTTATAATAAAATGTGTTGCCGGTTTTCATGCATGTCAAATATCTAGGAGCGAAAATCTAAAAACATGAATATAATCATTCAACTGACTGTAGCCGCTCGGTCAATCTGGTCATCGCTGAAACATGTTCCACATGCTCAATCTCGTTCACATTATTACACCGGAGGAAGTCAATGAGAGTGATGAGAGTCTGTCCTTCTCAAACACACATATCTGAGACTTAATGAGTGTTCCTCAGAAACCCATTTATCACACATTTCTAGAACTTATTTTTAGAGCAAGACACTTCCTATAATGAATTAGTCTCAGTGAACAAGAACTGTAATGTTCTTAATTTTTTTTATGTTCTAGACGGAAGAAAACAAGGGCTGTTTTTCACTGCACGATCATCATGGTCCAATCAATTGCCATATATAATATAATACCGCGATACCAAACATCTTCAATTGTGTTTATTTTGTTTTAAATTTTTTGGCTAACGAATCATGTGTAAGGAGCTTATAACCACTGTAGTTCTAAGTCAAAAGTTGGTGCTGAATTATTTGTGATATTATCCTGGTTATAGTTATGGTCAATAAAGTATAGACCACTTCAGAAAACACTTCAGCAACGCTGATCCTACGCTGGTCCAGAAGAACTTCCTGTTTCCGTTTTTTAACACTACACACCTTTGAACAAAATACGACTAACAGAACATTTAAAACTGAATCGAAATGTTAGACTAATATTTGTACGATTTGAAAAATAAAATAAAAGGTAAACCGCAAGTGATTCTGAACTACTGTATCTGGTCTATATATTGAGACCACATAGAAAAAAAGTTGTTTAATGGGCCTTTAGAGTTCAAAACTGCAACAAAGTTTCTGTTAAAGAATAGAGGATTCTTCATCTATTATGACCTCACAGATTTCTCAAAACTGTGTTCCAATTCACAGGAAACCTACAGTGTTAACTACTACTGCCTATACACTGAGCAGAATCTGTAGAGTTAACAGCATTTTCCCCAAATCTTTCTCGTCTCACTCAAAGCCCTAGATGTGATTTTGTTGATTTAGAATTTGATTCACTATAACCCATTTCCATCATAACTGCATTTTAACAATTACATATCTGGCACATTTCACAAATGCAGCCTGGTAAAACAACTCCTGAGATGAAGCAAGCAGAATAAAAAGACTGCTCCCTCAACCCCTTTTTACCACATTTAGTTCAGCCTTTATTTCTTATATTACTAAGGTTGTGAACAGTGACTGATGGCTAAAATTCCCTGTCCACATCCTGTGAAGTGATATATCATTGTGCACTTCCTCGTCATGCCATCTGCAGTGTTCGTCAGACTGAGCATAATAATTTGGAGTCTCACATAATATCACATCTGAAGGCCAAGTATAGTAGGACTGCAATTACAACAATATATAACTTGTAAAATATGCTGATCACATAGTTCAATTTAAGTAAACTAAATATTTTATTTAGGGATGCACAATAAATTATTGGCCATATCGGTATCGGCCGATAAATGGTCACTTCTAATGTTATCGGTATCGCCGATAATAAAATGTATGCCGATATATTAAAGCTGATAAATCATAAATAATTTTCTCTGGTTAAACTACTTCATCTGCACGCTGCTCTCAGTTAAAATACCACATGCTCTTATACAGTACAGTACCGTCTTTCTGTCGTGATCATTCACTTACTGCTATTAGCAAAACATTTCTAACAGTATGTAGATACAGTATTTATGAATGTGTAAATTATCAAATGCATATTGTTTGAATCAGACTGCTGTCTGAACGCTTTCTGTCTTGAGACCAGTTAGACATGAGTCTCTTGAAAACATTTTCTGGAAGAACATCTATAATTTGTTTATTAAATATATCAGAAAAGTTTGAAGGTTAAAGAATCGTTAACAAGTTTAAAGTAGGCTTGGTGCATGATTTAAAAAAAAAGCAAACTTATGGTTACTTTGTTTTCCGCTGTGAAGGTTTTCAAATAAAAGCAGGTTTCTGCTTTTTGTCTTTTGTTTCTGACTTAGGGAATTTTATATTAATATTTAAAAAAATTATGTCGGCCAATATATCGGTAATCGGCGTCCAATGTTTAAGAATTATCGGTTATCGTTATTGGCCAAAATTGACATATCGGTGCATCCCTAATTTTATTAACAGCATGTCTTTTGACGCAACTGAGGACTGTTTCCAGACATGTCTATTGCATTTGAGAGTATACAAAAACGATAATGTAAATTCTATTAAGTGAAATTTATATTGATGCCAATGTAAACAATCAACAATTATGTGGGGCATACGACGAGTAAATGTAGCCTGTGATTAACAATACCGACTCATGCCAAGCTTTAAAACCGCAACGAAGAATGAAGACAACAGAATAGAAGGCATTCTCTGTTCTGAAGTCCTATTATGATATCACAGCCTTCTCTGGAACCTCAGGGCTCTAGTATGCGTGTATCAGTCTCCACCCAAGCCAAACTACAATACTGAGAACTATAATGAAGAATCAGATGCAAGGGTAAACAAGAAAGAGGAAACAGGAAAAAAGCATAACGAAAGAACTGAAAAATACGGTTGAGACAGAGAGGTGTAGGCTGACTTAGCTCACTGTTACTAAAGAGAGTGTGCCAGGGTGGTGAGGTTGGGGGGGGTCAAGACTGCGAAAATTACTACCTTTCTTAGAAAGACTACAATCTATCTGAATGGCATATAAGCCGGGGGGCTTCCAAACTGAAGGGGGTAAGAAAAAGGGAGTGAGGGAGAATAACACGCATTGGGGGTCTGATAAGAGGATAGGAGAAGAAGAATGGGGGAGAGAAATATAATTAACCAAGAGCTCGGGGGCCCAGCATGCATCCGTATTAAAAGTAAAAGTTCTACTGTACCTACTGTGCTGCATTTTCCCTAATATCAGCTGTAATTACTGTATTTCTGAATGCTGATGATTTAACACATTATTTTTCAAATACAATTCAGCCCCCAAAAAACGTCCTAAAAGCCCTACAACATCATTGAAGAGAAACTGATTTCACATAAAATCTTGATTTATTGTTCTACCTTTAAACAGTAATAGGAAACTTATAAGCATGCGCTTGCAGATATTTCCTGTTAAAAAGACCCATTAGCATAATTATAGAAGAAAAATAATAACCTCGAACTCCGCACCGCTGCGTTGAACATATTACATTTTCTAACCTTAATAAAGCCCAAATAACCTTCAAGTATTTATAAGTGGAAAAACAACACTGTGTCATTGCACGGTGATTGGTCCCCTGGTTATTGCTCATCAATGCTTAAAAACACAGAAGCATTAGCAAAAGACACTTTGCTAGTATAATTACGGCTGTGTGACTGGCAGATCTGGGTTGGGTAAATGCTGCTTAATCCCCTGTTTCCAGTGCAGTATTAATCCAGACATAAGGGAGTAGCGTTAACATGCTAATGTCAAAGCTGAGGCCAGTTGACAACGGTGGCTAATCTGTAATGAGGTCCAATATATTCCCCCTTGTGACACCCCAGTGCCTGATAAACCCTTGTGTGGGTTTCTGTTGGTCAGAGGGCAGGATGAAAACATTTTCTGCAATAATTACAAAGTCGCCGGAATAAAAACAAACTGTTAGTTGATGCTTAAACAAACCGACCTATATCCAAAAATGCACTGTAAGTGGGTTCATGTTGAAAAATATATATAAAGGGGTCGTATGACAGGGCTAAAAGAAAAATTATCATTTGTTTTAGATGTAATGCAATGTGTATACATGATTTAAGGTTCAAAAGCGCTGTATTTTTCACATACCGTGCATGTTTGTATCTTCTCTTTGCCTCGCCTATTTGAAACGCATGGATTTTTTACAAAGCTCATCGCTCTGAAAAGCGAGGTGAGCTATGATTGGCCAGATAACCAGTGTGTAGTGATTGGTTGAATACTGCAAGCCTGTGATGGAAATGTGACGGCTCTTACCATGTTTGGAACATCGGGTTCCAAAGCAATTGTACTGACAGGTACGCCCACCTCACTTGCGTATACATTTTGCCTGTCTTTGTCAAATCATACCACCAACTGATGCTGATTTGTGGGGATGTGGTTACACGAGGCATTTTAGGCAAGTCTAGGTGAGCATTCGCTTTAAGATAGAATGTATCTTTTGAGCCAACACTTAACTATTTTTAATTTTACATGTCTAATACATGCTTGGGCAATTTATAACACACCACAGACCCTTTAAACATTGCTGATATAATGGTTATTTTCAACTATAAAACAATTGATTGCTATTTCAACAAGTGCTTTTTTCTAAAAAGAAATACATAAGTAAAACAGGAACGTCCGTTAATAAATGTTAAACATCGAACAATAGTACCCCATGGGCTGCACTAGCTGCAAGCTTTTGATGTATTAGCCTCCCAAGCCGGTGGAGCCTGTCAAAAAGCTAAGAACTCTCTGTATTCGCTCTCTCCCTCTCCGAGTGTGGTGTTAATGAAAGCTGAACGCAGTACTGTTGCGTTCGCTGAGAGCAGGCTGGAGCCCCTCCGGGTCTTTACCTCCATTGTTAGGAGAGGGTGAGGCATAGCATGGGGTTAATGCCAGCGTGGGCAGCCAAACCTCAACATTACAGAGAAAGACAAAAGCACTACGTTCAGGTCTAAATGAGAGTCATAAACACACATGCCGATAATCTAATGTTCTGTACTGATGTTCTCAACTGTTCGCACATAATGAAGAAATCAGCACCTGGTACAGAACGCAATGCCTTCAAAGGAAAAAACGTAATGGTCGAGTCTACCTTTATTTCGTGTCTTTCGTAATGGAACATCTAAAAAAATACACACAGCAACACAGATTAATAAATATTGTCAGGGCCATTTTTTTTTACAAATAATTAGGCAATTGTAAGACAAATGCCTTTTGTGTTTCATATTGCAGCATAAAAGATTTATATAAAGCAGTTGCCATTTAGAGATTTCTTTTTACAATTTATCATTAACAACTTGCGTTTATGTCCCCAGGTTAGGTCTGTAGCTACTCTGTTCCTCGCTGAAGGGCAAAGGAGGACTGTGATTTTAGTAAAACAAACTTGTGATTGAACCTGCAACCTATGGCATTAAAAAAGCTTTATCGCTGTGGTACCATCACCGACAAAAAAAATGATATGCATTAGTGCACACACACAAATACACAGGCCATTTCGCAATACCTAAAAATGTGAGGTTCATATGTCTAGAATTCTGAATTGTTTATTTAGCATTGTAAAGTGTGTACGTAGAATTCTCTCACACTGCCCGAACGCACAATGAAAATAAATAAAACGATGCATTTGCAAGTGACACACGTCCGTTATCTTAACTGTTTCTCGACTAACTTTCTATAGGTTTCCAGTGGTTTCCCTCTAAGGGAAATAATGCACAGATGTGTCGCACATCGGTCACACACACCACTGACGGAGAACGCGCGGCGGCATTATACATTCGAGCGGCCGGTGGACACGTCCGCCCTCGTCGGTAAAGCCGAGAACATGACGTTAAATGTAAATGTTTACCTGTTTAAATACCATGACATGCAGGTGACCCAGTCGCGGTCATTTTGTCCCATCATATCGTCCGTGAAATCACTTAACACACATTACACGCCGCCTACTGTATTACCCAACATAACTCGTGTAAATATATCGCAAGTGTAAAAGAGCGTAACGGTCGGGTCCAGTCAGTCAAGTTCGCATGCCGCGGTAATTGGTGTCTTTCGTCCAGTCGATACTGTCAAGAATGAGTTGCGCCCGGTAAAGGTGGAAAACCTCGTATCCGAGAAAGTCTCGCGCTGGATGGACGGGGATTCGTTTAAAAGGCTGTCTGTGTGCGGGGATGTCTGTCTTTACAGATGTGCTGCGCAGGAGAAATTTACCGAGCTTCTTTCCGCCGCCTTATAACGGGTTCTCTGTATTTCGTCGTTATATTTAAGAATAAGCGAATATTCAAACCCTTTGTTTGCCAACTGACAGGGATGCCGAACCCGGAGCTATCTATTTAAGAGTATCCACGTCTGTATTCAGTGTATACAAGTAAACAACCCCAAATACATGCAGGTTCTGATAACGGGGGATGTTTACCGGGGCTCTGCCTCTTACCTTTCTTAACGCTGACCATGATTCAGTCGAAAATCCCGGGATTGCTGGTTTAATCTCTGGCGGATATGCGGAAAGGGTCGTTTTGTGAATTCCGGCACTGAATCCTGGTGTTTATCCTTCTGAGAGCTCACGGAGACACGGTGGCTCCGGTTAGGCGGCGGGAGCGCGGTGCTCGGTTACCGGGTAACGCGCAAGAGCGGATGCTGAGCGAAACGGGATGCGGCAGCTCGCATACACACGCGCATTCGCACGCGGAGTGAGCGTCGTATTCTGAACGGTTAAGATTCAAGTCTTCACGGATTTTTCACTGTCTGACACGTTCGGCATCACCGGGACGTACCATTCAGCGCTCGCGAGAAAGGGGGTGTGGCGGCGTGAGAAGGGAGCGGGAGGCGCGCGTCTGCCGGCGCGAGGGAGGCCGCTGCTCGCAGAATCTCAGAACGCGCGTTGAGGAAACGTCCAGAGAGTATGACCGATTTCCTAATAACACTGCTGCTGTCCCGGATAAACATTGCCAATAAATGTTAAGGAATATGTTTTGCGGGCGAGATAAACATTTCCAATTATATACACGTTATTGGAAATGTACCCTGGTCGTAAAAAACATGTTGCAGTTGTTTGTTGAGAGAGATTTTTTCGTGTCTCATGTGATTCTGCACAAAGTCATTAGTGTGTGTGTACAGAATTTTATACAGAATCTGTATAGGAGTTATTTCAATTTGATGATGCAAGTGTGTGTGTTAGCATCGGCACATCAATATGAGACTTAATAGAAACAAATCTGTTTTGTTTGGCATCAATATGTATATCAATGAATCGAGATTGGAAGCCTACCTGTGATCAGCCAAGGTCAACGAAAGCCATTAACCAATGTGCGCTGTCTTCTCAAGGTTGTAAATGCATGAGTTCACAAGCAATGAATCGGGCAGTAATGTGCTGTATATCCCTCATTCCAGCATATGTTGCTGTACATAAATGTAGCAGAGCACAGATAGGCCTACATACACACCAATGTACACATATACAGTACATATGCACCTTGAAAAAACCCCTGAACCATCCCAAACAGCCATACCCTTTGCTTCAGGCGAGTGTTAAGAAAAGTGAGTGTTTTGAGCTCCAGATGCACCATAAAATACCTACATTAGATAATGTCGAGCATGTCTGTAAAGCTGACTCTTATATTGTGCGGGTGGGTGAGTCAAGGTACTCACTATATTACCGTCTATCTGCATGTCTGAGTTTTTTTTTAAACGAGCACTTCGGGAACCTCTCAGAGCATTTCCTGTGATTTTCGGGTTGTTAAGCAGCGTGTGATGCCTTTTGCTTGCCTCTTATTTGTGACTGGGTTCCTCCGACCACTTTTGTGGAATCTGGAAGGTAATTTCATGCAGAGCAAGACATTTTATATACAAAGCAAGAAAGAGTGCTTAAACTTGGGTTTAATGCATTTAGCAGTGCATCAACCTGAATATGTGTGTGCGCTTCAAAATGGCCCCTGAAGTGAAGGCGCGAGGTTGTGTTGTATGATTTTTTACAGCGTTGCTCACTGTGTCCCTTTGATGTGTATCAGTGAGTGTTTGTTTGACAAAATGGCCCAGTGGGAATAAGTTAACATTAGCATCTAAAAGAGGGAATCTGTGGCTGTCTGAACACTTAGATCCGTTATTTATGACAGGAAAATAACAGATGATTAGACTTCAGATTGAGGATTAGAAGGGTGTGTCTGTGCTATAGTTTGCAACATGTTGGTCTCTTAACTTATGGTATGTATCTCCCAACATACACCTGTTCCTCTCTGATCTGTCAGTTGGCTTCTGTGGAGTATTTATTTGTGAATACTTTGTTTCATTTTTTTTGTTCCATTCCTTAGTCTAATATGGGGTGTGCATTAGCATCTCTGCAGTGGTCAGAACAATCCAAATTGCGGAATCAACAGATATGTTCAGAGGGATACAAACCAATGAGAGAGCTAAAAGGTGAAAGTCACAGCATAAGTTTATGAGGTATGCTTTGTACACTGATTGTAAATTGTTTTAAAATATTTTCTCATAATCATCCTCAGCTGTCACACATTTTGCTGAATAACATACATTTATCATAAAAGTATTCCAAGTAATCCACTAAATAAAATCAAAATATGAATTGTTTTCCTGAACCATTGAGATCATTTCACCTATTGAAATCATCAAGTACTTTAATGATTGATGCATGGTTTTTCTAGAGCTTCAGATGTTGGGACCTATATAAAAATAAAGTGACAGATGAATTTATGTAATGTAGAAAAAATTAAACATGGGTATATTAAGAGAAATTTTCATTTTCGGTTGAACTATTCATGTTACAAACAATTTAGATGAAAAGGTAGGCTAAGTAGTTGCATCTTTGCATATAACTGTTTAGTACCATGTTGTATACTGTGCACAACCGCCTACCAGCAAATTCCTTGTGTTTTTTTTCTTCCCCGTTTACTGTGGAAAGAAAATGTGATTTGTATTGCTGTTCTAGAAGTATCTAAGAAATTATTTTGAAAAGGCCTCTTCCTCAAGGCTCAGTGTGCAGAGACAATGGTCACATTAAGTAATTTTGCCATGATCTGCCTTGTGGTTTATTGCCAAAAGTCATGAGGTTTTCACTCCTCCAAATGCTTTCGGAGCAGTTCAGCATGAATATGGGAAAAGTCCAAGGGTCCAAGGGCCCCCAAAACTAAAAGGCCCCCAAAACTAACTGTACTCAGACCCCCTCTGGAGGTGGTCTGAGTACGGTTCATTTGTGGGTCCGTTTGTGGTTCGATATCTTCGTGACACGTGAAAGCAGTGAAGTCTCAGTCCACTTTTTTCTTCGTTTTCACATGTGTACCAGGACACTTGCTGTACCTACAGCTGTGTGCTTCGCAATGCACGCAAAACGAAAGTAAAAACAGACGTCATTTGTTAACGTACCAAAAAATACATATTCACCCAAGTCAGCATATAAGTGTGATGTTTAAATGTTCTTGAAGAGAAAATCAAGCATACGTCCGTATATAATAAAACCGGAGAAACGCTGCATGTGCCACAGACACTGCAGCTTCAGATAAACACTACGCGGACCAACGAATCTCACAAAGTCCCAAAACAGTTATCTAACTGTTATCACTCACAGTTTTATTTGAGCACCTGGAAAGAGATAAAAAGATCAAAGCAAATAGTGGTTCATAAACTGATATTTAGTTTTACATCATTTCATCAATATTTATCACACATCTAGTTCTGTTTAGTATATTTCCTGTTCATTTCAATAATGGTGATGTTAAAATATATATTTTTTGTTGGTCTATCTGAGTTGTGAGTATTTTTGGGGGGAAGATCAGCCAGTTTCATTTTAAACATTAGTTTGCTACATTCATTAATATGACCTATTGCTGAGCATCACATTATCAATATAATCTTGATTAATATTGACATTTACTAACCAATTCTTTTTATATTATTACATTGTAAAATTAGCGTTTGTAATATGAACTAACAAGTTGTACAGTTTTTCATTAATTAACAATCAATATATACATGTATAAATGCTATTAATTCATAATACTTGAAATAATAACCAATGGTAATTATAGTAACCTTATTATAATATAATCCACTGTTGTACAGAAAACTGTCTGTACGAGTCTAATGTCGTTATGGTGTGAATACAAAAAGGAAAGAGGTCAATTTCGGCTAGTTCCCATTTTGGTTCACTTTAAGTGAACTGGGTTTGCTTCTTTTAAAAGGAAATTTGTGAAAACCCTCATAATCTTTTTAAAGCCTAATTTGCATCAGAAATGTGGTCTAGTTCAAATGCTCCAGAGATAAAGCCGTTTAAACCGTGCAGGAATGAGTTTGATATATTATTGGATACCTGTATTTCTTGCATTTTCTTTTAAACATTTAAAGCCACTGAGAAACAGTACACAAAAGACCATTTTTTTGTTGGCCACAACAATCTGATAAGCACTGAATAAATGTTTTGTTGTCGTCAAGGTAACAATCTGATTCAAAGTAAATTGTCAGTGATGTATGTCTTTCGCCACTAGCTTTGTAGTTAATAAGAGAATAGCTGTCTTCCAGCTCTTAAAGTTCACACTTCAAGTGCTCTGGCTTACAGAGTGAGGAGGGCATAGTGATGCTCACTTTCAAACAGAATTGGCTTTATATTGACCAAAAGGTACAACTCAAGCATACTGCGCTTTCCAGGGCTCCAGAATAACTTTTTTGCTAGGAGCACTGTAGCCCCTGACTGAAAATGTTAGGAGTCCAAGCAGAACATTTAGGGGTACACCTTAAATCACCCTGCAATGCAATTATTGACATTTCCCCCAATAGCTGTATTACTGACAAATCCTTTAATAATAAATAGACTCAACTCACAGAAATTACAATGTGCAGTTTTATTCTCATTTCAGAGGGATATGACATTACTCAATACCAGGGTCATACGGAAATTGAAGACTTTTTTGTCAATTCTGTGCTAAAATGTTGGAAAAATCTGCAGAATTCTTTGGAACAGCTAAAATGCGCTTACATATGTTCGGACATGTAAATATGTGTAAATGTGTTAAAAAAGTTTTAAAATACTACCTGTCTATGCATTTAACTGCAGGTGACAGTGGTTTGGTTCTGCTCATCATTTAAAAAGAGATAAAGCTTACAAAGCAGCTTTAAGGGCTAAGTAAAGAGTCTGATTACAACGGTCCAAATTAGTACAGAATTCATTTGAACCAACAAAATGTCATTTTGAATGAAAATGTATATGTTTTATTGTTTATTGTGTTAAAGCAAACGGAATGGCTTGTCTTAATACGTTCTTCGTCTGTCGCTCATTCTTGTTGTGACAGATTGGAAATGATTCAGCGCTGTCTCAAGTAATCAACAGATAAATGAAGTATTCGGGAACTCCTCCACGGTTAGTTTAGTTTTAAACATCTCAAATATCAAATCGTTCGTCCTCAGGCTCAAAAAATCTGTGAAAGCAAACAGCAAATTGTAGTTATGCGCTCATGTTGTGTCTGCAAACTTGTCAATGATGACAGCGAGAAACATCATCTGGATTTCCCCTTCTCACACACATAGGCCTACACTGATGGGCTTGCCATCTACTCGTCTTTTCACATTAGACATAACAACTACAAAAAAATACAAATTGGCAGGTCGCAGGACGCACATGCGTGATACTAGGGCTGGCCGATATGACCAAAAATTCATAGAACTGTTTTTTCCAGATTTATACCGGTTTCCCGGTACATAGCGGTATTATTTTAACTGATTTAAAGAGAGGAAGTAGTGCTGTTGATTGACTTAAAATGCCCTTTTATACTGTCATGGGGACAGTATCCCCTATAATAACTATTAAATATTTAAATATTTCAGAAGCGCAGAATAGTACATTTTTTACAATTAAAACATGCATGTGATGTCTGGTGTGTTTTACATAGTCACGATGGCTTCATGATTTCGTGAAATCATAATTTTTTATCATGAAACAAAAGCTTAGATTAGATATTTGAGAGGAAAACAATCGCATCACGCCGTCAATCCACCTTCCTGACCCTTATTACTCATCATAGCATATAGAGAAGCAGTTCAAACTAAAAACACATCATATTATATATGCTTATGTTGAGCAGATATGAGGGGAACACGATTGTTTTTTGAAAATGTTTGTTCGTGAGTATATTTATTATAACGTAATGCAAACTTACAATTGCTACAATTGTGCTGCTGATCAGCCGCGAGGTGCGCGCTCCCATTGCGACGGGAAATAAATATTTAACGTTACCACTCATGCGCGAGATAAACGCAAACATCCAAATGCCTCCGTTTAGGGCATCTATATAGAAAAATGATGATAAAGTAGTGACAAAGACAAAATACGGTATATAAAAAATACATATCATAACAAAAATACACACCGGTATTCGGAATGAACCGGTATATCGCCCAGCCCTAGTGAGTACTCGTAAAAAAATGCTCAAGCTGTCTCAAAAACTGGTTGCAAAATGCCATTTAGTTGCAGTCTGTAGCCCTGCTTTCATCACTGGTCTGTTGAATCAACCAATGATGTAAGGTTAGCCTAAGACTATCCAATAAGTAGCAGATAGGGGACGCATGACACTCTTTTAAACTAGCTTTCCTGCAGCTCAGGGTTTTAGCATGGCACTAGCAATCCCAAGGTCATGGGTCCGATGACAGGGGATTGCAATTATTCAAAAAGTAATGTATGATCCAATCCAATGCAAGTCGATTTGGATAAAAGCGTATGTCAAATGCATAAATGTAATGTACAACAATTCTCTTATTTCATTTGTTGCAGATAAAGTGTAGAAATTACACACCGTCTCTTAAAAAAACGGGTCGTATGCATTACATTTGTATTAAATTCTGGACGTAACATGTGCGTTCATGTGTGTGCGTTTATATCTGCTAAATGAAGCCAAGTAGCAGGGCTGATCTGGGGTCAGATATTGCCACGTGGTCTGAACTCTGTAAGTGCATTAGAGCAGAAGACTTGATCTGTGGTCAGATATTCCCCCTGAGTCTGAACCCTGTAAGTGCATTAAAGCAGCAGAGCTGATCAGGGACAGATAGTCCCTCTCCACTCACATGTATGGTGAACTGAGACATATTTGTAACGCTGGTATGACTTTCCTGTACAAAGATGTTCCACAGACTCAGATCGTAGACTTAAAGGGCAACACACACATACACCAACGACACACAGCCGAATGTGTCTGTGTGTGTTTGTTCTCCACTGAGAACGAGAATATGCAGTATAAAAGGGTTATAGGATAGATTCTCGCTGTAGCATGGCTCTAGGTCAAAAACAGATCATCTTAAAGCCCCGAAATCTCCCCCCTCCCTCACCTGTGAAAGTTACTCTTATAATTTAAGACACACACAAAGTAGGCTTACTGGAGTCTCCAGAGAGCAGTCCAGCGAGAGGAAAGGCTCTTCCTATTCTGCAGCTTGTTAAGAATGAATGACACCTTGTCTCACTGACACTGCTAGTGTGTGTGTGTGTGTGTGTGTGTGTGTGTGTGCATGTGTGTGTGCGCGCGTACGAGTGTGTGTATGGGTCTGACATCACGCCCCACTACCTCTGAAATGAGGGGCTGCATTTTCTGATCCAATGAAGCTTGTGATTAGAATGAAAGTTTATGACAACGAGAATCTCTTTTACCTATCACAAGCAATCTCTCTCTCTCTCTCCACCCTCTTTCCTTCTCACCATCAGTCTCTCTCGCCCCTCTCTATCTTTCTGTGGGTCTCAATCTCAATAAACGAAACAAAGTTGCAGGCTTGAAGAGAACGAGTCTCCTTAGCAGTATCAGAATTTAATGGACTGAATGAGGTCATGTTGGCCCCATTGTTAAGAACTGCTCAACCACTCAGCGTCAATTACAGGTTGTTATATTACATTAATCTTTGTGTACATGATTTCAGCTGTAGGCTTTGTTTACACAGCGTTCAGAATCTCAGAGTATGAATCACAAAATAATAACATATTAGAAACAGAACGTGAATCTTTATATGGAGTTTTTTATGTTTTGAATTTTAAACCTAATTATTGAAAATATCAACTGCTGACAAGACTAACAACAATGATGGATACAATTATTTTAATTGTATATTAAACACAACTTGATCATACATACAACAATGATGTAAAAGATTTTAAATTTAAAGTAAATAAATTGATATACTGAAGCACCCTCTGTTCAGATCATGCACTTCATTAAAAAACAAATATGAAACACATTATTATGACATGATGTAACCTAGTCTAATCAAATATTAAAGCCTGTGCAGGAGGATTCGTTCTCGTGAATTATTAATTTTTGGATGTGGTATGTGTATTGTCTGTACATTAAAGCAATAAGCCACAAGAGGCCGTGCGATACAGTGATTTTGTTTTACCAGAGATACTGTAACAGGTTTCATTATTATCCGACACATTACAGCATGTGTAGCGTGTAGTCAACACACATTATTTACACAAAACTACACAGCTGGATTAAATAGTATGCTTTTGGACACCGAAAAAGCATGAATGTGTGAAAACAAGAGAGAGTATCGCATCAAGTGGCATTTACAAACAAAAGATGCGGGAGCTTTTCTCAGATTGATGACACCAGTTAGGCTTTTGGCCAACTGATGTCAAGGTGATTTACTGTATAAGCCCCCTGTGCACTTCATAAAACTGACTCTGTTGTTTCACACAGGCAGAAAGTGTCTGCGATTTTTTCCTAAATTTTAAAAACGTTTTTATATCAATTGAAAATGTGGTATGTGTCAAATAGTCTTTTCAATTGCATAATACTTTTTTAATCCAATGACAATTTCAAGTATAATTTAACCTTTCAAAACCCAAAGCTGTCTTGCATTACCTGACACCGTACAACAGTTTTGAGCATGTTTCAACCAATCAGAATCAAGACTATCCATTATGGTTGTTAAAGGAGTAGTTCACTAGCAAAATAAATGTTCATGATTATTTACTCACCCCCATGTCATCCAAGATGTTTATGTATTTGTTTCTTTAATCAAAAAGAAATTAAGGTTTTTGATGAAAACTGATGAAAGGTTCAACATAAAGGAAGGAAGGAGGCGGGAACCGGCAGACATTTAAATAAAGTTTTAATATAAATAATAACAGCCGGCGGCCCCTCACGGCCGACCGCCGTGAACAAAACAAATCACAAAACAAAAACATACATACAACCATAAAACATGTTCAGGCCCGGTCCTCTCTCATCGACGGTCCGGTCGCTCGTTCTCTTATATGCTCTCGATCTCCATGATACGAGACCGGTGCGCGCACAGCTGGCGCTCTTTAACAATTATTCATCGGTGTCGAGCCAAGGTCTCGCCCCGTTCCAGGATTTTTCTACATAAAGAGGCCTTCAATAAAAGAAAAAAAAGATCTTGGATGACATGGGGGCGAGTAAATTATAATGAAA
This sequence comes from Triplophysa dalaica, assembly GCF_015846415.1. NCBI lineage: Eukaryota > Metazoa > Chordata > Actinopteri > Cypriniformes > Nemacheilidae > Triplophysa > Triplophysa dalaica. The sequence goes on along the minus strand of NC_079545.1, from coordinate 10,302,282 downwards.
ATTTATTTTGAAAGTGAACTGCTCCTTTAAGGAAAATGACATTGTAAAAAAATGTTTTGAGTGTTTCCCAGGAAACTTTTGTTAAAACACTGTAAAAAGTTCATTCTTAGAATCAGTAGTTTTAAAGAAGATTTTTTTGGGGAATTTTGGTTCCCAATTAACTTCTATTAAATGGATACAAAACCAATGTCTATGAGTATCGACGTTGCTCGGTTACCAGCGTACTTTCAATTATCTTCTTTTGTGTTCTGCATAAAAAGAAAGTCATACAGATTTGACAAGAGGCGGGTGAGTAAATGATGACATAATTTTCATTTTTGTTTGAACTATCTCTTTAAATAAAGTAATTAAATGTAAGTAAGCAAAAAAACTCATTGTAATGTTTTTAATGTAATTCTACACACACACTCAAGATTTTCTGAAATGACAGGAAAGCAGCAGAGAAAGAGAAGGTCTGCTTTAAATACATGAGTTTTATGTGATCCCATTGCTATCATTGCCCTTAAATGTGCATGCTGCTGTGTTTGTGGGATTTTCATCACAAACACGTCTGCACCCAAACCAGTTTTCATTATGTAGCCAGGAGAGATGTTCAATGCCACCTCCTGGTGTGTGTGTGTGTCTGTGTGTGTAAGGATTGATCTGAGCATGATCCCAGGAGGATATTACACAGAGAATGTTTGTTAATCTCAATTCAAAGACATGCTTTTCCTTATGCGGGACCAAGACTCTCAACTCCAGAAAGACTACTCAGCTCCGGTGAGATTTTCAGCATATCACAACCGGAACACGTAAGGATGACTGTCTTTGCTTTGCAATGTTCTACTGATGTGAACAAGGAACTCTGAAAGAATATGTATAGCGTGCGTATGGGTGTCTTTTGTAAGAGATAGCCTTTCTCAACAATAGTATGATGCCCTTGAAGAGTTCATTCTTTCAAAAGAACACGAGCCCGGCAACAGATAAAGACATGCCTCTCTTTCTGCATTATATTCTCTCTCTCTCCCTCATTTTCCACAGTCTCTATCTGTCCCTGTTGTACACTGTGTATGTGAAATTGTAAAAAAGGAAGATCAGACTAAACATCAAAGCATTCAGATTACGTTCCTGTTTTCACCGGCAGCCTAACACACACAAACACACGCACACACAGACACACGTGAACACACACACACACAAGCATCCATCAGAAATCTGTTCCCAAATCTCTCAAATGCTCTTTCTGCCTTTCATTTCTCTTTCTCCTCTTCCTCTGCGCATCGCTGTGTGTTTGATTGCAGACTGAACATCAAGGCGTTCAGATTATGTTTCTGCTTCATCACTGCCTGTCAAACACACACACGAACCTTCCAAACTGTATATTTATACGCACACCAAATCGACATCATAAAAGAGCCCCCAAATGTCAAAGGCACACGAGTGTTTGAGAGCGACTCAGTGTAATTCTCTATCTTTCTCTGACTCTTGCACTTCCTTCGTTTCATTTTTATCCCGAGGTGCATTTCATTGAATTTCAAACAGCAGCTTGTCACTGTACCATATCAGAGTCAAAAGAACAGGTGCATATGTGCGTGGGACTTTAAAATTTCAATTGCTTTTTCATTTTGTTTGTTTCTCTCCCCACTGTGATGCTGCGTCTGAATAGCCGCATGCGGCACATCGCTCCGGTTCGTACCCTTTAGAGAGAGCCCCGTGCGAGCACTCTGCTCTGTATTCTGCCGTTGTGTCCCCTGCTCCCCCGTGCTCCATCGAGAGAGATGGATCATTAATGTCCGGCCAAGGAAATCTCATTTATGAGAAGACACGGCTTCTTTGATCTGCACGTGCACACGCCGACGTGCGCGGCTTGGTATTCACAGGCGGATGCAAATGTGTTTATCAAATGTCACAGGTACCACATTAGTGGCCTGGATTGGTTTTAAAACCTTACAATAACCCAAAGTTAGCTAAATGATGCTAAACCTTATGTTATTTCAAGGAATATGCCCAAAATAGCAAAATTTTTGCTCATTTGCTGTCTCTCTGTTGTTATTAACCCACATGACCTTCCTGCTTCCATGGAACACAAAAAGATAAAGTAAATCATATTAACGCCAGAGGACGTCAAGCTCTCCATTCTCATTCACACAGGTATTTAATTCTCTACTTTCTGTTACGAAATTGCTGCCGCGGATGTCAAACCTGTTGCCAAGTTTGATCTGTTGAAGCAAAAATTTTGAAAGTAATCAAGCGGCTTCAGATTATTTTGAATAAAGCAGAAGAGCCATACGAACTACTTTTGGGAAGTGTTTCGTTTTTGAAGCTGGACAGCGTTCATCCCAGTTAACTTTCATTTTATGAAATGGATCAGCCTAAACCACCTTCAAAATTGATCCTGTGTTCAAATAAAGAAAGTAAATTATAGGGATGCATCGAATGTTCGGCAACCGAAAATATGGCCGAAAATAGCAAAAAAGCATGTAATGCCGAATAAGTGAAATGGCGGAATAAATTTTACCGAACACGCTGGATGATATTATCAAGCAGCAGCCAGGTATTAATGCAGAAATGGTTTTAAAGTGTCTGAGAAAGACAAAGCACGGATCTTGTCCTGCCGGGGTAAATTTCTGAATGAAAGCATCTCATCAGTCGGTAACTTGTGTAGGGCTATTTCAGACTGGAGGTCTGACTGTAGCCCAGCCATCATGCGGTGGTCGCGTACACACAGTTCCTAAGCAACTTGTCAAAGTATGTTCTGTGCATCCCGACCCCGAGTCCACCTTCTGAGAGAACAGTCTGCTTTTGTGAGTTTGGAGGAGAGAGGACTAAAATGGTTGTCAGAATTGCTTGCATGGATGTTTTTTTTCTTTAAATCATTTTGCAGTGAAGCCTATAATTATCCAATAGTTTTCGTTTATTCACATTTTTATCTTATAATGTTGAATGACACTTTTTAATGAAGTGTTTTGTTGTGCAGTACATTATTTCAGCAGTCAGTTATAGGCCTAATATAGGCTATTTTTTTGTTTTAATTTAGCCTACTTATTTTGCTCAATTTTATTTTTAAGTTATATTATGTTATATTGAAAAGCAAGACAAAATATAAAAAGCACATTTTGACCATTCAGTTTATGCAATAGTGAAAAAAATGTCAAGATAAATAGAAGAAATACAAAAAGCCATGTTCAGTGTTCAGTATTCGGCCTTCAGCCAAGTGTTTCAGTTTTTTTCGGCGTCGGCCAAGAATTTCCATTTCAGTGCATCCCTAGTAAATTGTGTTCATGTTTGGTACCAATGAGGGAAAGTAAAAGTATCTAATGGACAATTATGATTTGTTTAAAGAAACAGTTCACCCAACAATGAAAATGCTGTTCTCGTTTACTCACCCAAGTCGTTCCAAATCTGTATAAGGTTCTTTGTTCTGTTGAACACAAAAAATAATCTTTTTAAAATAATGTAGGAAAGGAAACAGTTCTTGGGCACTTTTGACTGCCATTGTCATTTTCCTTACTAAAGTAGTCAATGGTGGAAAAGACTGTTTGGTTACAAGCATTTAAATATCTTTCACTGTTTATTTTATCATTTATTTATACAGATTTGGAACAACTCAAATGTGAGTTAATGATGACAGAATTTTATTTTTGGGTGAACTGTTTCTTGAAGATCTTTTTTTGATGACAAGCGGGTATGTGCACAAGTTTATGTGTACTATGTGTGCAACTCGGTGTGTAAAAAAGGGTTAAAAAATGTGAAACATTATGAAAATGCTTTGCTATAGCATTGTGCGTTTCATAATTATCGCGCTCACGGATTATGGCTGAAATGCTAAAAGGATATTTTAAACAAGCAGCGAGCCAGAAACAGAGTCAGAAAAAATAGGAGAGAGAGGCAGAACTCTGGGTTCATTTTAACACCGAATGACAGTGAAAAAACAAAGATCCAATAGTGGCAGAATATTTGGAGAGCAGCAGACTGTAGATAATGAAGGAAGGCAAGTTTATCTCAGTTTTGTTTTGCTTGAAACTCCAAACTTGGTTTGCCTGTGACTTTATAGAGAATGAGGAGGTTTTATGGCACAGAGAAGAGTGACATTACAGTGTCACAATTCTCATGTGCGGAGGACTGCCGCTCATCCATCTCTCTCACTCTCTCTCTTTTTCACCTTTCGTGTCAACACAATTTCCTCTCACGCAATCCTCCTTCAGGCTTTCCTCTTTTGAGAGAATGAGAAATCTCTCCTCTCCTCTCTTAATGATTATCTCGCAGCAATTTTAAGCTTAATAGTTTTCTGTCAGAATAAGGAGAATTCATGACTTTTAACCATAACAAGTTTCAGGTTGTGTCATGATTATTCATAAACCAGCCATCCCGCTTTTCATTTGCATTTCAGATTGGCTCTGAGAATCAGGGACGCATCAGAGGCAATTTTTACAGTCTATTAGTTATTTATAGTCCATTTGTCTTACGTCTATTTAAAGACATACATGGTCCATGTATGTTGGATCTTACAACAGCACTCTTCACCACGGCATGAAAAAGGTCTCCTGGCAGCACAAATTCAGACATGGCATTCAGAGAAAGACCTCCAGAGGCTAATTTTGTGCACTTCTATCAACTTTTCGATTGTTAATTCCCACACAGGCCTCATTAAAAATAAGAAAACATACAGTCTTTTTAAAGAATCATTGACTTAAAATACTTTAAAAAGTAATTTCCTTTTTCCACATTAAAATTACATTATATTAAATATTAATATATTCATATACATTATACATGTGACCCTGGACCATGATACAAGCTGAACAAATAAGAAAACCATGATATATGGTTTGTTAAGATAGGACAATATTTGGCCGAGATACAACCATTTGAAATTCTGGAATCTGAGGGTGCAAAAAAATCCAAATATTGAGGAAATCGATTTAAAAGTTGTCTATCAAAGGCGATGTAGCAGGACGTTTTAATGCTCTCTATTGGCTCACCGCTGTTATGACGTTGTGGGAACTAGATGGACCCAAAAGTAACATCATTGAGGCCCAAAACCTTTACATAGATACCAAACTTGAGTTAGTAATTCCCAAATAGAGGGCAGCAGCCAAAAAGGATTTGCGAGGTATCATGTTTCCCGGATGCGCTACAACTAGGTATTCGCTTATTTAAAGGGACCACGCACTATTTTTATTCAGTCAGTTTGACGCTGCAGTATTTATCCAATCATGACTGTTGACACCGCAAATATGCAAATAAGTATTTAAAAAAATGGTTCTAGTGTGAAACATCAGGTTATGAATACCCAGGGTTGTCTCTTAACCCCTGGTCAATTATAAGCGTCGTATCATTCTACCCCAGCTTCACACGTTTGACACCGTTCAAAATTACAAGTGTGAAACGTGCGTTTACCCCGGGTTAAAAGCAGAGTATGGAATGAAGATAACCCGGGGTTAAGCGCAGAGTAAAATGCCCTGTTGTAAAATCATATGGTGACACATTACATTAATAACAATGATGTTACAATGCTGCGAATGCTGCCCTATGGACCTGCAAAAAATAACTGTAACGTCAATAGTAAAACTTCAGCCAATGCTATATGCTAGTTAATGTTTAGGCTGAAGTTTTACTATTGACGTTACAGTTATGTTTTGCAGGTCCATAATGAAAAAACCCAAATAAACTTACCACTCAGAAACGTCCATTTTCAATCTCCAAACAACTGGTTGTTCCTCAACATCTGTTTTCTCGTCTGATACAGGCTCAAACATTTAAGATCGGTTGACTAATCTTTCCATCGTTTACGCCGGAAAACAGTAGCGATCTGTTTGCTGTCCCTGTGTGAGCAAATGAATTGAGCCACGCTGTAAAACAGCCAATCAGAGCAGAGCTGGACATTATTATTCATGACCCTTCCGTAATAATAGACAATTTCATTCTAGGTACAAGTACTAGTGTTGTAAATGGACATGTAAAACCGTTTCTGGATCATTTTTGCAATTACCAAGGCAACATATCTTCTATATAGATATCAATAAACAATTTAACATAGTGTATCAACACATTCTTTGGCACCTTTAATATCCTAATGATTGTTGCCATAAAATAAAAATCGATAATTTTGACCCAATGTATTGTTGGCTATTGCTACAGATATACCCGTTCGACGACCACAACCTGCAGTTAATTAGAAGCACAATAAAAAAACATGATTTTTGGAGTTATCTCATTTTGCAACCAAACTCTTCATATGCATCTACATCTGTCATATCTAACATATTGACGTCCCTAACTAAAAATAAAAATCCCCTTTTCATGCAATGTACCAAACAACTCAGCATTTGAAATGCACAACGTAATCTTGTGATGCCTACATCCATTGTGCATCAAGTCCATTTATTCTTTCTTTCATTTCTCTCATCCTTCCATGCTATATCTCCATGTAGAGTGCATAAGTTCATTACGCATTCACCTCACGCTCACACTCACAAAATTCAATGTTTCAAAATTCCTGCAAATGACCAAAACTATTCAGTTAATGCAACGTTTGTTTCCATTTATTCCTGTGGTGAGTGTCGGAAGAGAATATACATCCTCCTGGCCATCAAAGTTCCCTGCAGTCTTCATTTTTTACAGAATATCAATCTAAACGCTGACCAACACAAGCAAAATGAAATCATATCTGCTTTCTAACCACTTGACATGCACGCAAATAAATTTGACACATGCACGTGCTGTTCTGCTGTCATGTCAGGCGGGTAATCTCAGACTCCTCTATCTAATTAAAGACCATTAAAACTGCTGCAGTTTGTGTTTCAGCTCATATACATACGCACACACTCTCACTCACTCAGAACTGATGATTCTGTGTGTGTGAGGACATTACAAGGATTGTTCAACAGTAGAGCTAGGCTAAGGTCTAATGGATAAAGGACACTGGGCTTTAAATTTAACAGTAACAGCTTAACAGCATCACGCCTTCTGCCTATATGACATGTACAGAACATATTAAGAGATTTATCACCTGTGTGTGTGTGTATGTGCAGGGACAAAACTGTTCCCAAAAGAGAGACAAACCTGACAGAACCTCCATTTGGGGATATTCATGAACATCTTCATTTGTACAAATAATTCAATTTTTCAAATTATTTTGTGTATTTTTATTCACAATGTTTTATCTAAGGGTTAATCTGCATTAATGAAAAACTTGCGTTCTATCAAAACAGTTATAAGTGCATTTAATGTTCTCTTTCCAAAAGATACATATCTGTAAGTGAATGTGTGTGACGTGTGTACAAACTATATAATGTTTGTGGAGTGAAAAATCTAAAATATCTTTCTGAGGCCATTTTGCTCACTGAATAAATAATCTCATTTTAAATGTCACAACGTGTTCAAATCTCATGTGCCAAAGCATGAAAAGAGGGCGAGAATCTAAAGCGATAAAAGATAGGGTACAGATATGCAAATACAGCACTAAGGGCCAAAAAAACATGTGAGCACAACACATATAACTGCTAAGCTTTACATTAACATTTATACATTTGACAGCTATTAGCCAAAATGAGCCACAGTGCATTTATGCATACCCTGGGAATAGAACCCATGACCTTGTTGTTCTGTAAGTGGTAGAGCACAATGCTCTATCACTTACAGAAACATGATCTCACAAATTATCGGAGAGAATGTATGTAAGGTAGGTAAGTCAGTTGTTTGTGAAGCTGGAATGACTAAAAATATCTCAACCAATGATCTACCTTGACTACCATAGTGGGATAAATGACAACGGTGGTCATAAGTGCTCCAGAACAGTTTTTTTCTACATTCTTCAAAATATCTTCTTTTGTGTTCAACAGAACAAATAAATTTATAAAGTTTCCTACTATTGTAATCGGCATACTCCCTTGCGCTTTGGAAAGAAGGAGAAAACGGCGCGACCAGTGTTTTCCACTTCTTTTAGACATAAAAAGGGAATAATCACCTAATCAATATAAATCTTGAATAAGCGATAAATAATGTTTGTATTTTGCTCTTGCATAGCAGATTGGATTCAAATCTGTTTAGCTAAGACACATTTATGTGGCCAAGTGCCCGCTTTGGATTTTAGTCCTGGCTGGTGGAAAGCAAATGAAACGCCCTTTCAGAGGCGTTTTCATTCTCTAATTTTGCCGGGACATCCGTGGCATCTGAAATGGTGTTTTCTGCCACGAGCTAACCGACGAGCGAGACCCGCTTACCATCAAGGTTATCTGCACTGCGTCAAGATGGGTTACTCTTGAGATAATGAAGATTAGGTGTGTCTGTTTGTTCATGGCATTTCAGTGATAGATGTTATATAAATGGTGGATAGAACGCTGGATTGGAAATGATTTGAAACTGACAGATGGCGCGGTCCCAGCGCTAAAAGATGCCGGACATGACTGCACGCGGTAAGTGAAACTAAGTCATATGTCTGTGTTTTGTTGGCAATCAGCCTGTACGTGCATAATGTACAAAACATGAAAGGATTATGTGTTGATTGCTCATGCTATATTTCCATCCCACTCTCACCACTAGCAGCTCGGGTTTTTCTGCAAATAATCATACAGCTGTATCTCTCTTTTATAAATGTAATCAAACTAAATACTTTTCGAAGATACAACGTATGTAATACTACTGTATAGGCACTCAAGATTAATATGACATTGGCAGAAACTGAGTGTGTTACCCGATCTTAAATTAAAATGAAAACCCCTAGTTACAAGTATTCTTCCAAATATCTTTATCTGTGTTCATCAAAACAGAAATCGATAGAGATTTGGAACAACTTGAGGGTAAGTAAAGACAGAATTTACATTTTTGGGTGAACTGTTCCTTTAAATATAGAAAGTCAAACATGGATTGATAACATAAGCACCACATATATAAACTGTAAGTGACCCACATTTGGTCGTCAACCATTAAAAATCTGTAAAATTCTTCAATTTGCACATGAAGTCTTATTGACATCCTCATATATATATTTCGGGCCCATATAGGGCATTATAATGTTGTTAAGAACCATAAGCTATTGGTAAAGATAGACTTTAAAAGATTTTACTAAAATGTACTTTTGATCCCCCTCTACAAAATAGTTGAGTTAAATTGAATGTTTGGCTTATCCCCTTATTTATGTCCGCCCTTCTTCAAACAAAGAAGTTTCCAAATTTAGATGCTGTGACCAAAATGACCCCCCATATAGTACATTATAATTTAAACATGACACGTCCACTGCGCAGTAAATGCACATTTCAATGCCCTGCACTGCCATGGCTGGCCAACCAACCACGAAGTATAAAATAATTATACAGCACATCACTAGTTCTGCATATAAATGTGAGTTTTAAATGTAGATTCAAGTTACAAAAAAACACTGTCGCAGTCATTGCCCCATGGCAATATAAATATAACATATAAATGCTGAGGCCACTATATTCGTGGTTAATATTTTGCTGTCGTAGAGAAAACAGGTTGGAATTCTAACAGGCCACCCTAAAAATTGGTGACAGGTGTCAGGCTTCAGACTTGTTAATGTTCATGCTCCAAACAATGGTGTAGTACAGACTTCAGGCAGATCCCTAGCACATGTGCCACCATGCACAGACCTGCCAAAGTCAAGGACTCTGCAAGCAAAAGCCCACAGCAATTCTCTTTGGACTGAGCACCAGGTTTTGATGACTTGCCAGGTGAATCTTACAGGAATTTTAGGATAACAACAAGGCCTGACCTATACAAGGGTTTAATGGTTTATGTAAGCTTGCAAAAGCCACAAAACGGCTGCACTCAAGCTGTTCCGTCTGCTAAAGAAAACCAATCTTGAGCACTTGGAAAAACGGAGGTCGAGGTTTTACTCTGTCTTGATTATACAATACTTTGAAAACATCTCGCCTATGGTTTGGAACCTTCTATGAAGGCTGACAAAAGGGGTGGGGTTTTAGTCAGTGGTTAAAGTGCATAAAGCGACCGTCTAGACAACTATAGAGTTTGACTATAGAGCTTCTATTATGTGGGCGGTTTGATTGATCTGTACAGCCAGGGCAAGGCTTTCTGATCACTGTCTGCTCAGCAGCTCTTTAACAGACAGATACAGATATGGAAGGTGACAGCAGGGACCTTCCTGCGAATGGTGAACAACTTTGGCTACAATGAACGTTAGCTGTTGTTATATAGACGAGTGATGTTAAATGATCTGCTACATCATGTGTAGCAAAGGGTGAGGGGAGGTGGTTGTTGGTCTGCCGACACCTGACAACTTTAACACTTTAATAATGCATCAAATAAACTTTTGTGCATGCATTGCAAACTCAAAACCAGCTGAGCTATTCCACTTGATAAAGCATTAAGATTAGAGAAGTGTATTTTTTTCCAAGAAGTTCAACGAATGATTATTCCCATAAAACAGATGAGATCTCTTTTATTTTCCGTTAACATTAACTAAACTCAACTTTTATTTATATAATGCTTTTAACCGTTTTCATTGTAACTAAGAAACTGTACATGTAAACATGTTAACTATAAACAAAACATTAAATGTATTAAATAGAAAAGGTATCAAGAGTGAATAGATACACTCTCTTTCACACAAGACACATCAATCCAATTAATTTATATAGCGCTTTGCACAATGTGGATTGTTTCGAAGCAGCTTTACAGGAATAAAACAGAACAACACAGAGAATGTGAAACACAGTGTATGGTGTTTATAGAACAAGAAAGATAATTCTAGTCAATATATCTAATAATATCTTATAATAAATATAAAAATAGAATTTAAGAGAAAACATGGCAGTTAACAATAATTTTCTTCTTAAGAATGTTTTGTTAATCCGGCCCCAGATTTCTAGCTAACGACAAGGGTTTTATTGAGGATCTGTCAATAGTTAAGAAGTATTCTTGGTGTTAACGTAAGGCGTTTTCAGTCCAATAAGAAACACTTCTGATTTCCCGAGTTCAACAATAAATACTTGCTACTCATCCAGTTTTTTATATCAACTATGCATTTAATTATTCTGGTGAACTGCTGTGTTTCGTGAGGCCTCGAGGAAATGTAGAGTTGAGTATCAACTACTCTTAAGAACATGGAGAGCAAACAAAAACTTTTGCTTAAAGGTCCATTGTGTTTTGGAGGATCTATTGACAGAAATGCAATATCATATACATAACTATGTCTTCAGAGGTGTATAAAGAGCTTACACAATGAAGCGTCATGTTTTTATTCCCTATTATTACTATCAAAATTGCACAATTCACAATTCAAGTTTAGAGCAAATCCATTTGTGGGGGTTTAGGGGAGAACACCTACATACATAACAACCCGAATAGAAAATTGTATGTGCACCAACTGTTTGGTTCTCATCTCAGGTAAAATTGTATTTTAACAATTATCTTTCTTATAAACAAGCATGTATTATATTCTTAATTTAAAAATCATTTATCCAGACCAGATGTTTGATGTCTCTGATGCGTCTCTGATACGTTTAAGTAAAAAAATCATTTTGGGGTCCACAAAGAGAAACCACAACCCAATCCATACAAACAGTGTTCTCTGATGATCACCTATGATGTGCAATCGTTGTGAAACTGCTAATAGAAATTACTCCCATTGCATTCTGGGAGAAACATTTAAGCACCACAGACATCTCTTAAAGCCTGTATTGAGAAAAATGTTATCTGATATTTAAATAATAACTACGAAGTCTCAGGATCTAAAAATATTGAGCAAATGTGGTAGAAAGTAAAATGCAGCATAAGATAGCGAGAGAGGGAGAATGAAAGACAGAGATGAATGGGCCAAGTGGCCATTAAGGTCCCTGACATATAATTAGCTCTCTTATCACAACCAGTTGGCCTGTTTTTGACTGAGTGTGTGCGTCTGTGTCTGGATGTCGTCTTTTCAGAATATGCTGTCCTTTCTGCCTTCAGCCCCGTCACGGCCTTCATCTTGATTATAATGATGGTTCTGTCTTGTAGGATCTCATTAACAAATTGTGAAGCCCAATGTTCACATTGTTTGCCATTCCATTAAGACACGTTCTTCCCATACAATGTGGCCAGGTTCATTTTGATCACCCGCATTCATACAACTTCGAAATTCTTTTCTTTTCAGCGTAAAATCGGAAACGTAGCGTTTTTCTTAAATGGCAGGAACAGTGTGTTTATGTCCGACTGTTTCTTTTCTGTATGCTAATTAAATGATTGGAGATTTCACCGTTGCTATGGCTAACTAAATTAGCATTTTATTCTTTGCATAAACAAAGCGTCCGTTCAAAAAGCCTGGCTTAACATAAAAAGAACATAAAAAAATGTATGTCAACGACGTTCACTTCCAAGCTGGTCTTTTAGACGCAAGACTAAAATGTGTGTGGAAATGTTTTGACCTCACTAGTGAGAACCTGTACTTAACATAAAGCCCTCAAAACACGAATGCTCATTATTGCGATATAGAGCAAGCCCACGTTTCCGTCTTTAGATCCACTCACACACAGAGCTCACTAATTCTGTTTCCTTGTCCCTATATTCCATCTTAAGGGCACTGATGTAAAAAATATCATGTTTATCTTTTGCCAATAACAAAGTGCATTACGATACACCAGATGCTTCCGTATCTGCCTACTGTACCTTCTGGACAGTGGCCATCTAAATAAAAAAAAAGTAAACGTGAAATACCGAGAGTCATATGTATTATATATTCAAGCATTTTTTCAAGCTATTAGTTCAGGGAAAAACATATCAGTTTGCTCAAGAGTCACTGTGGTCTCGGCAGACCAGCTTTCATTGATCTTTTCTTTTCTCAACAGCATCGCAGCCAACTTTGCTGTCCCATAAAGAAAGTTTAAAGAAAGTACATTTATTTGATTTCTAATGAACTTGTGTTTGGGACCATTAATAAATCACACTAATGTGAAAACATCACCTAGTCCCAATTCACACCTCCCATTTAACAACTGAAACATGTGTTTTGATCTGCCATGTTATTAGATAGAAACCGCTGCTTGGACGCACTTTGTGTCTCTGTTTGCCACTTTTCATCAAAATTTTCCCGCTAAAACAAACAACTTGAAGGGACAGTTCACCAAAAATGTCATCATTTACTCACCCTTGAGTTGTTCCAAACCTGCACAAATTTCTTTGTTCTGATGAACACAGAGAATCTTTTTGGACGAATGCTTGTAACCAAACAGATCATGACCACCAATGTAGCCCCAGAACTGTTTGCTTTCCCACATTCTTCAAAATATCTTCTTTTGTGTTCAGGAGAACAAAGACATTTACAAAGAAATTTGTCCTATGGTGGCCAATAACTGTTTGGTTACAACAAGCATTCATCCAACTATCTTTCTCTGTGTTCATCAGAACAAAGACATTTATACAGAGATGGTGCAACCTGAGGATGAGTAAATAAAGATCGAATTTGTATTTTTGGGTGAATTGTTCCTTTTAACAAGAATAAGCAGGTTTAAGCTGGTTAACTCAAATGTGACCCAAACCAGCCAAGAGACTGATCTCCCCATCCTTTAAGATGCAAGTTACAGCACCAAATCAGGAAAGGATGATAGGAGCTTTTTTATCAGCAGGGCATAACGTTGAAGATCATCTGCCTTTTTCTTACTAGAAGACCTTTTTTGAATGGGTACAAAGCTATCCAATTCCTGACATCCTGCAACCTTAAATAACAGGGGTGCAGCATGTCTACACAGATATAATACGTGTCATTTCTATTAAACTTGTAAGTGCTTTCATGTTTCCTGATGCTGAGCCTCCTGCAAGTTTTAACATAGCAGTTATTTTTCGACTAAAGTTTGTTTTGAACACTCAGGGGCAAACACATCCAGACCAGAGACCCAGTACAACACTTTTCCGAGCGGATTTAAATATTTATGTTGAACATTAGTTAGCTTTGAGACTTGCTAGAACATTTCAACTGTATTGTTGGTCTGATTCATCAACAGTATACAGGTCAAAATAATATTCTACAGCGAGCTTGTGCGCAGCAGATGGAGATGACAACACCTTCATTATTCTTCAGGCACAGCATCTGCTTCTCCTGACTACTGCCGCATTCCAAATGAAAGAAAAATGTTGTTGGCCTATCAGTGTCTTGAACGTGGGTGAAACATGCCCCAACTGCGACCCATTTCACTACACGTTCCAATCCACAGCTTAGCTGATGCTTTTTCGGCAAGAGCGGTCGGAAAAACTTGCACACTCTTCAACAGCTTTTTGCCCTTGACTACAGAAATGTCATTCTACTGATTCTTTATATTCATTTGGATACTTCTCGTTTAATGAGATCCTGCAGACAAAACACCTAGATATGGGCTTTCTCACTGTCATAGCTTATTTTCTCCTGTAGAATTTTTGCATTAAAATGCCAAAAGGAGATTTTATTACCCTGCATAGATAATGCATAATCAGGGGTGATCTCCTTATGATCCAAGAGAGAATCAGGAGTTATAGCGGAGCCGCACACTTTATTTCTTGTGCTATATGAGGTATAAAATCTGTCAAACCTTGCAGCTCTGCCCTCTGAGACTTTCACTGAGGTGGACCGCTTAAATGATTGTGTTATCCCTTGAAAAAGTCGAGAATTCTAACAATGCTGGACAAAACAGATGTCCTCTGTTTTTCTATTAGCGGTACAAATCCACAGTACAAGTCCAGTCCGCTCACATTAGAATCATTTCCTCTGATTGAGAGGAATCAACCTAAATAAAGCGAACATGGCAAATTCAGTCATTAAACGCCTTGCTTATACATATTGTTAGACAAGATTTTCAACCACAATGCAGTACCGGAAAAAAACAATGCTATACCTGCACTAATATAACAGCTTTGACTGAAAATGCCCCCCCCCCCCTTCCACCACAATCCCCAGTAAACCTCATTACTCTGATCACTGTGGGTTTTTTGTCGAAAAACTACTCCAACTCGCAGAAAAAAGTATTCCATTTTAAATTAATGAGCTCTGAAACCAGAGCTCATTTGCTTCTGTCTCTGAGCCCATTTACGACTGGAGATCCTCTAAGTAAAATCTCCATCAGAAAGGGAATCGTGGCATAAGAACAAAGAAAAGAAACTGAGAAACCACAAAGCCAAAGTTAAGAATTAAAGCCGCAGTGAATTTATTTGGTCTTTTACTTGCTTCTCCTTTATGACGGCTTATGTTTTTTTTCTGATCAGTCGGTTCATTTTCATGGACAGCGGAATGCAGCTTATTGTGAGAAAGCGGTGTATTATATATAGCTTACAGGTGAGCCCAGTGTAGCTGGTATATGCATAAACCGATATGCATAAAATGTACACAAATATGGAGAATTTTAATTCATTCCAATTCGTTCCAATATATAAAGTGTAAAACTACTATGTTTAGCAAAGCTGAATTTTATATCGGAAACTATTTTTCTTGTCTGTATACATGCATTTACATACATCCATATTTGCTGTTTACATACTGTTCACTGCATACTTCAGCAAACACCTACACTACCGGTCAAAAGTTAAGAATCACTTACTCATATAATATTTTCTATATTTCCACATTTTATAATGATAGTAAACTCATTAAAACCATGGAATAACAGAACTGTTATATTTTAGCGTCACCCTTTGTCTAGAATTTCCAAAATCATTACATTTACATTTAGCAGACGCTTTTATCCAAAGCGACTTACATTGTTTTATCCTATACATTTTACATAGGTATTTGCAAACCCCTGGGATCGAACCCACAACCTTGCATTGTTAACGCAATGCTCTTACGACTGAGCTACAGGAAATCATACCCTTGTCATATTATCATTCAGTTTCTTAAAGGAACAGTTCAGTCAAAAATGAAAATTCTGTATTCATTTACTCACCATCAAGTTGTTCCTTTTTTGTTCTGATGAACACAGAGAAAGATATTTGCTTGGCTACCATTGACTACCATAGTGGGAAAAACGTTGTTCTTCTGTTGAACACAAAAGAAGATATTTTGAATGTAGGAATGCAAACAGTTCCGGGGCACTTTTGACTACCAGTGGAATTTTTCCTACTTTTCTTATACAGATTTGGAGCAACTAAAGGTAAATACATTTCTTATTTTTGGGTGAAGCTTTTTAAACAGTGTTTAAGGAATTTCCATCCATGTTGTACTCTTGGTGACTGCTTTCATTATTTTATTCAAATTAATTAATTTAAAAAATATTTTAAAAAAGCAGCTTTCTAATGAAATATATTAATGTGTTTAATATTAGGTTATTTGAAACATTGAAATAGGGATGCTCGATTATTAGTTACAGTACATTATATATATATATATATATATATATATATATGTATGTAACAAATCTCAATAAAAGGCAAGGAAGGAGTCGGGAACCGGAAGACATTTAAACAAACATTTAATAAAGTAATAATAGCCGGCGGCCCCTCACGGACGACCGCCGGCGCAATAACATTAACATAAACATAAATACAAATACAAACACAAGTTCGGGCCCGGTCCTCTCTCTTCGACGGTCCGGTCGCTCGTTCCTTTTATGCTCCCATCTCCTACGTGATTCGAGCCCGGTGTGCGCACAGCTGGCGCCAATTCACAATTACTCACCGGACTCGAACCACGGTCTCGCCCCGCCTACTCTACTACATACCCCCATCACCCCTCACAGGCCGGGGGGTACCCCCGCGACTGTGCAAGCTCCCTCCCCCTCCCTCGGGGGGGGTGGGGTGGGGGGTATGCAGCGACGAGACGAGACAATGGAGACGGGAGCCCTCGGAGCGACCGGAAAGAGAGAGGGGAGAGAGGAAAAAAAAAAAAAATCCGGTTCCCCGACATGCTGCCGCTCGGTCCTCAACCAGCCGGAGTACTCTCCTTCGCGGTGCCTTGCGGTGGCCCTGGGGCTTCGGTGGACGGCTCGACCGTCCGCCCCCTGGCGGCCGGCGGTGGCTCCTCCTTTATCCGGGAGTCGGGGCGGGTTCCCCGTCCCCTGTTCCTCCCCCTTGGGCGGACGGACGCAGGCTCCGGCCTCTGGCAGGCGGTGGCTCACCCGGCACTTCCGCCCCCTGCTCCTCCCCCTCGGGGGACGGACACAGGCTCCGGCCTCTGGCGGACGGCGGCAACCCCCCCGCTCCCACTTGGACGAAAGCCACCCCACCTCGACCCAGGGGCGCGGCAGCAAAGGTCGCCGTTCCACCGAAGTTTTGACGGTGGCCGCACTGTGCACTTCCGTTTCCCCAGAGCCACCGCTTCGGGCAGCCACTGGCGGACGCCCTTCGTCCGCGCTGCCCGAACTCTCCGGCACCGCGAGGCCACTCGGCGGCGAGGACTCTCCGACAGCATGTCTCTCCTTCCTCCCGGGTTTCGGCACCAATGTAACAAATCTCAATAAAAGGGAAGGAAGGAGTCGGGAACCGGAAGACATTTAAACAAACATTTAATAAAGTAATAATAGCCGGCGGCCCCTCACGGACGACCGCCGGCGCAATAACATTAACATAAACATAAATACAAATACAAATACAAACACAAGTTCGGGCCCGGTCCTCTCTCTTCGACGGTCCGGTCGCTCGTTCCTTTTATGCTCCCATCTCCTACGTGATTCGAGCCCGGTGTGCGCACAGCTGGCGCCAATTCACAATTACTCACCGGACTCGAACCACGGTCTCGCCCCGCCTACTCTACTACAATGTATATAAACTTTGCAATGCAAAAACATGAAATTAATCACATGTTTGTAAGAAAAACAAGTTAACACTTTAAATGTGGCTTTTTTAAAAAGCCTTTTTTTCTTTTTTTTCTTAAAGCGTAATTTATAGGGATGTAACAATATTAAAATCTCACTGTATTATAATATATCGGTATAAAGCCCACGGTACGGTAATTATTACGCCATTTAAAATGTCAATTGATGACTTGGGAATGTGCCATAAGCATCCTCTATTCTTTATCCTCTAATCTGTTGCTTAGAGGTATGAGTTATAGTAAGAGATGGGTCAAATGACCTAAAATCCCTTTTATAAAGAAAAATAATAGCACCACATGACCTTGCCAAAGGTAACATCTATTATTTGTTCGAACATTCTCTATGTTAGGCTGGAAGACTTATTGTTTTATACAGTCATGTGACCACGATAATGTTGAGACAATTTTGCTATTGAGATAACATTATCGATAATATTGTTACATCCCTTTATATATATATATTTCTGTATGCTTTTGCTAAAAAAAGCATCAGTCTCATTCACACAGATTCAATAAGTTTCTTGACCCAGAAACTTGACACATCATACTAATGTTCATAATCTCCACATCAGGCTCCTGTAACAGTGTGTCAATACAACAACTTCTCTCACCCCGCATTACACTCTTTACATCACTATAACCCGCCTGCTCATCATCTCTTAAATCCAGTCATGGAACAGACATGCTCACCTCTTCCTGGCTGTATTTCCACCTACCACATTGATACAGTATGTGGAACACAAACTACATAACCACATGGTCCTTTAAACCTTGCGTAGCTTCTGGCTTAAACATCGCCATGGTTCATTTGAGATGACACCTCTGGTTGGCTGTTTTCTGAGAGCAAACCCAAACACCAGTGATATAAAAAAGAGGGAAACTGTACAGATATGTCTCTGGATGTGTTCTGCCAAACTTTGTTAAAACAGATAATACATGAAAAGGACAGAAAGTTTAGACATATTAATTGGGTCTCCCAAAACAGAAGTTTGTGGCGTGTCACGTCAAGCATCATTGTGCATTTCAACGCAGGTTTCGCCTCGGCTAGCCTAAAGTTGAACTTTATAAAAACTATTAAAGCTTTACAAAACAATCTGACTTCTGAAATACGTGAGAATGAGCTTTTTTACTATGCACCCCTGCACGAGCACTGTAGGTGATAGAGAAAGCGCCGGACTGGAGCGAATCACAAAACTACAACCTGAAAGAAGGTCAAAAGAGTATTCCCAACTTGCAGAGTGCTGATTTAACTACGCCTACTAATTTACATTCACTACGAAATTCAAACTGCGCCCAAACTTTTGTTTTAAAAGACGCTTCTCTAATTTGTTGTTGGTCCGCCATTATGCTCGTATTTCTTCTCCACTGTGAATCACAATTTCCGTTCATCTGACCATCCGTAATATGGGAGCGTCACCACAAG
The DNA here is from genome assembly GCF_015846415.1 of Triplophysa dalaica. NCBI lineage: Eukaryota > Metazoa > Chordata > Actinopteri > Cypriniformes > Nemacheilidae > Triplophysa > Triplophysa dalaica. Next base: position 10,283,152 of record NC_079545.1, on the reverse strand, counting down.
AAATATTTGCTTACTGCCATTCTGGTAAGCACGGTGTAGGTATGAATTTAGATATTTTGTATTTGAAAAAAAATCAATACTTTGTGCCAGAGTATCGATAACATCTCGCGGGCTGAAATGTTGCGATAAATCGCCATATAGATTTTTCCCCCACCCCAAGTATTTAGCACTTAAAGAGCCACGAAACACTGAACAGCATTTATTGTTTTAAAATATGCAAGCAAAGTTGGTTGTGTTACACACCATAGAAAAGAAAGTTAGCAACTGTAAATTGAGTTAATTTCTAGCTTTTTGCGCTATTTTTGCCTTCCGGGTTTAAAATCCTCATCTGGCCAACGTCAAAGGATGTGACTTGGCAATTTAGTATAGTACATCGAATACGCGGCGGTGTGTCATTATTATTCATGAGACTGTGTTTTCTTAACCAATGAGAAGAGACACTTTCCTAATTATTCATAAGAACGCCTTGTGATTGGCGCCTTGTGATATTATCAGTGTCGTGAGCCCTGTATCGCATATTGAATCGTATCGCGAGTTACCCTGAGATTCCCACCCCTACTAAATAGAGTATCAGCGCACGATTTGTTGACAGAGCTTGAATAAATCCAGAACATTCCTTTAACAGTTGTGTAGCACATTTCAGCACAGCTTGTATTGTGCACCTGTCACAACGTAATGCAAGCTTTGCACTGACTCTGTTAGGGACGAGGCAATTTGCTCAAGACAGGATTTGTCCAATAAAATGTTACCCAGGTCAAGAATATGCCTACCAGAATAACACCCTCCTAGCCATAGCAAGAAGTAACATATCACGGTTCACTTACGCAGACAAAACACTACTGGCAAAAAAATAGAAAAATGAAAATAGAAATCTCTCATTTGATCGAAGGTAAGTTTTTGTTTAAGGGGAATACATCAACACAGGAAGGAAAAGTAATAAAGCCTTTTCATTGGGATGTTTAGCTCTCCAACCAAAAGCAGTTACCGGTGAAGCATTTTTGGGAGTGTAAATTACTTGTCTTGGTTAAAGGGATAGTTCACGCAAATTTTTAAATGATTTGATCAAATGATGACTTTCTTTCTTTCTTTTTCAAAACATAATAGAAGATATTTTGAAGAATGCTGGTATCCATGTTGATGCCCATTGACTTCTATTGTGATACCAATCAATTGGGAACCCACGGTTTTCAAAATATCCTCTTTTGTGTTTTGCAGATGGTTTGAAATGACATGAGGGTCAGAGAATGACAGAATTATTATTTTGGGTGAATTATCACTATAAAGAAAAACCTGCAAAAAACTAAACACAGTTAAAAATGCTAATGAAAATTATGTTTTTCAACCTCAGTGTTTAAATTTACAATATAAGAAAAAAAATTGCATAAAAGGCCAAACTGCTGTTCTGTGGCAACAATCAAAGGCAGAGATGTGTCATTCCTCCCATGCGATCAGACGCCATGCCTAAATGATACACCACTCACCAAATTGTCACAGAAAGTCAATTATGAAAAAGTGCAGGTCAGGTGAAGAACAAAAGACTGAAAGTCTCTGAGCTCAGCAGGTAGAAAGCTCTTACACACCCCTACGCAGCGTGAGCTCTGTCACTAGAAAGAGTGAGTCGCTCAGTGGACACTCAGCAGGGTGGAATGATAACAAAGTTCATTTTTAACGACGCTTTATTTCCTAATCAATTAACGTCTTTAATTAATGTGTTTACAACAGTGAGGAAAATTTAAGAGGCGGCAACATCCCGGCAGCTGGACAGAGAAAGAATGGTTTGTTTGTGTGTGCGTTTCGCTAGCAGGTGTTGGGGCTGTGTGTCTGTTTGAAAGCGAGCGATGAAAAAATTCCCTCCTAAATTCTCGCCTGCTGTTCCTCTTTTCATCATTTGATTCTTTATGAAGAGAAAATGTTTTTAATGGAACCAAGACTGACAGTTAGACTCTTTTAGAACATAACATGCAAACCCATTAAAACTTCCTCTTAGCAAAAATAATTCTCTCTCTCCCCCTCCTCTCTCTCATTCTCTCTCTCTTTGAAGTTCAGTTTTATTCAGTTCAATTGAATTATAGAGAGCTGTTCTGGTGTGAATACCACAATCACATTTCCTGTAAGCCACACTGTAACTATTAAGTCAAGTACATGCTCATCTACAAAAAGCCAGAGAAACAGGTGAGCCAGTCCACGTCCTCTTGAGCTTTTTAAATCACTAACCACGGCTGCTTCGAGTGCCGAGTGTGTTAAATGTTGACGTGGAGGCCGCGGATGAGCTCGTCCGACGTTTGCTGGGTGAGAATGTCTTTTGTGCCTTTAGAGAATCTTATTCTCACATTTCCACCTGCAGCCTGAGCAGCTGCTCCAAAACACGATTTAGGAATAAATAAACCACTGCCTTCATCCTTTGCGTACATATTAAGGACGAACAACTGGGTGTTATTATATTTTTGTGCTATGCTCCTTTAATGTGTGCTTAAATTTAAGCAGAAATATGGCAATTGATACAGTTTCAGAAATGTAAAACTGTGTAAAGCACAGATACAAATAGAGCTCTAACTGCTATAAAACGTTCAAATGATGCACGAATGTTTGCTTCAGCGTTAGATTAAAAAAGGCATTTACAGTATTACCATCCATTAATTAATGCCAAAAGATTCTGTCTCTATTTTTTCTTTCCTTTCCTTTCTTCCAGCCCAGGAGAGATAAATGAACATTCAACGTCATTAAACTTCTTTTTTCTGTTTAGAATTGGGCCATATGTAAATGACCACTTCCTAAGAGAGAGAGAGAGAGAGTGAGAGAGGGAGAGAGAGAGAGAGAGAGAGCGAGAGAGTGAGCGAGAGAGTGAAAGAGAGAGAATAGGGAAGCTGGAAAGAAAGGTCAAACCATGTAGCTTAACTAAAATTAAAAAGTCTTTATTAAAGATACTGATACTGTAATTTAAGGAATCACACAGACGGTAAACATGATACTGTAACTCAAGGAAAAAAACACGCTGTAAACATATCAAATGTGTGTGCGGGGAAGAGAGTTTGTGTAAACAGAGATCTACATGTCCTTATTGATCATGTATTGGTTGACATTGACCACTGTACTGGGTGGAAAAGACACTCTGGTGGCCGCCGGACTTCAGATGGAGAGATATTTGAGAGGTATGCAGAGATAGGTGTAGAGGAGAATAAAATAACAGAGCATAAGAAATAAATAAAGTAATGCAGAGATATTTTAACGCTACTCTTTTCTCCTTTGCGAAATGTAAAGTTCAGATTCAAGCCACTAAGCTGCTGAAGCGTTGCATTTTTTTCTAATAATACCATAATATACTGCAGTTTCCTGTCTGCAATATATTAGTTTTCCACTGCCAAGGCAAATTGTAAACTTTATATTGTCAAACAGGGTTTATTGCAGCTCAGGTATACTTGTCATAAATTGGATACAGTACAGCGTGAATAAACAGCAGTAAAAGCCAGATGCATATGCCAAATAAAACAACAACAAAAACACCAAAGTGTGGACTAAACTAAAAGCCAAATGAAACGATCAGCAAATTAAACAAGACAAGACTGATCTGTGTTCAGCTGAAATGGATGTGAGACACTAAACAGAAATGATTATGTTGTTGTCAAGAGTTTGTCTGCTTAAAGGGATAGCTCATCCAAAATTAAAATTCGGTCATCATTTTCAAAATCTCATGCTGTTCAAAAACCATATGACAGCAGAAAAGTGACTGAAACAGCCTCTGTTTCCATTTACTTTCATTAAAAATCATCAGCATCAGCATTGTTCAAAATGACATGCAAGAAAGTCATAAAGGAAATTATTCAAGAATTTTAAGTGAACTATCCCTTTTATGAAACAACGTGTGTGCGTTTTTGTCTTTCATTTCCATCTGGCTTTCTCAGTTTCTCTCTAATTCTCCTTTTCTTTCCTTTCTCTTCCTTTGCCTATCGGGGCTCGCTGAAACAGAGCCAAGGCAGGCCAGCCACAGTGGCTCACAAGAAAGCAACATTACCCCTCCCTCCTCTTTTTCACCCATATGAATATTTTCAGACTTCATCATCTATTTATCCTAAGATTCTCCTCTATTTCTCTCGGAATCATTTCGTTTGCCAAAACCTGGAGCAAAACCCCCAACCAGGAAAACAACAACAGCTAAAAACCTGGAACCCTCATTTGTTTGGCCGTTTCATGTTTGATGTAGAACCTGGAGAGGTTTTCCTGTCTCGTTATCTTTCCCATGCCTCTATTGTAGGATTCTGCGCGGTTAGGTTTTCCTTCGCTTATTGGGAGCTAAAATACCTACTGCAAAGTAATTACTGCAGAGATCTGGGACAGCATTCTCTGTGTAACAGTAAAAAGTGTGGCCCACAGCACTGACATAAACATCTCAGCATGTTAGAGGAAGCATCTCTTCCACTAAATAAAGCTGACGCAAGCTAAAGAAGGAAAAACGCATCCGGCAAACAGCCAGGTGTAAAAGTCCACGCATTAATGAGACATGATTCTGTCCATTATACACCACGCTGCAAAATTCTTAACTTCGGGCTTCAAGTTAAAATATTGTACTGTTCTCTCAATGCATTGGCAGATGCTTTCACTAAATTAGGCTTTTGAGTAAAACTCACTTGAATACAAGAGAACACAATAAAAGAAAACTTGCAAAAGTAACGTACTCCTAAAAACATTCAAACCTCTCAATTAAGCTTCTCGGGTATCTATTTTAAGCAATTTCATTTATTTTATACTGTGAAAATAAGACTAATGCTATAATAGCTTACTCTGTTTTTGCAAAACGTACACAGTCAATGTATTGTATGTAAATTCTGTTCCCACAACACACCTTTATGACCCACAACATTTGCAGTATACAACAATGTGCATAATATTAGATTCCTCAAGGAAATACATTTAACCTCACCTCCTATTTCCAAATAAAATCTAAGTATCAGATTTCTCTTTCTTGACTCATGGTTAATTGATCTGCCAAGAGTTAATAGTTTCCTGTGATGCAGTACTTTTTGAACTCTGGCACTTTAAAGAAATTAAATTACACGTTTTAAATTGAAGAAATCATATTTTAAAACGTTATACTTTAATAGAATTTGATTATTTTTCTTAAGCAAGAAAACTTGAAAGGATGTCTAACTGAACTCTAACAGGTGGAATAAAGAACTAAACTTAGTGATGTTAGCAACTGACTGACCTCAATGAAGACGTCTAACTTACTTCAATATGACTTCAATATTTGTTTACGTTTATAATGTATTCTGTTACTGATAGGCTAACACCAAACAGCACATACTCTAAATAAAGTTTTGTTAATAGTCAAGGTTTCTGCGGATTTTCCCTCGAAAAATATGTCATTTCCTGAAGAACGAACATTTTACGAGCAAGCAGTATATAAAAGTCTTTGTCACTTGCGGCACCCAACGGAATTGCAAATAATAATGATTTGCAAATTTATCCAAATACCACGTCTACTAAACGCGACACTTACCTGGTTAATAAACCTTTATAATCGTTCCCGCTCCCCTTTTTGAACTAAAAACGAAATTTGGCCGAATTAAATGGCAGTATTTCATCGGAATTCATCAACAAAAGACAAACGACTCAGGACTCGACGTGGACTCGGAAAAATGAGTTGAACTCAAAATCATACACTCATGAACAGCGCAATTTAGTAAGATGTTTAAATGCATTTGTGTGTAATGTTTAACTTTTGAGTTAAGAAGCGCACTTCTTTCTCACGGTCTATTGTTTACTACATGATCGCACAAACCAATTTGTGAACGAATCATTCAGACGAATTTGATTCAATCCGAATCATTCGACTGATTCAAAAGAAAAGTTCTCTTTCTGTCGGTCTCTCGACGTTGTGTCGAGAACGACAGATGGGGTTCGCCCTTGAGAACCAATCAGCTCTGACTACTATAGAAAAGGCCAATGAAATTTGGCGAATTAAATTTGCATGCCGGTCTCCGCCCCCGGATGTCTGGTATAAAAGAAGCCGGCGTGCTGCGTTCATTTACCTCTTGTTCTGAAGAGCCTGAGAGCATCTCACGACTGCAGCAGAATACGATACGTGTTTTGTGGCATAAGGGACTCAACGTCTCGTTCCCTCCATCAGGGAACTGAGGTTACATACGTAACCAAGACGATTTGTTCGTGAATCCATCGCAACAGAATGGCAGTCTAGATTTCTTTTATTATTATAAATAGTCGGTTTTGGAAAAATTCACCTGTAAAATATATAGTTCATGTATTATTTAGTCTGTAACAAATCATCATTAAAATATAAGGTGTTCTTTATGGCCAGGCTTGATTTAATCGTGGTTTTATTATAGCAAGAAGTATAGTAGGCCTAACCATGTTTTTGGTAGATATATTTATATTTGAATTACCATAGGTTTACTACAAATGCCATGGTAAAACTGTGGTTATTATGAGAAATGGTACATTTGTGATTACTGGTTAAAAGTGTAGTTACATTTTATGAGGATAATATTAAGCCTAATGTTTGACAGGGCTTACTAAACTAACCAGCAGCAAACAGTGCTAAATATATTTCATTTTAGACTCGAGAAAAAGAATCAAGACTTGCTGTAGATTTGCCACTCAGATTAAAATGATTTGAACTCCATCTCACGAGGGAGCTTGTGAACATGTCTGGGTGTTTGTCATTATAGTTACCTCTACACATAAAAAATATGAACAAAATACACAACATGAACAATAAATACATAACAGCAGCTTGAATAAATAATAGCAGACTATGCTGTTGATAAATATTTTTTCTGCAATGTGACCTTGAATAGTAAATTAATAATTCTTGATCATACATCATGCATTTTTATTCATATGTCTTTTAAGCATGATGGTTTGAAGACGTTCTGCACATAAATAACTCTGTGGTCCCACTCTGCACAGGATTAGGGATGTGGTTATCCCCAGTTAGGATTCCAGCTGTCAGGAGAAAGACAAGAGAAGAATCTCACTCAGAGCGAACCAACCAAAGACCATTCAGGGAACGCTCCAGTGGAGCCACTCCGGTACGTGACTAATTCAGCTTATCCACTGAATAACCGGAATAAACTCCCCAGATTGTTCCATATGCAGGTCTTAAACACACATGGAGGAAAGAGAGAGACAGAGAGCCTGTTTGAAAGAGAGACCGACTCGCTTTATAGATTTCCGTGTGTGCGTAAATCGTTTGTTTAGAGTTGGATTAGAAGAGCTTTCTTGACGTAAAAATCATTTAATTCTCAACTCGCACGGCCTGTTTGCAAATGGCACATGCATGTATGTTTTTTTTTTAAAGGAAAACTGTCGTTTGCTGTAATTCAGAAGTGGCAGAAAGACACTACAAATGCATTAGTCCTCCTCAAATATACATGACAGTAGAGAGAGGAACGTCTGGGTCATATCTCTGTATTTTTTAAGTATATTTAATGCATTTTTTTGAAGCCACAATGTGTGTGCGTTGAATTTTGGATCAGAAAATATCATATGTTGTGCCCTGGTGGGGAGGATGGGTACACGTAAGCACAGCCCATTGGGAGTCTGTTTTTCTAGTTACCCTGTAGCTATGCAATATTTATTGCACATATTAAATATGTATTGTATCTTTTGCCACCTAAACTAGAAGACAGGGAGTTCATTCATACCCTTAAACACACATTTGTTCAAGGATATCCATCGTCGGTAATCGCAATCATCACAGTATTTTATCTGAATTATTTCATTTGAATTCAGATCATGTCTGATGGTTTTCCTTGACCTGGTTACTGTGTTTAGAAGCCAAAGGCTATACTGTATATACATAGTACACAGTTGTAGACAATGTAACACTTGGTGGGTTTATTCCAAGAGATACCGTGGCTACATTCCAGGGGCAGAATACGCCCTTTTCACAATGACGTAACTTAACTTCCGCCTTTTTGCAAAGCAGTGTATCATAACATCCGTCTTGCAACAAACAAGGAAGAAGAAGAACTTCCGTTTTGCCGTCACGCTGGAATTTAACAACGGTGAAAAAAAACTGACAGAACACGTATTCAAGTACTTATTTTAGCACCTTCGCTAACAAAAAAAGAAAACAAAACACTAACCTTCATAATCAAACATGTACTGTTCAACGAAGAATTTGTATTCTTTGTATATCTTTGATCTTGCTGTAAGCGAAAATTTGTCTGCAAGATGTTGTACATCATCTAGCCGTTTATGTGGCAGCTGGGACTTGGTAAAGCCCATTCTGAGGCGCTAGCTGAAGTAACGATACACTGCTTTGCGGCTGAACGGAATATGCGTGACGTCATGTGAAAAGGGCCTATACAGTTGTGTTCACACACAGTTTGGTTTTGAAAGAGAGTGACAGGAGAATTCCATCACCGAAGCACCTAAAACTTCAGGACTAATTACCAAATTTTAGACGCAAGGTTTTTTGAAAGGTGCTATATTAAGGAAACAGCAGTAGACTAACTAGTCTGTCAGGTTTTGACGTGAAACAAGGCATGCACTTATTCTTTCTTGTCAATCTCCAATGTTGGGGTTATTAACCTCGCTCAGGTTATGATAAATGGAACAGAGAGAGGGAGAGAGGGTGAGAGTCAAACCTCATCTTAAGTGTTTGGGTGTTAGAAAAAGAGAAAACGGCACTAGATGGAACCTATAGCATTTTAGGCTGCATACCTCAGAGCTTAAAGGTCTTGTGTATGGAATTTAGTGGCATCCAATGGCTCACTCCACCCCTCCCTTTCGAAAGACTTTGGTCGTTGACACAGGACAGAGATGATGTCACGTTTGACTCTTATTTGCTGAAGGAGATAGTTAAGGGCTACTGTAGAAACAACATGTTGAATTCTGTGCAAGGGGACCCACAGTGTATGTAGAGAGAAATAGCTCATTCTAAGTTAATAAAAACATAACGCTTCAGTACATGAGGTCTTTATACACCTCTGAAGACATAGTTATGTATATTATATTACATGTCTGTCAATAGATCCTCAAAGAAATGACACACTGCTGGACCTTTAAAACAATGGGGGAGTTTAAAATAGAAATTAGAATAACACGAAAATCCTTAAACACACATGATGAAGTCTTGATATTTACTGTTATCTGTATCCATGGTTACAGGCATTACTCAAGGCTCCTGCGAAGGGGATTGACTTTAGTTACCTGTTCATACAGACATTATTCAATCCGCTCCCGTCTGATCTGGTCTTCTGCTGAGGGAAGCATAAAAGATCTTATTTAAAGTGTTACTTGACCCCTGAAATAATATGCTATGCATATTTTCCACACATGCACACCAAAGAGACAGGTATTTCTCCCCATTCTCCTCATGTGTAACAGGATGATCTGAGGCTCTCAGGATGAAATTTTTAATGATTTGAGTTATTCACGCTCCAGCACATCGACTACACCAGTGAATGTGTGTGTGTGTGTGTGTGCCTTTGCGTGATTCACGCGTCAATACCTCAATGCACTCAGTCTGCATTACCCACTGAACGTAAGGAAGCCAATTATGTGGATATCAGTCTGCGTCTATGAGATAGGGGGAAAGAGAGGCAATGTTTTAAAGCATATGTCATAGAGAGTGACTCATTGCGTGTCTAAAGGTGTCTGCATTTGTATACTAAGGAAGTCAGAAACCATGCCAGAATGCATTATGATCTCTCACGGGAGTAAGTGTGAAAATGAAAACTCTCTCATAATTTACTCTACCTCAGGCCATTCCAGATGTATATGACTTCCTTTCTTCAGCTCAACACAAATAAATAATTGTATATTCAAAATGTAATTCATAATAAATATACAGCCTCAGTCCAGTCTCTGTTGAATTTTAACAAAATCAAACCTCAGGAGTGACAAAGTCATCCAACAGCAATGTGAAAGACTGACAGCATGACAAGACACATGAAAACTGTGATAAAAATCAAGTTTTTTTTACTTTTTCTAAATACAGTATTGCAGCTGTAACTTCATTACCATAACCTCTCTGTTATTTTGTTTCTTCAGTTATCATTTTCTGAAAATAAATGCAAATGAAATTTGGGAGAAATATTGTTAGTAGTTAACAGATAACAAAAATCTTCGTTTTACATAAGCGCATACCTATTAATAGAAAATTCAGAAAAAACAATATGATTTGAAGTTAGAGCATTCATAGATTTCAATCCTGTTAAATATCGAAAATATATTTTTATGAACTTTAATTTATATTTATTAACTCACTTCACTCGACTAATTTGAATTACTATCTGTGTACTGTGTGACGCTTACTTTTTGGACCTTCAACAAGTTAGGAGATAGCATGAGAGCATTTAAACAAATATACATTTGTTAGATGTGTTTAACTTAAGAAAGGAAGTGAAACACATCTGGGGCCTGTACCATGAAGCCGGTTTAGGTGGCTAGCCAGGTAAGTTTAGGATTACTTTATGCCAACCCTGGGTTTTAGGTACCATGAAAGTAACTTAGCTTTAATCGGTGTTCATCGCCATGGTTACTTACGCTGCACGGCTAACCTGCTTCGGAGCAGGCTATGATCTAGATTAGAGATCTCACACCAAATATAAACCAATCAGCGGCGAGCAAATTTACATATATATGAGGGAAAAAACTCACAGTGCGTCTTACAATGGCTAGTTATTTTTAATAATGTTTAATAAAATAAAAATACGAACATAAAAAGATGTTAATATATAATACAAATATAAAATCAATTAATGGTTGCTATGTTGGTAAAATCTGATTTTAGAGAAGACATTTGCTGGCTTTCCCTTACACATGAAATTAAATGTATTAATATTCCATTCTTTTATTGTACTACATACAATATATATTTCTTTGCATTGCATTTTTACATTCTTGTCTGTGGTGCAGAACATCTAGGAACACTTCCAGTTTCACTTTTATCTTCTTTGTCCACTGAAGAAACTTTCTATTAAACAGCAACGGTAAGATATAGACAAAACCATAAATTGACAGGTGACATCACATATTTTTTAACACTGCTATTTTAATCTTTTTGTTATCAAGTTACACTTACAATTAACCTAAATAATGTATCATACAGTAAACCTACATTTTTAAATGTATAAGACGTTTTTTATACTTATAATGCCTACAACATTCCCTATGCATCTGTGTTTTTGTCAGTGCTTTAAGGAAGGTAAAGCAAATGGGGAACAGTACAAAACCTTTTAAATGAATTAAATACAAACTTCACTACAATCTTCTCTTCTTTGTTCTATGACAGGGCTGTTTGATAGCCTGTTGGTGGGAGACGGGGGTCCCTATGTATGCCAGAGGATTTTGTTATCCTGACTGCAGAAGCACTTCAACATGGCCCTCAATCAAACCAGAGTCAGGATTGAGATGACCATCGGATTTTTAAATGAACACTTCAACTGACTACTAAGTTTACATACTGGTATTTTTTTATTTAACCTTCTTTATTAAGAGTAAGCTTCTCTAGTGTATTTTGTTTACATTTCTTCTTTAACCTATGAAGGTAAACACTTCAGTTTCTGGGGAAGGTTGTGAAATGTCCTACAATAACAGAGACACCAGTAACATAAAATATAAATCCTCACATTCACACTTGTGCCATAATGAATAGTTCAATACATTTATCTCTTTAACTTTGTCAGCACACAGATCGTTTCACTTCATCATGTGCTTCATCCTCATTAATAAAGGTAAACTAAATGATAACTAATGTTAGCAGGATATGTTCATCCACTGTTGGGGCACATACACACATAACACACATCATATTACATTACTGTAATATTTACCTTACTACAGTATACTACAGTAAATGTGTGTACTATATAGTCGTTCAACTTGTGCATTAACTCAATCAGCAGTGTTTCTGAAACCGTTCTCTCTTGCGTATACAGCAGAATCAGTATTACTTCGTGGCAGAAATAATTTTTTGTGTTACTAATATTTGCGCATAATTATTTCCTAAGAAACCTACGGAACTCCCTCTATCCATGTTGAACGCGATTGGTTTAGCGATCCCGAAGTCACTCGTTCATGTGCACGCGCGCACAAACTAATCTTAGCTTCAGGATCAAAGCTTGAGTTGACAAAGAAACTCCTGGAGCTGCTTCATGGTACCAACAAAGCTTGATCATGTTGGTTTGGTTTTGGCAACCCAAAACTAATCCTGTAACCCTGAGTTTGTTCTGCAAAATTCATGGTACAGGCCCCTGGGATGACCTGAGGATGAGTACATTTTGAGGTCATTTTAATTTTGAACATAAACCAAAATCATTTTTGCAAGAGTGGAATTGGGTTCCGTTTGTCTACATATTATCATCAAATGAGCGAACTGTGGCTGTTATCAGGAATATTTGATTAAAGCTTGTGTAAAATCAAGTCTTCTGTGTATCAGTCAACAACATTCTGGTTCTAAAGCCGTGTACGGCTCAGCACCTTGGACAGCGGCACAACAGAGGCACGTGGGAAGCTGGTGACGTGGAGGAAAAACACATGTGACACCGTTTTGAGCTCATCAGCAAAAAAAAAGATGCTGTTGCCCCAGTTTTGTGAGGAAACCTCTGAAGTGTCTCTCTTCCTCTCCTAAGTTCCCCAGACACTAGCTAAGCAGACTCGGGCCACACAGCAACCCTCGGCCTCCATCAGCCTTACCCCCATGCAATCCACACTCTCATAACAACTGCCATTTTAAAAAGAAAGGCACAAAAAATAGTTTATTTTCAAATGAAATAGTTTTCAGCACACATTCATCGATTTCACATTTATAAAATGTTTCCCAAGGTCGGGTTGTCACTCTTCTAGACACCTGGGATGCTGTCTAGCAAGCGTTATTGAAAGGACTTGCATTCTGCCATGTGTCAAACTTAACCAGTCAGCTGCACCAAAAATTGGCTCCAAGGGGAGGTGGATGAGAAGCTCCGGGCTAGTGGCCATTTCGAATTCAAAGTGTGGCTGTAAAAGTTCTGTAACCTCGGGCGTATTGATTGGCTTAATGTTATCTTGCCAGCTAGCTATGAAGGGAAAGTTGGAAAGGCAGGCGTGAGATTATGTTCATATCTTGATGTCAGTGACTTTAAACTGATTCTGTAGAACAGCGTTGGCAGTAACGTGTTGCGATTGAAAGCAATATGTTGGGTTTATGAGCTCATTCTTGGGTGTCTACAGTAAACAGATACAGTAGTGCAAGAAATAAATGATTCAGATGATGAATTTGCTGTATGTATGGTGAAACTAGGCTGGCTTGTCAAGCTTTATTGGTTGCGTCTATGATATGCTGCTAAACTCCACAAACTTCATTTTGGTCCATTACACATTTTTCAAAACGAGCAGAAATTGGATTTACAGTCATGCATTTTTTTAAGTTTGTTGGGCAAAAAAAGCTACAAATATTCAGTTCATTGTTTTGTTAAAAGGCTTAATGTGTGCTCTTTTTGCTGAAAAGTGTGCTGGCGCACCTGTTGTATGTAATTAGTCCATACAACTTGTGCGCTATACTCCAAAATACAAATATTAAAATAAAAACATGGTTTATTTACCTGCTTCATTAAATGATTGTTTGCAAGTTCATTATCACGCCACCTTGTGGATAAACATTGCCCCCAATGCCTGGAGTTATTTACAGTGCTTACATTTACATAACTTAACAAGCTTCTTCACAATTACCTGTCACACTCATTAAAATAAGGAAATACTTTATCCTAAAAGAATTCACCTAGGACCACGCTCAACACATCTATGGAGTTGATGCACAAGTACTCAAAGAACAGAAGTTTCCACAGGCAAGACAACAAGAGGCATTCTGACAGTTTCTGACTCGCACGGTGGGCAGCAATGCTTTCCGGAAACATCTGTTCCGATCTCAGAGAAGCTTCACTATTTTCACAGCAAAGATTCTTGGTAATAATCCAGGCTATACAGTTCCACTGCAGACTAGCTGGAGAAATGCATTAAGAATGATTTTTTTAATATTATTCTGCGTGGATATTTAAAAGGGATAGTTCACCCAAATACACAATTCTGACATCACATATTTATCCTCATGTCGTTGAAAACCTGTGTATGATGACTTCTTCTTTGGAACACAAAAGAAGATATTTTGGGTTTTGTGCATACAATGGAAGTTAATAAGGACCAATATTGTTTGGTTATCGTTTGGTTATTGGTAATGTTCTTCAAAACATCTTCTTTTGTGTTCTGCTGAAGAAAGAAAGTCATTTAGATTTGGAATGTTATAAACTACTGTAACTATTGTAATTCACTTTATTATGGTATAAGTCAGTTCTCTATAATGCGTTTACAGATTGTCCAAAATGCTGCTGCAAGGATGCTGACAGGCAGACAGAGGTTTGATCATATCTCGCCCATTCTTATTTCATTAAATTGCCTACCAATCAAACATAGAGTTACATTTAAAATTCAAAGTTTTGTTTATAAATCTTTGCATACTAAAGCCCCATCGTATCTCTCTAATTATAAACCAAAATGGTGACTAAGAGGTGCTAGTCCTAGTCTATTGAATATCTAAAGCTGCGCATTCTTTGCCTGTATTTAAATACCTGCTTAAAAATATATTTTTTCAATAGCTTTTATCTACCCTTGTCAATTGTTCTGTCTATTGTGCTTTGTTGTTAAGTGGTTTTCTTTTTTTCTTTATGTTTTTGTTTTGAGCTGTATTGTACAGAATTTTGGGTTAACTGGTAGTTTTGTGAAAGTGCCTTACAAAGAAAGAAAGAAAAAAAGAAAGAAAGAAAGAAGAAAAGAAAAGAAAGAAAGAAAGAAAGAAAGAAAGAAAGAAGGAAAGAAAGAAAAATAAAGAAATAAGCCAGGCTACACCTCCAATGCAGACTAGCTGGAGAAATGCATTAGAAAGAAAGAAAGAAAGAAAGAAAGAAAGAAAGAAAGAAAAAGAAAGAAAAAACAGAAAGTGCGAAAGGTGAGTCAAAAAAGAAAGAATTTTTATGTTTGGTTGAACAATCCCTTTCAAGTATCCCCCCCTCAAAAAAATGAATACAAAAACGTATTTTAAATCTGTATGCATTTCTTCAGTGGTATACAAAATTCGAATACATGGATGTACATCTTTTATAAAATGAAAGTAACTATAAAATCTGGGACTATTAAGCTAAGAAAAAGCATCAGAAAAATGGTACAATGATTTGAGCATTATATCCAAGTTGCCTACAGTCATATGATAGCAGACTGATCATAAAGTTGTTATTTGCTCCTTTGTAAATAAATTATTCATACTGGTTTTGTAAACTGCATAACAATTTTATTTTAAAGCTCAGACTAAATGTGTCATTTGTTCACAATTTGGACACCTCTACTGAATATTTTGCCAAATTAGTTTTTCACACAAGATCAAAAGTAATGTGAATTTGGAATGACATAAGGCTGAAAATCAATGACAGTTTGTTTATTTTAACATGAACTGTCCGTTTAACATTCGAGCAGCCATTCACATGAAATAAACATTGCAGCACAGTCGCAAGAAATAAACAGATGAGTGATATCTTTGTTAGGTAGTCAAATTTAATTTGAGATCGTTTAAATGGTTTTAGAGATAAGATGTAGATATTTTTGCACTGTTTTGGTCCAGATCTGTCATTTTAACAGTGCACAGCTGCCATTTCTGTTTGGCAGCGAGGTGTGATTGACAAGGTGTAGTCTGAACCCCTGCTGTGGATCTCTATTATTAGTGTGTGTGTGTGTGTGTGTCTGCGGTGTGATGTATTTATGTACAGTATTTGTGGCTGGAAGTTATGCCCTGACCATTATGTCTTTTTTAGGGGTTATGGCATGTCCGTGTATTTTTGAATGTCTTTTAAAGATGTGTTTAGGGGTGTGGGCGGCCTGTTAGAAGCATGTTGAAGTGTTTCAAGTACAACACTGTTTATCTGTTGTGGGTTTTATCTATGAATGTTTTTGTGTTAAAGGGATAATTCACACAAAAATGAAAATTGTGTCATGTTGTTCCAGATCTGAATACATTTTGTTGGATAAATGCTTGTAACCAAACAGTTCCTGGACCCCTTTGACTAACAAACAAAAAAAATGTGGTGATCATTAGGATCCAATAACTGTTTGGTTACAAGCATTCTTTCTAATATCTTTCTCTATATACAATTTATACAGATATGGAACCATTTAAAGGCGAGTAAGTGATGACAGAAGTTTTATTTTGGGGTGGACTATCCTTTTAAGTGTTTGTTTATGGTGCACTTTGTATTTGTTGGTGTAAAGGTAATGTGTTGTATTTGTAAATGTATATGCGTGTTTGAATCTCTGTGTTGTGTTTGCAAATATACAGAAGTTTTGTAGGTGTGTGGTGTTCATAACGAATATGAGTGTTTTAAATGTGCGGTATGGTGTTATATTTGTAAAAACAAAGATGTTTGGTAAATGTCTTGTGGTATTTGTTTTTGTTGTGTGTTCCTGTTTAGACATCAGCAGCAGGAGATCCCAAATGGCCCAACATTTGTGTGGTCCAGTCAAAATGACTTGGAAAATGCACAGGAAAAGAAAAACATTTAGCAAGGCTGTGAAAGATGCCGTGTGTGTGCGCGAGTGTCATTTTTGAAAATGATAGTTTGTCCTTGTGTCTTTGTCTAGAGCCCTGTCATATAAGACGCAATGTCTCATCATCTTTCAGACATAAAACAAACTTTTTCATTCTCTGCTTCACACAAAAACAAAATTTCTGCTCTGCCTTCTTTCCACTAGACAACATCATTTTCAATTCCAAGCAGTTCTGTTATCACACTATTACAGTAATAATTAGAAAGAGAATAGGTTAACATCTTACAGTAGGACACAACATTTCTCTTAACACATTTAGTTCCATCAGCTTAACCAATTTTAACACACTTTCATAAAGAGAGAATGTCATCGTGCACTCAGCCCCTCACTGAGATTCTATTCAATGAAGTCTCCTAACGCACATTTCATAAGCAGTGATTTTGTACAGACAGTTATATAAGACACACATACACTCTCACTCTCTCCATTATAACAATAGGCATTGAGACTGTTTCCCGTAGCAACGTGGCACAGACGTGAGAATAGTCTGTACTCTTTAGAGACTAGTACGCCCTCTCTCTCTCTCTCTCTCTCTCTCTCTCTCACACACACACATTAACCATCAAATATTTGCACACCATCTGAATCAGCTCTAAATCCAGGGTAAATGTGTTTCTTTATAACACAATCTCTCTCTCTGTCTTTCTACCTCGGCCTCTCTTTCACTTTCATCACGATTATATAGTTTGGATATTTATGGCAGCGACAAGTAAATTCACTGTGAAAAAAAACCACATCACGTGAGAAGAAAACACTCAACAACTAGCTTTTGGAATTTTATATTGTTCTTATAAATCTTTGCTAGCTCATAACATTTAATAGAGTTCTCAGTCTTGTTTCATTTAAGTAATTTAAGTTGGATGAGTATGGAGCTGTATGAAAACGTAAACTAATGTAGATTTTAGAATGTAGATTTTAAACATTAAATCTGATGAGAAATGTTTGAGATTATATTAAAACCTTCAATAATAATGGACCATCCATTTTTGAGATTCTCGAGATCTCCTTGAAACTATTTGAGACGTTTGTGAGATACTTTTGGCCGAATAAACAATCGAAACGCATTTTCGCAAGGAAAAAAGTGGCATAGATGTGTGTTAACCCTGGTGCAAAGGTAATGGCGATGGATGGCAGTGATGGGGTTTTTGAAAAACGTCTTGAAATAATTTCAATCCATCATAAACCGTATGTTATGGTCCAGAGAGAGAGTGCCGTTTAAAAGCAGCAGCTTGATGAGCATAAACAAAACAAGGTGTCTGCCGACGACGGTTTTCGAATAATTGCCAGACATTAATAAGTCTCCACTGGCAATATTTCATAAGACAAAAATAACGAACACCAAACAAGTTTAATTGCCAGCGTACACTATAGTCGTTTCTCACTTACAGCTACAAGATGTCAAAATGTTGCTATGGTTATCACATGTCAGATGTTGCATGTTCAGGTGTGACACGTGTATTCCATACACACACAGATAACTTCAGTTCAGATGTGGTTGTCACTCTTTAAACTTGTATGTCTGGAGAAAGAGTCTTTTGGGTGCACTTTATTTTACATTAAGTGTACCTATAGTGTACTTACAGTGTACTAACCTAAGAAAGTACTGGATAATTTAAAGTAACTACATGGGATACGGTTAGATTTAGGGGTAGGTTCAGGTTTATTACCTAGTTATTACCCATATTATATTATATTATATTATATTATAATATTTACTATAAAAAGGACACAATGTACATGGGAAACAGGACTGTCACATAAAGTGCTAGTCTTTTCCACTTTCAAATTGTGTGTGTGTGTGTGTGTGTGTGTGAGAGAGAGAGAGTCTGATTCTATCTGCATCAGTCTGGGAATGTTAACATAAAACAGCACATCTCTGAGTCAAATGAAAGAGGGGAACCCTCCTTCAGACAGACAAGTGGGGTGCAGATAAAGGCGAAGGACAGATGAAAGAGTTCGGCTGACAGAAAGGATCAGAGACGACGAGAAACCGTGGAAGGAAAAGAAAGGGGCGGGGGTGCTGGGGCCATTAAAAGGGACCGATGGATTGAGGTATTCTGTGGAAGAGTTTCTGTGCAGGTGAGAGAGCGGGAGAAAGACATGAAGGGATAGAGAGATAAACCCGAAGAAAGAAGGAGACGTTGAATGAAATCAGCGCGAAAATAGAGAGAATTCCCAAGGCGGGTGGAGAAAGACAAGAGGAAGATTGTGAAATAAAGATGAGTGATTTAAAGAAAGAAAGAGGAGGGTTGATGGATTCGTTGAAGGGGAGAGAGGGGTGAGAGCAGGTAAACAGACCCAGGGCACCCCCTACTTGTAGCTCATATTTGTAGTTGCTGATGTTAAAATAAACATCATTTAAAGGTCCAATGTTTCTTTTTTCAGAGGATCTATTGACAGCAATGCAATATAATATACATAACTATGTGTTCAGAGCTGTATGAAGACCTTACATAATGAAGCGTAATTATCCTAGAATGAGCAATTTCTATCTACATACATCACGGGTCCCCTTGCATGGAATTCACCATGTTGTTTCTACAGTAACCCCAAACGAACAAACTGATCTACAGAACGTGTTTCCTAAATACATTGTCTCCATCGGCAAAGAAGCGAAAATGTGACGGCATCTTTGTTCTGTGTCAGCTTTCAAAGTGCTTCGAAAGGGAGGGGGTGGTGTGAGCCGTTGGTTGCAATTCGCAACCTCACCACTAGATGCTGCTAAATTTCAAACACTGGACCTTTAAATCCATTTTGAAAAGTACATTACAAATTAAGTAAACCAACACATACACAACAAAAGCACAAATGTATTATTATTTTTTATTTAATGACACAAATTAGACCTTATATAGTATATATAAAAAAGAAAAAGTCAAGCTGGCTTGATATTGCATGTCATTATCTACCCAAGAGAACTTTATATTAATGTGAGCTTCGTTCTCTGCATGGCAATGTGAAACCCGCCCATCTCCCCACCCCTTGATCTGCATCACGTTCTGGCACAGCTGAACAGGGCCCATTACTGTGGTAATGTAAGACGACACTTGGAGGCACACACACAGGGGACATGTCTGAGAACACACAAACAAGACATCTGTCCAGAAAGTTAATCTCTTCCCTCCCTCTCTCTGATCATTGCTGGTTTAGACTGATGAACATTAGCTCTCATTGAGCGACTCTTACACACACACGCATACACACACACACGAAAAGAGTGTAGCAATCCAATGTGTGTTTAACTGCCAGTGCTCCAGTATTAAATCTGTAACTACAGTAACCCAAGCAGCTGTTAAGCCACACCTGTGCTATGTTTGCTGTTTACTGTTTATGTGTTTGTGTTGTTCCGCGCCATTGCAGGTAAAACTGATCTCTGTCCAAACGGAAGGCAAAATACACACACTGACACGAGGCAGAGCTCTGAGCCACACACACAGTGGCTCACAGATCACTGGAGCATGTCCAGCGTGGCCCTCATTATGACAGGTGTTTCAGAGTCGCTGGAGCACGGCCACTTGAGGGGACACGGTAACTTTTCTGAATTTCCTCTCCTCTCTCTCTGTCTAACAATCTTTGAAAAACTATCTGTTAACCCTGTTGAAAAGACGGTATATGCTGGTTAGGTTTGTTTTGATTAATGGTAGCTGGTTTGAGCTGGTTTAAGCTGGTCCTGAGCAGGAGCTACAGTTGTTTAGGACCCATGTAACTGATTATACTCTCACGGCATTGCACAGGCCTCGAAACGGATGGGAGCTAGAGCGTCTCTGTTGGTTTGGAGAGTGAGGTTTACACCAGCACATGACCAACTACCATGCTTTAAAACATACCTAGACAGCATATACAGTTTTTTTTCACCGGAGAAGAATGATAATTGGTTACAGGCAGAGCCACATGGTATTGAATAAAAACAAATATAGCTCATATTCTGCTGTTCAAAGGCTAGTGAGCAATATTAGAGGTAAAAGCATGCAAGCAGTAAAAGCATGCACTTCCAAAACACATTCAAAAAGATACCATTCATGCTCAAATTTGGGATGTGCTTATTCTTACAAGCTGGGGTTTGCAAATTGGGAGGCAATCCATGTCTGCACTATAAATGAGGTGATGCAACAAAACTAACACACAGTACCATGGCTCCCCATGCACGTGCTGCCAGAGACGTGCTGTAAAAATAACCTTTCACAAAACAAAGACCCGATAAAGACCTTTCTTTTTGTATGCAAAGACGGACTCCTCACAAAGATATACTAACCGGTTTAATTACCCTAATGATCTCATGGGTGAGCGAGGTCGCAAAGACCTGTTTAACCGAGCAGATAAAGTGCTGATCGGCTGTTATAAAAACCCTAATCACAGCGCTGCTTTAAGACAAGGAATCAAACGTGATATTACAGATCTTATGAAAACTTTGCCTTGGTTAATAATTCGTAACGTTGCGCTTGTGTATATTTGTGCTACATTGCTTTAACGCAGCCAGACGGGATTGTCAACCGAATGGCAGAATATCCCACAGTGCTGCAGTTTAAATTGAGCATACGTGCGAATCTCTTTCCCGATTAATTCGCTTGCTAGGACCGCACTTCAAAAAGAGTGACAGCTCATCAAACCAAGGGGAGAACTGAGATTTCTCTTTATCTCATGGTTTTCATTTGCAGCCGTGAGGTCATAATGGCACAATCCTCCAGAGTCATGTCATCACAGCAGGGCTAACACTCTTTCATTCACACATTCCTTTCTAGTGGTCTATCCATCCGTCTTCCTCCTTCACTCACAATACTTTCACTAATTCATCTCTTTTCACTCTCTCAATCCGTGTGTTTCACTCTTACTCGCTCTCTAATTCATTCACCAATGACAGAGAGAGAGAGACTTTGCTGATGCTTCAGAAACGCTTGATGTCTTTTCTCCTCATTTTTTTGGGCTCTGCTTTTTTCAGCTCTCTGTCCTTTCATTTGTCCTTTATATTCTTTCTTATTTTTAATATTCTTTAACCCCTCTTCTCTATCTCTCTCCCTCACTCTAGTTGTTCTTTATGCACAGCTGAGCATATTTAAGCAGTATGAGTTAATAGTCTGTGACTCTGGGGTTTAGATTTGGTAATATAAGCTCTGAGGATGACTGAGAAAAGAGGATGAGTCTTTTAAAGAGACAGGGACTTACGCAAATTCTGCAGTCAAAATGTGTTCTGAAATATAACGTCACATTCATCATTTGGGCAATTCCAGTGTTATGGACATGACATTTTGCATTATGGACGCGACGGTTGAATGCTCAGTGAATGAATTTGTTACGATTGTATTGAACCATCTGTTTTTATTTTACTGAACCCTTGTTGATAGAGTCTAAACATCGGTTTTTGGGAGACGATAAACTTTGTAGGATTTATATAAAATAAAATTCACAATCCTGAAGCATTAATACCCAATTAATGGAGAAGGGATGCCTCTTTTTAGAACATCAAATAGTTACTTTATATAAATTTTTATGTGTCCATTTATGACGAATATGTAGCCTTATGGATGTGACGATTCTGAAAATGGCACTCACCTGACTATGAAAAATCATGCACTTAAAATAAAACAAATGCTTTATAAAATTTAAAGAGAGATCTCACATGGCTATTTGAACCACCAAATGTTAAAATCTGTGCTGTTACCGTAGTAAAAACCGCTGATAAAAACAAACAAATTTCATGATATGGTTGACATTTTCACAGAATTGCCGATATGTAATATGTGTGTGTTTGTAGGTTTAACAATAAAGACATTTCTTAAAATGCCCTCACAAATACAGCTGCAGGAAATATGAAAGATCATTAAATATGTAAATTGAAATAAGCATTTCATTCCAGTATTTTTGTTGAATTTTATAAAAATCCAAACTCAGGAGTCATCCAACACCAATTTGAAAGACTGACAGCGTGACAAGACATTTGAAACCTGTGATCAAAAATCATGGTCATCACATAAAAAAGAATTGTTTAACTTTTCCTAAATACATAAGAAATGTTCCTGTTGAATTGCTTAAGTTGTTTTCTTTGCAGTATTTGAGGTCTGAAAAAATACAGTTTTTTTTCTGTTATTTTGACATTTTGACCAGTTTTCATTCTTTGCAATAAAATGCAAATAGGATTTTTTTTAATTCGGTATAAAATATAGTTGGTAGTTCACATATTCAAACAAAAATTCTAATTTTAACTAAACGTATACCTATAAATAGTAAATTTAGAAAAACTGAAAATATTTTGAAGTGGTCTCTTAATTTTTTCCATGGGTATGCATATGGCCTACAGTCACTAATACAATAAGCTTGCTAATATAATGGAGCAAGCGTGTGTCACCACAAGGAAAACAACTAAATATAGGCTACATATTTTATTAAAATGTAAAAATGCAGTAAAGCTTTGCAGAGGATTATGTTTAAGGTTCAGCTCAATATAAAACAACCGAAGTCAATGGAAAGTCTTTTATGTGTAGGTGTATGTGTGTGAGTGTGCACTGATAAAGTTAGACATAATATTGTCAATGTGGGCAGTGACAGCCGATACATCAGTTTATCACACGGTCAACATGTGTGTGCGTATCCACACGTTCATCTACCTATAGTGACACACAATATTTAGATACCCCAGAAGAAAAGAAAGCATGAGGAAAAGAAAGCGAGAGATTCATTCTGAAGGAGCAGAATGCTGATGAGAATTTCTGATGGAAGCCTTCGCCTGTAAGTCTGTGCATTTCCATTTCCATTTATTTTGTTGGCAGACGCCTCCCTGCCACAGCGGCTTACAAGGAAACGAATATATTGTGAAGTCATGATATTCCAGCAGGTCACAGAGGCCAGGAGCCGAGCAACGAGAAACCATAAAAACGCTGTACTAATTTTAGTGCTATCGGTTGAAAAAGGGCAGGGTTTGGTGGGAACAGTCAAAGGTCCGTGTGTTGTTTTTCAACACAGAGCAAGTCGCTGTCTAATATATACAGATATATTTCACATCCCTGTCTGAAATCCTGGTTCAAGGAAGGAGGTCATGATATGCAGCGGGAGGGCGGCATCACACAGAAATAACAGTCGGCAAGGCTGCCAACACAGGTGGTCTTGAAGGCAAAAGCAGCGCTGTAGAAGAGTCGGGTTGAAGGCTTAAACAATCAAGGCTTAAGAAAATCAGTAATTGATTTCACCAAATCAATGTTGATTTAGTTGCTCGATCAATTTTGTTGCAGACTGCAAATTACAACTTATCTGTACATCCGTAATATTCCTTCGCTCTGTTTTTCACACTAATAGATTTTTTTTAATTGAAGATATTAAGCTTGGTCCCAAAATGTGTAAGAATCTAATAATCATATGGTTGATCAAATGTTTTTTTGAAAAATATTTACAAAAAAAAATACATTTGGTTCCAATTAGGGCTGTCACGATATCAGATTTTTTACACTACACGGTTTTCTTTGCCAAAACAAATTTCTAGTCGATATTTTCATGTTATACCACGGGGCTGTTGAATGCTACAATCTGATGATTCCAATGATATTCAATCTGACCCACCATCCAATTAATAACTAACATAACTAAATTGAATATGAATTAAATCCTACAGATTATACACTATCTATTTTTTATACAACTTTTTTTGTAAATTATATTTCATTCTGCTGCACAATGCTCGAATTGAACCAAGACTTATGGGGGTCCCCCTTATAACTTTTTTGGTGGGTGTTAGTCTCGCAAAATACAATTTATACAAGATTCACAATATATCTGATAACAATATGCAAAACTATATATTATTTATTAAAAACAGGCTTACATAAAACAACAGGATTCTTTTACTGTATTTTGGATGAAATCAGGCTTGGTGAACAGAAATGACTTTTGAACAGTAGTGTACGTCCAACAGAATAATTCTAGCATTATTTATCAATATAGTATTTACTATTTTCCCTGAAAACAACAGGATGATTGAAAATTTGTGATAATAATGTCTGTTCCAAAAGACTTGATTAAATGCAAGAAACTAGTTTATTAGATATTAAATATATAAATTGTAACAAGATAGACTGTCAGTCTGTGTGTTAGTGTTGGGGGAAGCCTCCTCTACCCGACTGGGAGTGGTAGTTTATTATTCTCATTTTATAGCTGAAGTTAGCTTCACCGGAGCGACGCCAATCAAGCAGTCATGTCAACGATGTCCAGCGGTCTTTAGACGTAGGGAAGGGCGCTTAAAATTTAAAGAGACATGACAACTAGCCCATAAGCAAACTTAATATAAATAATTGTAAATAACTAAGTCAAGAAATGTAAAATATTCATTGCATGAAATAATTCACATTTGTCCTCATAATTTTTACTCAAATAAAAATATCTGAGGGTGCCCCTTAAGTCTATTTTTTACTTCTTATGGGTAGCCCTAATGCCTTATGGGGGTTCCCGGATTCCCCCAGCCGCCCCTCTAATTCGAGCAATGCTGCTGCATATAGCACACACATTGTACTACAATAGTCTATTCTTATTTTTTACTAGTGCATATTAACATACACGTAGCTTTACTCTCTATATCTTTATCTTATGTTTATTGTATTGTATTTCTTATTTTTATACCCATAGGCCCTTATTTAAATCATTTGTGTACTGTATTCTATTGTGTTATGGCCTCTGTGTACTGCTGTCACTGCTTCTATGTACTGGAAGGTCCTGTCACAAAAACAAATTCCTTCTATGTGCAAACATACTTGGCAATAAAGCTTTTTCTGATTCTGATTTCTGATTGGTTGACAAACGTGCATGGGTATGCATTAACTTTCAGTTAAATACACCTATGAAGGTGTTCTAGATCTGCTGACCGCACTAAAGTTCCATTATCCTTCGCCAAGTTTAAACAACAGAAAGGTTATATCCATCACCGCACACAGCACCCTGCTCTTGATCTGACGTTTATAATGTCAAACTTTACTGTTAATGGAAACGTGTGTAGATTCGTTTCAATAAACAAAAAATTAAAAAAAATATATAGAAATAAATACACTGAAATCGAATAAATAAAATAACTAAATAGAAAAACAAAATGCATTATTAAACATTTATAAGCCTACTGGTTCGTTTTCCTCTTCATGCTGCTTACAACTGATAACAAACATATTTTGATAGACCTACTCTTCCTAAAGTTTGCGTGATTTTTTTAATGCTGAAGAACTGAAAAACTACGAGGATTAAATAATTTATTATTTATTACTCATTACATATTCAATAGTGTAATTAGATTACTTTCCAAATTACTCTGTCCAAAAAGTATTTAGTTACTCATTACTAATTACTTTCTATATCCTACATCAACCTTGATTAGTTAAGTGATTCAAGAATATACATGAAACGGCTTATTGAATTCATTCAAATAATATTATTAACTGACCAAAGTATTACAAATGTGAGAATTATACATTAAAGCACAGATTTTAAAGTAAGAATTTGAATTTTGAAGTCAATTACGCTATTGCACACGCATATATTTAACAAAGTATTTAGTTTAATTACATCAAAAGTAACTGTATTTAAATTACAGAAAACATGAGTAATCCCTTACTTTACTTTTTCAAGGGAAAAGTAATTAAATTACAGTAACTAATTACTTAGTAACTAGTTACACCCAACACTGGTGGTAACAGTGTTAAAAGCGGAATAATTGACTCTGGTCCGTTAAATTATTCTGAAATTAATGCAAACCCTGAGGTGTAACGGGAACTCCGTTTCGCGTCATGGCTGCATGACCACCGGACCAGAGTCAATTATTCCTGACATATCTAACTCTTGTTGATTTTGGGCATTGCACCACACTCAAAGACGCGAGAAAACTGCACGGGAACTGCACCTCTCTCAACCGGAAAGCCCTGCAGAGAATAGTTCGGATGGCCCAGCACATCGCTGGAGGAGAACTTCCCTCCCTCCAGGACATCTACACCCAGTGATGTGTGAGGAAAGCATTGAAGATCATCAGAGACTCCTGCCACCCGAGCCATGAACTCTTCTAGCTGCTACCATCAGGCAGATGGTATCGCAGCATCAGGACCCGAGACAGCTTCTTCTTGCAGGCCATCAGACTGCTGAACTCCAGACAGCAAACGATGCTCACCCACCCCTCACACTGGATTCCATCTACACACCAGCACACTGACTCTGACAACACTGTAGCATGCAGGGCTGAACAGGAAAGAGAAATTGGCCCTGGCATTTTTTGGCCCACATCGGACCTCGACTATTTCTGTTGAAGGGTGGGGAATGGCGCATGGCTAAGCCTGTTGACCGGGGGAGATTGCATGCATACGTGTCTTTTGCATTCGTGTTGCGTGCATTCGCTTTTATAATACATCCATCTGAGAGCCCAAAAGGTCCTTTCCGGCCCAATACGTTAGCGGTCCACCGGTAGCATGTCTGCACTGCATAGCTTCAAACACATGCAGCTTCATCTTCTCTTCTGCACTAACAACACAGTAAACACTAATAGTATACATCACTGGAAGTTATATATAAAGCTATACATATAGCATACATCCATAAGTCCCTTGACAATACAGTGTACTGTGTATATTATGGAATTGTGTATATTTTGTACAATTGTCTATTATTTATTGTATATTGTGTAAATGTATGTATTTTGTGTAAAGTGTGTATATTGTTGTTTATGTATAATGTACATTTTCCATATCTTGTTGCTTGTACTGCCATGGCCAAGAGTCTGGTACCTGAGAATTTCACCATCAGTACACTTGTGTACATGATGTGTGACAATAAAAAAATTTGATTTGAGATTTGAGAAAAGCGAGTTTGTAACCAGTGTGGCTTCTGAAGCTAAAATTGGAATAATTTACATTTTTAGGATATACTTTATGTGTAGAATTAACACATTATCAATAATCATGTATTTGAATACCACGTTTATTGACAATACTTTAATTACGCTTCCATCAGCAATCACCTAATATTAATCTCAGAGAAGAACTAACATTTCACGTGTCATATTTTCATATTTTAATGTGATCCAGTTAGTTATTTTGCTTCTTTTTTTAATGTGAGAATGTTTGTTGCCATGGATAGGTCCCATGTGTTATTATCCCTGCGGTAAAGGGTGGAATTTCACGCTGGGTCTCCCGGACTTCAATCACACCTCAGCCTACACAACATAAGGCCTGTGAGTGTGTGCGGGTGTATTCTGCGCCTCACTATATAAGTGAGATGGTAAGACGTGTTGATATTCACATTTTTAATATCTGAAGGCTGTTAATGTGGGGATATCTCCAGAAAAAGCCCTGCATAATTTGAAAGAGCACAAATGTGACAGCTGAAATATTTAGCTTGTGTTTCTCACCCTAGGAGAAAAATGAAATTTCTCAGCCATCCAACAGTGTTTCAACATACAACGGTCATTACACAAAATTACACAACAGCCTGCTGCTTACCAACCGTAATCGCACAAACCAAACAACATTTGATACCCCAAATGGGTGTGTGTGTGTGAGAGAGAGATAATTTAGGGGCTTCTCGGAATAAGAACAGACTGTTGGGACAGATCGTACAGACAGCTCTGAGACCATCTGCTCACACAAAAATCATAACACACTACACAGACCTGAGTTTGTATGCTGTATGACTGCTTTTGTACTGTATGTTGCATTCATGTTTCATAAATGTGTGTGTGTGTGTGTGTTTATTGCTTGTATGTTGGATGTTTGTTCTATGAGTATGTTAGTTTTGTTTGATTGAATGATGCACAAATACAAAAAAATGGGAAAAAGATAACAGTTAAAAGACATGAGAGAAGCAAAAGACAGGTAAGATTAGAAAGAAATAGTCACAGTTTATACTAAACATTACTTCCATGTATATTACAGGTTTACAATGACTTCTATTAAATGAATAGTTCACCCAAAAAGAAGGATTCTGAGCCACTTTTGACTTCCATTGATATTTTTCCTACTCAATAGGGATCCAAGAAGAACTGCTTGGTTACAAGCATTCGTCCAAATATCTTTTTCTGTGTTCAACCAAACAAAGAAATGTATACAGGTTTGGAACAACTATAGAGATCGAGTAATTCATGACTTAATTTTCATTTTGGGTGAACTATCCCTCTAAAACATGTAAATCCTAATATTTTTGATCTATGAGATATTGCTGGATTATTAATTATATACCATTTCCAAAAACTATACCTTCCTTTTTATAAAGATGTAAACCACCATTCATAAAGCACTTTTTCAGTTTTTAACACTACACAAATGTTAGAAGAAAATACAACCTTCTGGACGAGTCTGTGTCATGGTCCTGGCCGTCCTGTTCTAGTTTCTTGCCTTGTGGACAGGACCTGACAGTACCATGTCTTGTGTGTGTGTGTGTGTGTGTGTGTTTTGTCTTGTTTGGAGACACGTGTCATTTGTTTTTACATTCGGCGCGTGTCTTCAGTGTAGCTCTGCCCCCTTGTTTCTTAGTCTTCCATTAGTGTTTTATCTCCGTCACCTGTCACCATTTAAAGTTTAGTCTTGTCACCTGCCCGTCGCTCCTCCTGTGTCCTTATCCCTCGTTAGTATTTCCCTTCTTAAGGCCTGTGTTTCCCTAGACCTGTGTTGGTTCGTTGTTTGTATGTATTTAGTTTGTTCTGGTTCATGCTGTGTCGTACTGGATTATTTATTCCCAGCCTTCTCGTGTGGGATTGATCGAGCATCTTCGTGTGGTATTGTCACCTGTACGTACTGGATTCTTTTTCCCAGCCTTTTCGTGTGGGTTTGTTCGAGTATTCTTCGTTTGGTATTGTTCGGTTGCTCCTGTTATTTTTACCCCCTCGTTGGTTTTGTTCATTATTTTTGTTAATGTTTTTACTCGCTGTTCTGTTTCTCGATCACACCCGTTTTGTGACCGTCTGTATAATGATCAAAATCTTCCCTTTTGTTTCTTTACATTTGTGATATATCCTTTACAAGAGAAGTACAGAGGATTTTCAACCTCTTACTAAAGTTATTGCCATATAAATATAGAATGTCACTTATTCCAGAATTTTTAACATTCATCTCCATTCAATTAGTTTTCTGAGTTCCACCCAAACTAAATTTCTCAACAGTTATTCAGAATGATATCTGGCAATACTGAGTCTGAGGATTAAATCAATATTTCTTTACTTTCTGAATGCATATGTTAACTCACATAATGTCTATTAATATTGAACGTCAAACTGGTGATGTATGTTTCCTAACATTTTCTATATGCACAGC
The DNA here is from genome assembly GCF_015846415.1 of Triplophysa dalaica. NCBI lineage: Eukaryota > Metazoa > Chordata > Actinopteri > Cypriniformes > Nemacheilidae > Triplophysa > Triplophysa dalaica. The sequence goes on along the minus strand of NC_079545.1, from coordinate 10,253,309 downwards.
ACAAATTCATTTATTTTTTCTGTCCTCTTTTGATGGACAGGATACAGCATATCGGCCCTTACCATCTGCTGTTTTTCAACTATCTGCCAATAGCCAATAGTGTGAAAAATTGTGACCGATATTGATTATTGGCTGATATATCCGTGCATGTTAGTCATATGTCGGTTCACAGTAATTGCACGGAATATCTAGAAAATGACAAAATCATATAAATCTGTGTTAAGCTTTAGACAGGGCTGTCTAATAAATATACATTCTATTTGACCTCCTCAGGTTGAGAAGTAACACATTCTGAAGGTTAAGCACCTCTTTACACTCACCATTTGTTGAAAAAGAACAGAATGTCATCGTTTTTATATAAAAGTTTAAGGCCATATGGTGCATCCTATTCATAGAAGTGCCACAAACACACAAAAATGAAAAGAGAGAAGAGGGGAGGGGGAGTGAGTGTGAGTACTGTATTTCACTACTCATGAATCTCTCAATCAGTGTTATTATAACCCCAAACATCAGATCATTAATGTGCTGGAGCCACACACCCCTCATCATGTGATTGTCCTCCCTCTCTCTCTCTCTCTCTCTCTCTCTCTCTACACACACACCTCACACCATTTTGTAAATTACCCCATTATCTTGACTTGTTGATTCCTTCAATATTTGTTGAAGTGGTTACCATGATAAACAAACAAGCCCACGCAGTAATTACAGCTAATATCAATGTGTTTGTGCATGTGTGTTTATAGGCAGTTTGGGTTTGTCAGTACAGCCCCATCAACCTTAAAAATACCTCTTCAGTCTAAACAACACAAAAGCACAAACAGAACCTTGAAGCTGTCCAAAGCACGATTGAGAACTTGCCAAAATGAACAGAACAGAGGGTTTGAGAAGAATCCGAAGCTGCAGCAGGAGATCGTTCTCCAGATATACTCACGTCAGTTTCTTGGAAATATGTTGCTGGGCTGCACGGCCATAAAATATGGACAATAAACACGACACCAATATGAAACATTTCTTTGCAGAATCATCCGTATAAATGGAGATGGCCTTACCTTGCTACTGAATGACAGAGTCTACTAACATGATGGGATTTTCTCCCATTCACACACAAGAGCACCAGTCAGGTGCTGATGTCGGGTGAGGCAATGTGGCTCACGAACGGTGTTTGGTGGAGTTCAGGTTGGCTTTATTGAGCCCAGCCAGGTTGTTCCACACTACACTCAATAAACTACTTCTTCATGTATCTTGGTTTTCACGTAGGACAAAGGCCGGGCATGTGTGTCCAAAGAAACTGTCAATACTGCACTATTGCAAACATTTACCATGGTAAAGAATGTTTCTTATAATAAAGCAAAAACAAAAGCACACACATCAACTTTAATGGTTGCTCGACAAAAAAATCATTTAAAAATATATGTAAAGTTGGCATACCAAAGCTCCACAAATAAATAAATAAAAATTAAAAAGACGTTCACATATCGCTGCTGTCCTTTTGAAACTTTGTATCCCCATATTTTGTGATTTACATTTTTTTCCATTAAATCATTTTAAGTCACCCTTTATGTTTGTCACTGGGTTTTGCAAATATCTAACCAATAAAGGGTATAAAAAAGTGCAAAACAGCGCAAAAGTGGAAACCATTTCCTGACAAACTGTGAGTTTGGATGTACAAAGTTTTGGAAGAAAAGCAGCGATATAAGAAATCTTGTTTCTTAAAAAATATATAAAACTAAATTACTCCAATAGTAATTTACACTGTTTGAATCCAATAAATCCAATACAATTCTTTTTTACAGTACCATAGACTTTATGTAGGGCCGCTGCCACCACATCAAATGTTTTAAAGATAACAGACAGAAATCAAGAGTTTAAACTGTGTAAAAACAAGTTGACTGAATCTGCACATTGTTTAAACCAAATTCTGCTTTACATAAAACTGTTACAATAAACACCCGCTGTTTTGTGCATATGAATCAAGAAGCACTGTTGCAGTCCCGTCCTGTTTTCACTGGGATTCTGTGTCATCTGATGTTTGTTGAAACCGTTTCATGTTCACGGTTCAAACAAACACCTACACACACCTACAGTAAGAAAAATCACAGCAAAAAGCTCTTCTCTTCAGTGCTTATGAAGAGAAAAATAAAACGCCCTGCACGATTTTGACTTTGACATGATGAAAGTAGACAGCTTGTATTCCCCCTGAAGACTTAAGACACCCAGTGGGCAAAGCAAGAAAACGTCTTAGTAGGAGAATAAATGGTGTTAAAAGAAGTAAGGTGTTTTAAGAGATGATATAAGATTTAAAAAAGTTCTTAAAGGGAACATTCAAATGAAAATTCTGTCATCATTTACTCACAAAAGATAATGTTTTGAAGAGTGTTGGTAACAACATTGACTTCCACTGCATGGACACATCCCAAAATATCTTCTTTTGTGTTCCACAGAAACAAGTCCTATACAGGTTTTAAATGACGTAGGGGTGAAAAAATGACAGAATTTGTATTTTGAGGTGAGAAATATGGGAGATACAGTAGGGATGATGAGACAATGATGAGGGTAAGTAAACAGAGTCATTGTTGATGCAAGCACACAGAATTCATCTAAATCATCTGAATCATTAATCAAAATCTTCCCTGGCCAACAGAACGCTGAAAACAAAACATCATTTTCAGTGATCATACATCACTCATCATCTGATCTGTGCTGTAAACTGGAAAGGGTATTAAGGCAAATCTAATGATGCTTTTTTATGGTTTGTTTCAGTGTGTTTTATAATGTCATTCCCCAATGTAATTTCGTCTACTCATCAAAGCAGCGTCAGTCAGGACACCACAGGGGACAATTTCATATTACGCTTTAACATGCACACACACACACACACACACTCCCCAGGTAGCAGAACTGCCAAATTAGTGTTCATTTACTAAAATAGTGATTATACATCATTAGAATTCATTCATTGTTAATTGCTGCATTAAATATAAGTTTATATACTCGAACAAATATCCAAATGACAAACAAAATCAAACCGCTTCAAAGTCTCTAAAAGTTCATAAACAAGAAACAAAGATCCGAACACATGCACTGAACACGCAAACAAAAAGACCGGCGTCCTGGCAGACAGTTTATTGTCAACATGACTTCCAACAAATATGTATATTGTGAAAGAAAAACATACCAAAGCAAGCAGCCAAGAGGATTTGGGAAAAGCTGCCGTCGTGTACAAAACCTTGAAGACTGTTTCAAGGCCCTGAAGTGAAAAGTGGGTTTCAAAGGACATCAGAAAGTATAAGATTCATTCCTGAGTATGCACCAAACGTGACTTACACATCAATGCAATGTCCTATAGGTTTTACAGACGCGTTCGAGAGAAACAGTTTGGTCACCCACCAGGACGCGGTTCCCATGGCGATGCCCTGAAGCAGCTGGTGAAAAGCATACGGTGGAATGAGTGTGCAAATCAATGAGCAAGTCTGTGTGTTATCGGAGGGATTTGCTGGCCTATACCGGAGTTAATAAACATGTTTGTTCATGTAGGTAAATATCGATTGTCAAATAAAAATAAGCTTTAAAAACACATTGCGTTTTCACTTTCATATTGAACTTGCTTGACATTGAGCTCCTGCGTTGCTCCACAGAAAACAAACTTCAGAACTAAAAGGGCAGGAAGGTGACACGATGTCAAGTTAAAAGAAGATTGGCTAAAAACGGACTGCATGTTGCGTTCTCCAAAAAAGTCACAGGAGTATTTTACGAGGTGGCTAATTCGTATTTGTACGTTTTAATACGATTTGCTTTTGCGCCAGTGATGTAAGGTTTAGGGGTGGGGTTAGGAGAGGGGCTTCAGTATTTCTTTTTTCTAATAATCACATGTTTTCACACAAATTCATATGCCTTAGCCAACTCATAAAATACGTACAAACTGCCATGAGATCAGGCTGCATAAAACTGATCAGTCAAAACTTGATATGCTGGTGTTTGTAAAAATGACAGTTAAAATTAGTAATGTAACTCTTACACCGTGTCTACACTGGACACGGCGCGACCTGATAAAAGACAATATAACTCATTAGAACCCCTTATAAATTTAAAGGAACAATACTGGGTTTTTAGGAGGATCTATTGACAGAAATGCAATATATTATACAAAACTATTTCTTCAGAGGTGTATAAAGACCTTACGTAATGAACCGTTGTGTTTATAATACCTTGAATAAACTGTTTATATCTATATACAGAGCGGCCCTACATACATTGAATATGCCACCATGTTTTGTACAGCAGCTGTTAACGGACAAACTACTCTACAACGCGTGTTTCCTCTCCCTCTCCCCTGCGGTATAGTGATGAAACGGATCACGCAGGATCCATGATCTGTACGGATCATACTCTACACTTCGGAACGCATGTGATCCGTGGATTAAATGTACGTTTATTCATCATTGAGTAAGAGAGTAAACGCGCTCTCGTTTTAGCGCCAATGCGCTCTCGCTCTCTATCTCCAGTATCTAGACGAGTACAATATTAAAGCGATTCCAGATAAACAATGACGCTCAAAACTGCTCCGTCACACAGCTAATATTAGAACAAAAACAACAACATATCTTTGTTCTATCAAACAGATAAAACAATGTTACTTATATTCTGATCCGATATCAAAGCAACCTTCTCAACGGTGATTTTAAGACGATCTTTCTCTCAAACATCTGTCTGCTGGAAAGTATCTCCATAGATATCTGTGAGAATATCTGCTAAAAGCCTTGACTTTTATCCTTCTTTTATACTTAAAATCCACAGACGTTTTATTTTATGTAATAAATAAGACATCGCTCTTTCTACAATCTTTCTAATGCCTATATGATCTCTTCCCTCCTTCAACACGAGAACGACATCTTTTTATACTATGGCGGCCACCGTCGTGTTTGGACTGAGCGATTTGTGGCAAATCTATAATACAACGCTAGTGGCCGCTGTAAATCAAGGACAGCGTCTTTAAATAAAAACTCATTCAGAACAAGCTGTTGTCGTGCCGTATCGTTAAAAAAAAATGCAAAGATGCAATCTGTAACTCTTGCCTCTATATCGCCATCTCGGTTTGACATAAAACTGCGAGTTGCCTTTCGTGCAGTACTTACTTTTCATTGAGTTGAAATCAAATGAGATCAAACTGTAAGCAAAAAACCCTAAAAATATAACTGGGAAACATGCGTGCACACACGAAAAATATCCAACTTGCAAAATTTCCCTACAAAGATAAATAAGTGACTTGAACATTGAATTTTAAGTGAAAGGAGTCAAATGATTGTTTTGCCTGTACTAAACAAAATGAACCTTAACATGTTTCTAACAAAATATTATTTTGTTGACTGCACTTAAGCGATTCTCAAGATTTTGGTCAAAATGTGTCAGAAAGTTACAAAACCATGTATTCTGAACAAAAAATATTGCAAGAGTTTGAATATGCCCAAGATGCACTACGACATGTTCAATTCTGTGTTTTGTATTTGTTTTTCCTTTTAAGATAAGTGTTTTAGCTTTTGCTGGCTTAATTTATGCTTTATTATCATTGTTACGGTTAGTTATCTGTTGTGTTTAGTTTTTTTAATGAATGCTGTTTTTTATTGTTACCATGGTCGAGATTTGTGTGTTCCGGTGTAAGAACATGACACAGCGGAAATAAACGCACTTGACACAAACTGTTTAAACAGTTATTCGATCAAAGTTTGGTCTGTTCGAGGGGGGAAGAAATGTACAACTATAGTAAAAGACAAATTAATTTGTTTATTTTTAAATAACCAATCTATATTCTATATTTATGTTAAGCCAACAAAAAACATTTTGATGTGTTGTTCACACTTAATCATGTTATGACAACTACTGATTAAAACATGTTATTTTTAAGTTGGGTGGACTTCAGTCTCTGTTTGTTGAGTTAACTCAAAATAATTAACTCGTGATAAGCTGCCTTTCTATTTTATGTTGACTCAACTGATTTTTTTTACCGTGCACCTACAAGTCGGTGTGGCCACTTACATCAGTGACTTGAAGAAACGCACATGTGCGAGACCGAATATGTACGCAGTACGCATTTGGGGAGGTGTTTAGCAACAACAGTTGCTTTTTCCGAAAGACTGTCTGTATCTCAGTCTGAGTGTTTTTGGTAACCATGGAAACAAATGCCACAATAACAGCGGGAAATCAAAGCTTGGGCGGCGCGCTGCTGAGAGGAAGCGAGAGAGAATGAAAGCTTGTGCGTGTGTGCTCCTGTGTGATACAAACAGACTTTCAAACATGGATTTGTTTCATCTTCTGTTTGGTACATAAACGAAATGTAGAAAGTCATGAAGTCTGTTTCAACATAAGAACACACCTCCTGCGACCTAGCCATTTATTTTGACCTCTCACTGGGGACCTCTTACTGTACTTCGAAATTCTGAAGAGCTTATAAGCGACTGTGTCTAGATCTCTTGAACGCCAGTGGAGGCCAACGTGTGAACCTGCTTTTAAGGCTGAAACCATGAAAACTTCATACTCTTTATCATGGTTACAGTGTGCCTAGTGATCTTGTAATTAATTATTGGTTGATTATTGTAACATTGGGCTTTTCAATTGGACTTTAAATTAACAAAACTTTTCACAAAGTAACATAACTGATATAAAGATAAAGATGTTGAAAGCATACATGCTGTCCAAAATGAAGGCCAGCATGCAAAATTACAAACAAATATAAAACAATTACTTAAAAATGTGAATGTACATTTTTGCTGTAATTATTAAAAGGGATAGTTCAGCCGAAAATGAATTAAAAATGACTTTCTTTCTTCTGCAGAACACCAAAGAAGATATTTGAAAGAATGTTGGCAAGCGAACAATGGCAGTTCACTTCTATTGTATGGACACAAAACCAATGCAAGTCAATGGGTAACACCATTGTTTGGTCACCAAACACCTTCTTTTGTGTTTTGCAAAATAAAGAACGTCATACTGGTTTGAAATGAGTGTATATTAAGACTGAATTTTCCTTTCTGGATAAACTATCCCTTTAAATCCCCAGTATTCAAGCTGACCTGCAATTTATAATACAAACCCACAAACATCGTACAAACACTGTAAATGCAACATGTACCCCAAAATGCATGCTTCCTAACATCTGTTTCATATATTTCGTAAAAAAATCTAATGTACACATCTAATCATGTTGCTACAAACTAATACAAAGCTATGAAAAGTCCCTATATAAACAAAGTCCCTTAAATCAACCCCATACTAACACATTACTGTAGTAGAGTAGGCGGGGCGAGACCGTGGTTCGAGTCCGGTGAGTAATTGTGAATTAGCGCCAGCTGTGCGCACACCGGGCTCGAATCACGTAGGAGATGGGAGCATAAAAGGAACGAGCGACCGGACCGTCGAAGAGAGAGGACCGGGCCCGAACTTGTGTTTGTGTTTGTGTTTGTGTTTGTATTTGTATTTGTATTTGTATTTATGTTTATGTTAATGTTATTGCGCCGGCGGTCGTCCGTGAGGGGCCGCCGGCTATTATTACTTTATTAAATGTTTGTTTAAATGTCTTCCGGTTCCCGCCTCCTTCCTTCCATTTTATTGAGATTTGTTTACATTGGTGCCGAAACCCGGGAGGAAGGAGAGACATGCTGTCGGAGAGTCCTCGCCGCCGAGTGGCCTCGCGGTGCCGGAGAGTTCGGGCAGCGCGGACGAAGGGCGTCCGCCAGTGGCTGCCCGAAGCGGTGGCTCTGGGGAAACGGAAGTGCACGGTGCGGCCACCGTCAAAACTTCGGTGGAACGGCGACCTTTGCTGCCGCGCCCCTGGGTCGAGGTGGGGTGGCTTTCGTCCAAGTGGGAGCGGGGGGGTTGCCGCCGTCCGCCAGAGGCCGGAGCCTGTGTCCGTCCCCCGAGGGGGAGGAGCAGGGGGCGGAAGTGCGGGTGAGCCACCGCCTGCCAGAGGCCGGAGCCTGCGTCCGTCCGCCCAAGGGGGAGGAACAGTGGACGGGGAACCCGCCCCGACTCCCGGATAAAGGAGGAGCCACCGCCGGCCGCCAGGGGGCGGACGGTCGAGCCGTCCACCGAAGCCCCAGGGCCACCGCAAGGCACCGCGAAGGAGAGTACTCCGGCTGGCTGAGGAACGAGCGGCAGCATGTCGGGGAACCGGATTTTTTTTTTTCCCTCTCTCCCCTCTCTCTTTCCGGTCGCTCCGAGGGCTCCCGTCTCCGTTGTCTCGTCTCGTCGCTGCATACCCCCCACCCCACCCCCCCCGAGGGAGGGGGAGGGAGCTTGCACAGTCGCGGGGGTACCCCCCGGCCTGTGAGGGGTGATGGGGGTATGTAGTAGAGTAGGCGGGGCGAGACCGTGGTTCGAGTCCGGTGAGTAATTGTGAATTAGCGCCAGCTGTGCGCACACCGGGCTCGAATCACGTAGGAGATGGGAGCATAAAAGGAACGAGCGACCGGACCGTCGAAGAGAGAGGACCGGGCCCGAACTTGTGTTATGTTTGTATTTGTATTTGTATTTATGTTTATGTTAATGTTATTGCGCCGGCGGTCGTCCGTGAGGGGCCGCCGGCTATTATTACTTTATTAAATGTTTGTTTAAATGTCTTCCGGTTCCCGCCTCCTTCCTTCCATTTTATTGAGATTTGTTTACAATTACATTTTACAGATGGTCAACCCCATAAAAGACTTTATCGAACCACATATACAGAAATGCAGTTATAAAAATAAACGTGGAAGCTATGATAAGGGGTATATGTGAGTGAGCAGAAGTCGTGTGAACCGAAATGAGACGAGCAAAAAAAGGACATGTTTGATCAGCAGTTGTCTGTAGAAATGGGTTTCTCACGAGGCAGATGGAGAGAGAGAGCAGATTTGAGCGGAAGAGTTAAATAATTAGGATTTGTTATGATCGACAGATGGCTGAAGCTTTGCTTGGTGGAAGTTTATGGAGAAAGTTTTGTGTGTGTGTGTGCGTGTGTCTTCAGTTTAACTCAAAGCTAGAATCCCACAGACTGAATGAGCTCTTCTCTCTGAAGATTGCTCTCAAACTTGGGAGGATTTGAGCACTAGAATCACCATTATGTGAAGTTTAGTGAGGCCCAGACTAAATCAGACGAAAAGATCTCTGTTGTTTCTAGTAGAAAGCAGAGATTAAATTGAGAATTTGATGCTTTTCCTCAAGTCTGAGCGTTTTTATGTTTTTCGGAAATCTCTTAGTAATCTTCCGTGTCCCTTTTTAGATTTTCAGAGATCTCAAGTGTCTCCGACTGGGTTTATATGTGCTAAAACCAAGACTGCAATTAAAAATCTGAGATTATAATCTCTCTTTGAGCAACATTATATACTGTAAACTGTCAACAATTTTCCTTTTTATTCCTCTAATTAATTTTAGGGGAAAAGTCTGCTATACATAATTGAAAATTACTCTAAAAAATGATATAAACATTATATAAATAAACAGTCACTTAGAAATCTACTCTCTCAGCATTTTGAAGGTTTATGAGTCAGTGAGATTTTGTGTATTTGTAAATAAAGCATCGTAATCTGTTATCTAACCAAAATTCATAGACTCTGATGCAACTGTTCAACATACAGAGAAATCTGTCATTACACTTTCATCATCTCTCTCTCTCGCTCTCTCGCTCTCTCAGTCTCAATCACTCACTCTCTCTCTCTCTAGCTCTCATGATGGAAGGTAAACTGCAGGTGAGAGAATGGATTAAACTTTAATTCAGGGATTAAACCTTTGCCTTGTAACATTAGACTCACTATGTGTCACCTGGATAGCGAAAGCGAAGAATTTCAAAAACAACATATTTATTATTCAACACACATCATTCCTCAAACTCATATCTATAAATCTGTGTGTGTCAGAATTGAACATTCTCTTTTATTAAGGGTCAGTATATTCCGCATGAAATTGATTTTCAGTGTTGTCTTTTTTACTTTAAGGGGTCATTTTTGTAACCGTTCTCAAAATCAACAATTATGGGTGTTATCTAGAAAATGAAAGAGCAGTTAAACAATAAACAATACTCACCTCAGATATCTGACGGTTTAGGGTCTTTTATGTCTTCTGAGGTTTTAATCCTGTAACAAGACAGAATAAAAATTGAATATTGCGAAATATATATTTTTCAGAGATTAAAAAAGGAACGAACCGAGGCTGTGTTTAGCCATCCTTTAAATATCTGCAGCATTTCCGTCACTTTTCGGTGGTATTTTTGCCCTTAGTCCTGATTAAGAACCTTGGTGTAAGAGCGTGTGTAGTCAGGTGAAATAAAAAGGAATCACACATGCTACGGAGATGGGAAAGTTGTCTGTTTTTTCTTTACTTCTGTTCAACTAATGCATGACCTGAATGGAAAAGCAGGGCCTCTGATAGGACGAACATTTTCTATTGAGTGGTCCAGAAGACTGCCGAGCACTAACTCTTTCTCTCGCTCGCCCCATGTGTCCAGTCCCCAGTGCCAGCTCCACTCACCCGACCGGCTGGAGGATGAAGGGACCGTTTAGAAACAAAATGGAAAGGAACAGCATGAAGGGAGGCGAGAGGAGGGGCATCTGGGGGGGCAGTAAGGAAAGGTCAATAAATGGTGTTTTGTTGAGTTAATTAAACTTCAATTAAGTGTGCAATAAATAAACAAAATAGGTAACCAACGTGAAGAGGTCTTCAGATCCGAAACGCTCCTTTGAGGCCGCCAGGCAATTACATGTCGCACTGTTGCTTATGTTGTTGTTCAAGCAAGTATATTTGAGAAGCAGGTGCATGTCAAAGCCAGTAACAGGCTTGTCTGGCTTTGAACCGCTATCTTTTCAAATGATTGTCATACAAGTCATGTGCCTGAGGCAAGTATGCTTTTTGTTGAAGACAGTTTGTATCTTTGTATCTGTGTGCACATGTGTTTGTCTGTGTGATCATGTAAATGTTTCAGATGTGTGCGTGTGTGTTTGATAGAGGTCAAAGTCATTTCCCCTCTGTCAGTTGTGTTTAAGCATTTCTGCCATCTCTTAATCCCCAGTGGTGTGTCTGTGTGGGTGTGAGTGTGTGTGTGTGTGTGTGTATGGTACAGATGATTTATTCACTGACGGACACAAACCTGTTTGTATGCCCGTCAGAGTGTGTTTGTCAGGAAAAACGAATCTACTGATCTAATCATCTTCAAGACTGCCTTTCCCACACACACACAGACACACGTGTGCAAGTCACATGTAAACATGAATGAATAGTGTAACCTCTTCAAATACATCTATATTCAGGCAGTCAAACCACTAAAGAGCATTCAGCCCATCCATATCTTTCAAGAAAACCCAGCAGCCAGCCGCAAGCACATATATGCTTTTAGCTCGATTATTTATTCATTGCACTAATGCACGCAGTCACATTCAGATCCCACGCTGAAAGCCAGAATCTAATTTAAACCTGAGAATAAACAGGAGATAGAAAACGAAGGAATGTTACGGCATACAATGAACAGGAATTATTTAAGATTCCACACCATTTGTACCTCTTGATTTTAGAGCAGATCTGTGACACCGGCTGCGTCGGCTTTATTGTACGAAAGGTCACAAGTTTGTGCTTTTACGGAAGCCCACGGACGCTCTTTGGAACATTCTCAAGTCATGCTGGGATTACATAGATCTTCTGGTTTTGCACAAATTTATGGAGTCCGTGCCAGGTTTTGTGTTGGACTGGACTTCACAAATGAAATAAAGCGAGGGGACTGGCCAAATCTAATGAAAGAAAAACAAGCTTTTCCTACATAAGCTTTTTACTGAAATTGTTATGCTGATTATTAGAAAAGGAGAATGCCAAATAAAGGCATTTTCACACGTACACGTAGAAGTGGATTTTTTTAACAGCACTCTGTGTGTCCAAATATGGCCAAGGAATTATTTCTGCCTCCAGCAATGTCATTTCTATGCAATTTCAACAGATTGTGAAATACAAGAAACACAGATGCGATCATTGCTTTTCTGAACTATGAAAGCTGATTGTGTTTGGATTTGTGTGTCATGATCAACAATGTCAACTAAACAAAAAGAAAAACTTTCAAGCAGCCTCACTAACTAGTTTTGACGAGGCCAGATAGATTTTTTTTAATCAATGACAGCTGAAGACACATTCAGGTTTGCATAAAACACAGATTTGAAAGAAATTGCTTAAAAAAGACAAGCAGAGAAGGGACTTCCACTAAAATATTCATTAAAAGAGATCAAACCATCAAACCAGGGATACCAGTAGAGTAGCAGCGCCTTGGACTAGAGAAACTACAAAACAAACTACAAGAGACTTGGACCCAAATCTAAGAGGGTAAAACATATCAGTCAATAGTTTTACAACAATCATCTCTATATTATGAAAGGATTTAGAATACTAAGATTCCTGTTGACTAGAAAAAAGACAATTGAAATGGTTCTCCAGCAGCCTGTGGTCTATACAGTGGTCATTCATTGCTACAGTTTGTCAGGAAACAGTCACATGACGCTTCTCGCCATCACCTTTGTGAGGATTTGTGTAGATCCAGTGAAACTTCCTCCCTGGTTCATCTGAGATCAATTTATTCTGCTAATGCTGGATTAGAGAAGATGAGCTGATGGTCCTCCTTCCAATAACTAACCCACTGGCACAGACAGTAATTCTCTGACGTGCAAGCGTATATTAACCTACAGAATTAGGGAGATGGATGTTCTAAACATATCTCATTAATTTGTTGAATAAATTGGTTATGAAAAGGTCGCTCGAGAACAGAACATACGTTGGTGGAACGCTCTCCGTGGTGCTGAACAGAAAACAGATTAATTTGAGGGGTTGCTATCAATGGTGCTGAAACTAGGACAATGGCTGCACATAGGGAGGTGTACATACAAGGTTGAAAGTTACAATGGTTTTCCATTCACACCCTCCGAGTCAACCTTTGATGATCGTTCCTATATTGCCAAGACCCGGTGCTCTGCCCGGTAAACAAATAAAAGAGCTTTGTAAATGAGAATGGAACTTTCTGACAAATAAACATGGAAACAATTGCCAATATTTTGGTTCATGGCTGTCAACACTTCACTAAAACTCAAAGAAGAAAATGGAGGACAGAGGTATCTAGCTTTCTGTTGAACAGCCTTCATTTTTAGTTGCTGTTTTCACTATTGGGAAGATTTATAAAGAGCGGGTAAAATGCCTGGACCGAATCCTCGGCCCCACTAGACATTTTTTGTTTTCTTGTTTTTGGATGCACCTCACATTGTTTGTTGCAGTCTGCCAGGCAGGTGGTACACCCGCGTAACCAGTTACACATGCAATTACAGCACCCAATGGATTCACAACAGTGTTGTGACAATTTCTGATTTGGTTTTATAGGGGCTGCTTCCTTCCTTTTTAAACACAGATCCGCAACACAGTCCAATTTTGCTTTTGTAAATGTGCCATTGGCAAAATAGGGTTACATTTCAAAATCAGTCTTTATTCTAAAGCTAGAATAAAGATCTATAGCACTCAAATGAAGACAGGGATGCTTATAGAGAGCAAAGATAGATAGACAGAGAGAAATTTTGACAGACAGTGTTTCAATATCCTTGAGCGAGACACTAGGTTGCTTTAAGGGGACTGTCCTCTTGATAAAAGTGTCTTCAAAATGACAGACACGTATACGCAGCTGTCTTTGTGTGTATGTGGCAAAACAAATTAAATTCAGGTGTGCGATAAAGCTTTGATCCTCAGAAGTGATAGATATTGCTTTGACTAAAAAGACTGTAACCCTGATAGATGTGTTTCTCTTCATTCGCCAAGGCAATGCTTTTTGTGCGGTTCCTTATGAGAAGTTTCACCCTTTTCTTTTGTATCAGGGTGGTTATGTCAAGACTTTTTCAAAGTGTACGTTATGAATATTACATCAATATGGACAAAGATCTAACAATCTGAAAATAAATTATGCAGAGCATTTTTTGGCAAGCCGTGCGTTCCGACAGCGTACCCAGCGGCTGGATTTTCGCTTGCGTGTGCGAGAGAGGGAGGGAGAAAGAACGGGGATGTATTTATGTCATTTGAAAGGTGTTGCGTCTCTGAGCCGTTGTTATGGGGTCTGCTTGGAAAATAATAAGACAAGCTTTCAGCAGAAGGTGAAAGCTTAGAGGCAAATGAAAGCGCAGTTGAAGGGTGAAATCAGAGTTGGCAGAGTTTAAGTGCAGTTGCTGTGACTGCTGTCAGCATCGGTGGCAGAACGAACTTCAACAAAAATCCAGAACCCCTTTAGTTTTTATAGACATTTTATTCATGACCTCAGAGTGTAATTTACCGATAAAGGTTCGCGATCACAGCGGCCCCGAGGGCACCCGACCGCTGTACTGTCGTTCACTGCATGCAAAGGGCCCCACTAGAGCTTCACTCGTATAGTTTTTGATCTCTCCTCTGCAATTTACCTTCCCAACTCTCTATCACACTTGCTCTCTCTTCTCTCTATCTCTTTTAACTGGCTGGTGTGTTTTTAGGTCTGTGCCCCGAGGCAGCTGTTCAGATCAGATTATGGTGGAATTGTAGTGATAATCTGCTCAGATCTTAGGGGACAGGACACATCAGGACCAAGTGGACCCATTAGTGGTCCCTTCAATTGATGGATATATTATGATGCCTAACATAATTACAAAATGACATGAACACGCAAAAGTACATATGCTAAAAATGTAGCCCAACTCTGCCCGGCAGGTACATGGAGTTCTTTCTGTAGCGATCGTTTTCGCCCACATCCACATGCATTAAAAATCTCAATATCAATTTAAAGGATAATATGGGATGCACCGAAACAAATGCTTTATCATTCAGAATTATTGTTCAAATAAATTGAACTAGTTTTTGTGGTCAGTTGGTTGTTTCTGATGGTGATTGACAGCTGTCATTTTAGATCAATAATAGAAATGGAGAAAAGGGCTTTCGAAAATAGTGTCTGCCTCTCCATCTGCAGGAGACACACACACAAAATTGCACAGAGAGTGGCTTTTTACCAAGAATTGATGCATAGATCTTAAAGGGGTAGTTAATCAAAAGATAAATGTAATTTAACTCCTGTGTAACAGACTTTTCTTCTGCAGAACACAAAAGAAGATATTTTGAGGAATGTTTGTGTCAATACAACGGAAGTCAATGGGGTACAGTGTTGTTTGATCACCAACGTCCATCAAAATATCTTCTGTCATACAGGTTTGACTTAATGACAAAAGTATTTGACAAAAAGGTTTGACAAAAGTATTTTAATTTTTTGGTGGAAAATCCCTTTAACACTGCTTTGATTAGTCATTGTATAACTGTAAAGGAAGTGTATATAATGCAAACACCAGACAGAACATTCTCTAACACACGAGACGTTAAAGACCCATTCACATCAAGAACTATACATTTAGAATGATTGTTTGTATCATGTTTGTATCTCCTCTTTGCCCCGCCTCTCTGAAACTCAGAGATTTTTTTGGGGCCAGTTAACCAGTGCGTAATGATTGGTCGAATACTGCAAGCGTGTGATGGAAATGTAACACCTCTTACCATATTTGGAACATCAGGTTCCAAAGAAATTGTACTGACAGGTACGCCCACCTTACTTGTGTTTACATTTTGGCAGTCTTAGTCTTCTTATATCACGAACTGACGTAGATTTGTGGGGGTGTGGTTACACAAAGTGTTTCAGGCAGGTCTGGGTGAGCATTCGTTTTTACATAGAATGCTCTAGATAGAATGCTTTAGATAGAATGCTTTAGATAGAATGCTTTAGATAGAATGTTTTTTTTCCGACACTTTCATTTTTACAATTTTACATGTCTAATACATGCATAGGCAACTTATAACCAAAGACACAGAATAACATGTGTTCGCCATATGACCCCTTTAAACCTTGATAATGCTAGTTCATGTCAAAACAGTTATTAATGTTATATCATGGTGCATTAACTAACGTTAACAGTGATCATGTTGGATTTTAATAATGTATAGTAAATGCTGAAAGTAACATGAATTAACATTAATAAGTGATGTTTTAGTATTATCCAATGTTAGATCATTTAAGCCAGGGGTGTCCAATGTCGGTCCTGGAGGGCCACAGTCCTGCAGAGTTTAGCTCCAACTTGGCTCAACACACCTGTTTGGAAGTTTCTAGTCTTCTTTGTGAGACCTTGATTAGCTGTTCAGGTGTGTTTGATTAGGGTTGAAGCTAAACTTTGCGGGACACAGGTCCTCCAGGACTGACTTTGGACACCCCTGATTTAAGCTAATGCATTAAAGGTGTGATGAACTGGGCTTCTTTATTGTTTTATACTGTTATATGAGGTCTACTCATGACATTCAAAATCAATAAGTAATAGGCTATTGTATAGGCTACCCGGGTTTTGAGGCCAGCTCTACAGTACAAACGCTTGGTTTAAATCGGCGTGCCGCAATGAAGACTTGCAAGTGAACACCCACTGCTTTGATTGGTTAGCAGTTTGCATAGTAAACTTCTGTGAATTTGGTTAGTGACGTAAGTTAGTTTACACATTAGCACCATTCAAAGTTTTCACACGGTATTAGTATCTGCAGACCTCCTGTGATTTATAAATTACCTCCCCACATCTGTATTTCATGTGATGCATTCCCACTGGATAAGTGAAGCCTCTTATTCAAATTTACTGATTTATTTCCCGAATGTGAGGGCAAGGCTTTGCGTATAGTTTGTATAGCCTATAGTTGTATTACGTTTAATGACATTTGAAACCTGTGATCGCAAACCGGACAACATATCACCGCGATTGCGGGTCTCAAATGTTAAGAGAGTTCCCACGATAAATAAACGGGAGACTCCCGGTAACTTATGGATATGACCTAGCACTCGAAATAATACCAAAACACTTTAAAACAGCCTCCATTATTCGGAAACAATGGATAAAACCTTGAAAAATTATATATGAGAGATAATGTTTTGTACGGACTTAAGATCACAGATAACCTCTACAATTAATACAAATGACTAGATGTCCCCAATCTCGTGTGAATAGTGCTCTGGGCACATCAAGCCATCTCTAACAAAGCAATAGTGACGCATAGTACAAAAATGTTTTACTTCCATAAGATTGCTGCACCGTTGCTATCGGATCCAATATTGACAGCACAGCACTGCTTTTTAATTTTAGTCTCTCCGCAAATCCATCTGGGTCTTGTTCACAAAGGAATCAGTTGTGAAATGAATAAAAAAACGCTCAATGTTATATCCACGTGAGCTGGAACATCTTTAAATATAAACTTCAACCACGCCTTACTAATGTCGGAATCCGAAGGAAGGATATTCTGTGACTATATTCTCCCACAACCAGGCACTGACGTCACAATATTTAATTTTTAATATAATGACAATATAAAGCTTTAACTGCATGTTTATTGCTTGCTCGCTCAATCTGGTTCTGCTTAACTTCTGTTACTTCAGAATTGTCATGCGCGAACCAGTGGCAAGGCTAGAGAAAAAGTCGTTGATATTCTTCTGTGAAGGAGGTGTTCAACCTATCAATGACGTCATAGATAGGTGCAATCCAAGACCTGCAGTTCGCTGGGCCTGGTGTCAATAACGGTTGTTATTTCATTAACAAGTGCGTTTTCAGTTCTGACCCTTACAGGATGTTCGCTTGAATACAACTCCCTCTTATATAACAAAATCTCGGGTCAAAATTGTGGTTTCAATTCATAATAAATTAATAAATAAAGTGTCACCCTGTTGTCAGTAGAACAAACAATGTACATTTTTTTGATGTGAATGTGCCTTTATAAGACCATATTTTTAAGACTGTGCTTTCAGCAGGCCTGTGCAGTTTAACCTTTCAAACAATACAGTTTCCCGACAACTACTGTACAGGCAGAATACACTTCACCACAAATTAAGACACACACATTCACAGTCTTGTGCTGCAAGACAGCTGGTCACAGTGTATCAACATTCCAAGCTGGAAAACATTAGAGTTTATGACAAGCACATGCACAACATGCACATACAAACACACACACACACACACACACATACTGTAGCATTTCACAGAGGTTCATAACGTATCCTGACACTTCCCAATAGCCAAGCTCTTATCATCTAAAGGTCACTGTGAATCTTTCTAAACTTGTTTAGATTTGGAGTGTTGGTGAGATTTCTTCTGACCTGATTTTTTTTAATCTTGCCAAGGGGTCCGTCAGAATCATCGCAGCCTTTTCTATTTTTTTCCACTGCGTTGTCATGGTGATGTGATTATTGCCTACCAACAAGAAAAGAACAGGATGTCGTGTTCTCTATGTACAATCTGAGTCTTCTATTATATCTCGCTAAAGAGATGATCAGCGTGACTTGAACTGGAATGCATTTCATATATTTTTCATTTGCCGCATTAAATCGTGGATGTTTTAATTTGTACTTTTCTAAGCTTGGAAGTACATCCTTAGAGGATCCTGAATGACCCAAGATGATAGTAGGGAGGTCAGATCCTCTGGTTCCTATAAAGCTCACGTGGTGCTCCAGGGACCACGTAAAGGAAGAGTGACTTCCCAATAAAATGTGACGACTCTGGGTTCCACTTCTCTCTAGCCACCCGCTCTCGCTCTCTCAGTCACCTTTCCCCAATTTCTCATTCTTCACCCTGCTTCTCTCTTTTATTACCCTCGTTTTACCTCCACTCCTCCTGTCTTTGGCCTCAGTTGCCCCCGGCAACAGCAGCAGCGGGGTGAATTAGGGGGCCCGACCCCTCCCTTAATACTCGGGTGTGCGTCGTGCGTTTATACTGTGAACGTCCCACACATACGGAGTTCAGGTATATACTGGCTCATTTATCAAGGTGTCAGTGGTGTTTCTGTGGTAAATTAGCCATGTCTCCTCTCCACTCTGGATTCCCTCTTATAAATCAGCCTTTAGGGAAACCATCCCTCTCTGCCTCCACTCGGTCTTTCTCTCCCGTGGAAAGAGGGTGGGTGGCAGCGGAAGAGGGACACGGAAAGTATCGGGTTGGGGGCATTGAGAGAAGGACATAGATTATTTGGTTTGTTAACTCGTTTTTCCTCACGATCGGGCACATTGATGCTGTGTGGCTTCAGGTTCTAGGGTCATGTAGTCAGACCTCACAACACAAGCCACAACCTGCTTTAATATTCATTGCTGTTTACAAGTTTACATTTCTGTTGAATAAAAATCACGGTGTACAGCACTATGAGAGTTCCTATAGTGTAGCTAAACTGTACAAGGCTATGGGATTAATCCCCAAAGAACACATAAAGATGTGAAAAGACTATTATATTTCTATTAGACGGATTTAAATGAACGAAACTAAAATTGTGACCCAGTCTGTGAAAATCAGTTTCAATGTCTCAAAATCAAACAGTTAATTTCACGATAATTTCATTCTTTTAAATGTCATTATTCAGTCAATAACATTAAAGATATCAAACATTTTCCTGTTCTTTGCATTTTGTCAAATGATTTTGTGTAGAAAATGGTCCCAAAAAGATGACTTAAGTCTTTAGGACACAAATTCTAAATTCTCATTAAAATAAGCAATAAACAGCAAAATACAAATAGCTGATATGAGTGTTAAAACTGCACTCATGATAATGCTGTAAATCAGGCGTTTTTAAATTGGGGTCCATGGACCCTCGGGGATTAATCCAGAATGCTTTTATTATCAAGATTTTTTTTTAAAAACAAAAGACAGCAAAAGTTGTCAAAAGTATTATTACCCTTTAATTTCTAAAAACACTATATTGTCTTTATAATAGTTTTTTTTTAAAGGGTGTTTATCATATTTTGGCATGAAAAAGTTTGAAAACCCCTGCTGTGTATAATTCTGCTCCCTATTTGTATTCAAAAACACGCAAATACACAAAAGAACACAAAATGAACAAAACGACAGATGAATTTGGCTGATAGCATTATTTATTTAATAGACACCTGCAATAATAAACTGTATATAAACTCATTTAAACAAGATTGCAAGGTCTGAAGGACTAGACACTAGAATTAGAACTTTGGCTTTGATCAAACTCTAAAAGCTGGGTATTAAACTTCACCATGTAACTCATCCCGCGTCGCTAGTCCTACAGCCATGAATAATACCTCAAATCACACAGCTTATAGGGCAGAGGTGCCGTTCCTTTTCTAGATGATCAGACTTACAACTTCTGCCTGACAGATTACGAAACGGCTTAAAAGGTTCTATAGATTTACAATAAAGAAGGGACCAGAGTCATATCATATCACAAAATCTTAAAAACTAGAAAATATGCCAGTAGGCAGTACCCAGTATCCACAACAACCTATCAAACGGATATTGTGCTCAAAATCACAGTCAGTACACCTTCTAAACCATATCAATGCCCTTGCGACCATCCCCGTAACACTTAGCCGCTGTGTTTTGCATAGGCAAGCATCACTTTCATTCTCTTAATTTTTTAAATAACGAAGAGGTTATTGCCCATTAAAAAGTAAAAGATGCTTGTCTTCGTTCAGGGCAACTGTTGAAGGAGTTTGCAAGCATGAATTGATTCTACAGGAAACTCTTAAGACATTTGTAAGTTAATGAGACCTGTGTGTGTGTGTGTATAAGCAGCTTTAAATCCCAAGAGGAAAATCCATCAACCGAGAGAGAAAACCAACATGCAGCAAATGCCCAGAAACCCAGCCAAAGCTCTCAGAAACTGCTGAAAGAGAAATGAACGGCAATGAAATGTCCTTCAGTCTCCTGGAAGTTGTGCGAACGTTTACAGGGCGTTTTTGTACCACCATAATAGTTTGACTGAGAACTGGTGATTTTTTAAATAGCATGCTATTACCAGTTTGTTCGGCAGTCATATACAGTTCATTTATAATGCAGACACATATAATCCAACAGAGAGTAAATTAAGATATGCCACGCACACACAAGTGGTCTCAAGAAGAAAAACGTCAAGAATCTGAAAGAAAAAATGAACGAAGGTTAAACTAATACACCATATCATAGTTCTTATCAACTGAAAAGGAACTTATATAATACACATGACACACAGACTTTCCATTTTTCACTACCACAGCTTACTCATCCGGAAGACATTTAAAACCTATATTATCTTGTCTGTAATGGAGATGCAAGTATGAGTATAAGACTTAACCCAAGGTCAATGTCTCCCCACCATCTCACCTATTGAACTTAAACATGAAATTTGGGTGGATGCGAGATGACTTTTCCCAGAGAGGAAGGATGCACGTGCCACAGGTGGGCACACAGTTGCTGCTCGGAAAGAACGCAACAATTGCTGATTAAATATTCCTCACATAATTGTCTCGGTTAGATCTTCGGAGGCGTTCGAGTGTTTACGCAGCCAGCCGTGATGAAGATCCCCACCGGGCTCAAAATTAAAAAATGTATTGTCACTCACAAGCTCTTAATGCAGACGCAACCTGTAAAAACAGCAAAAAAGCATTCGACTCATTTCAATGTACGTTGAAGGTGCTAACTGTGTCACTTTATAACATGTGACCTAAAGATGCGAGATATTCCTAAAATGTGCAAACCTAAAATGTTTTTTTATTAAAGTGTGAAAACGCCCCAGGCAGGCAAGCAGACAGAAAGACAGACACATCACAAATACCCCTTTGTACTATCAATACAGAATCATATACAGCTCTCCACTCCTGCCTGTTTAATATTTGAACGTTTCAGACCGTGAAGATGGACACCACATTTTATTCATGTGAGCGTTTATAGTGATAACACACTGGAAGATGCTCCTTTTTATGTCTGCGCTATAGGTTGGAATGGCAAAGGTTTTCTTTGTATTCCGTGCATGTGACAGCGAGAAAATGGAAAAACTAAGCATCACTGAGTAAGGCTATTCACCTTCGCGAAAATAACATGTAGATTTCATTCTGTGTCCGTGCGCTCTGCAAGTCTCTGTATGCGTGAGTGTTTAGGAATGCGTGTATAAATCTGTATATTTATCTGAAAAAGATAGTTTGTGGATTTCATGTAGGTACATCCCTGGTCTGCATTTTACCGAGTACACGTGTGTGTGCGCAATATTTTCCATGAGCATGCAGGGTGTACAGCTCTCCCAGAGGACAGATCTTAAAGGGAGTGAGCAAGTAAGAACTAGGCTTAGTGGATATCCAGGGGAGAGAGGGGGATTTCTGACAACTCAAGCCCAGTGGGGAGTGAGGGAGCTGGGCTAAAAGAGCAGAAAGAGGGAGGGTGTGGGTCTGGATCTCTGCTTTCCTGACGTACAGGGCAGCAAGTGCAGAGATAGGAGAGAGTCAGGGCAAAACGGGTGGATGAGAGGAGCGAGGGAGTGAGAAATAGCCATTATTAATTTCTTGATTCTGTTTCTTTTTTTAAGCCGTTCTCTCACACATAACTGCCTCCTCCGACACCATATTCAACATATTGAATCTGAAAAATAAACGTATGCTTAGAGAAAGCGCGAGCATGAGAGAGCGAGAGAGCAGATGTTTATGCAGCATTTATGCAAAGCTGCCTCATAGTAATTGGAGGGCAGAATTTTGGACCTTTGCAGAATCGAGGTTTTACAAACAGTTTAGTTGGAAATGCTAAATAATGTGCCTGGAGTATTTGTCTTAAATGTGGTGTTGTATGTATATTCAGCTATGTCTTTGTGCGTACCTGCCTAGAGACTGCGGATGTAAATTAGCAATGCTGCTATAATATGTTTTGTTTACATTTTGTATTTTATAGTAATATTCATGAAAATGCAACAAATAAATAAATAAACACACACACACACACACACACACACAGACCTTTAGCTGTATAATTGAGGACAATCAACAGATTTTTGTTTTTATATGAAGCAAATCATAATACCTTCAGAAACTCTAGCCCAATTCCTTTTTTTTTTGAAGTTTCAAAAACAAGTAATTAAAAACAGGTAATAAATAAATAATAAACTGTTTAATATTTAGCTTATTTTAAGGATTTTAATTCGAGCTCAGACAGCAAAGCTTTTCTGAACACACTATGCTAAAATCATGGAATTAATTCCCAGACATGGTCTGATAAAATGGATAAATATAAAATGTCAACAATTTTGTTTTGGCTTAAAAAATTCCTGCTATTTCCCTGAAAGGTTTTGTCAAATTAAGGTAATTTCTCCAAACAATTTCATCCCTGAATTAAAGCAGGTTAACTCCACACACAAAATGAGTTAAGTTGCTTACAAACCAAACAGACAAGAAAATCAAATCACAAAAGAACAACATGTTCAGAACAGAATGCTGCGGAATATTGAGGTAACATTTGTTTGCACAATTACCATCTATTTAATTACTTGTTGTTCTTCCGACTTCTCCCACCCTTCATTTCATTGTACCGTCATATATTCATGACTCATGTTCTCTATATGTGTGTTTTAAAGCCATCATTAGCTCCCATTGAGTCAGTGTTGCATCACGTTCAGAAATGTGTCACCCGCGGGAGTGGGTGAACGTCCACCCAGCTCTCAAACCAGCAAGCATGAAGAGATTGACTAACATGAAGTACCGTTCATTGCTTTTCCATTGTTATTGATCTGACTTCAAGACATGCAAAAAACAAACAGCAACTATTAAACATAACTGTATACACTATAGAAGGAGGGTAAACCTCTCATCGACTAATGAAAGAATCTCAAAGCCCCTTTAAAGCAAGTCAGTTTACTTGGCAGCTATCTTGGTAACACCCCAGGCAGCTATTTTCTATCAAGCCAAAAGAAAGTACTGCTTTGGTCAGTTTGAATAAAAAACAATCTGATGCTGAATAATTCTAAGCAAAATCTCAAGTTTAGTTCAACTGGTCAACTTTTCCACGTCAAACTGATGAAATAATGAAGTACCATTACAGAATGTGTGTCACTTTGTCAGAAATTATAGTTCATTTCATTTTGTTCCATGTGAATTGTGCAATGCCTAAGTTTCCATTTGATAATTGCAGCTAACACAATGCTCTACTAACTACAGCTGTGGAAAAAATTAAGAGACCTCTCCAAAATGAATTTGAATTATTTCCTGAATTGACTATTTATGTGTTTAAGTAAAATTATATTTTTTTATTAATTCTGTGAGATAGTGACAACATTTCTCTCTAATTCCAAACAAATGCAAGTATTGTTTTATTTCCTGATTTTTGCAGAACATTGAAACGGGACAAACTGGTCAAAATAACATAACATGTTTTCGGAATACTTCAAAGAAAACAAGTTCATATTCATGTTTAAACCACACAATCCTGTTTTATGTATTTCAGGATTTGTTCAAAAATGTAAATATTATGGAATAAGTGTGTGTCATGATTTCACAGACCGAACCCAGGCGCAGAAAGATGGTGAAAACAAACGCACTTTATTGAAACACAATTCAAAAAAAGCCACGATGGGTAGCAAAAAAAAGAAGCATGAACAAGACTTCAAACAAGAGATGACGGGAACAAGGGGGCGGGGCCGAAGCATGCGACAGGAGGACAAGTGCCGCAATGTCATAACAAAGGCCACGTGTCCACACCAACAAAGACCCAAGACATGGTGCTGTCACGACCCTGTCCAAAAATCCAAAAAGCTCCAGAGGAGAAGGACAGGATCATGACAATCCTTTCCGACAACTTTCATGCATTCTTTCACATTGCTATTGGTAACGTTTGACATTCCAAAGTTTGATTTTGTTGAAATTCAACAGACACTGGACTGAATTCGCTACAATACATGCCGAAATGCTGTTTAAATCCAGAACTGGAGAGATTTCTTAATTTTCTCCATGGCTGTAGGATCGTTTATTCTCTGATCATTTACTCGCTCTCTTGTCATTTCAAACCTCTACCAAAGACATTCTTTCTTCCACAGAACGCAAAAGAAGGTATTTTGAAGAAAGTTAGTAACCGAACAGTGCCGGCACCCATTCACTTCTATTGACACAAAACCGATGCAAGTGAATGGGCGCCAGTTAACAACATTTTTCTTAATATCTTCTTTTTTGTTCTGCGGAGGAAAGAAAGTCATACAGTTTTGAAATGCAAAAGGGTGAATAAATGATGACCGAATTTTCATTTTTGGGAAACTGTTCCTTTAAGGTGTGTGGATTACAATTGTACAAAATGTGCAGAGCAATTCCTGGGAGTCATAATGCCCTCTTCATCATCACAAGACCAATTCACCACACCTCCACAAACCAGACAGCCACAGAAATCTGTGACATACTGAATGACCTTTAGATTCACCTACACATTCACCTTCAGCCAAATCCTCCTAAAATGAGATTTAACAGAAGGAATCAGAGTGCAGCACGGTGGAAACTCTACACAGAAATGAAGAAGGACCTATACAATTATTACTAGTAAAGAATTATTTACAACAAAACAAAAATCTTTTTTAACCATTTTTAAAGACTTTAACTGATAACAACCGAGGTTATCTGTTATTTGTAGCATAAAATTCACTCTTTAAAAAGTCATTTTTCTCTCAGGTATACGGAGATCATTGCTCGGTTCAGGGTCAGACTTTGGGGTTTGATAATGAATTGTTTGGGCGGTTGTATGATTACAATCCTGCCAGTCTCGATGTTCACCAACAGCGAGACACTTTGTAAATCTTAAGTACAGAGTTTTAAAAGATCCGACCGCAGCAGGGAGCCTTTTAAGGGTTAACAGAGAAAAGTGAGAGAGAGCGAGAGAGAAGCTGTTCGGTTTGATCTCTTGCCTCGTAGAGATGTGTGGAATTGTGGGATAGCTACAGCCTCTTTCCCACATTTGTATCTCCATGGTAACGCCCCATGGGGAGGTAGAAGGGTGGAGGTGAGCTAATCTCGAAGTCGATACGGAAGAATGTTCAACTCTAACTAAACTCAGTGAGGGGGAAGAGTTTATCTATTCTCACTTCAATCCCAGTGTACCTGTGTGTTGGGGGTTGCGGGAGGCAGGCAGGTGATTGATGTTTGCAAATCCATAATTAGGTTAAAACTAAATGTCTTGCCGGTTACATGGTGTCATTTTCTATCTAGATGTTAATCTAGCATGAAGCTTTAAACAGGAACAATTTAGTTCATTTGATATTCAACAGGGATTTAATGTTAATTTTCATTTAATATTTTCTCAATATTATAGTTTTATAATTGGTACTTCAAATATGATTTTATTAGCCCAAAACACATGCATTTAAGTATGTTTGGCTCTTAAAGGGATAGTTCACCCAAAATAAACATTCTGTCACAATTTATTTTTTGTAGATCAAAAAAGGTGATCTTTTGAGAAATGTGGTTTTTAATTGTATATACAATGGAAGTCAAAGTTACCCCTGAAAATGTTCGGTTTCCCACATTCTTCAAAATATCTCCTTTTGTGTTCAACAGAAGTAAAAAAGTCATAAAGGTTTGAAATGACATAAGGGACAGAATTATCATTTTTGGGTGAACTATCCCTGCCTCACATCACCTCTTTAATAAATCCTTGTTTAATGACCAGCATGCATGTTTTCACCCTCAGCTCATTTTCTAGAAGAATTGTTCACCGTGAACCCCCCAACCAAATAACATCATAGAGCTCTACTTAAAGAACAACAGTTGAGAAAGTTGCTTTTATAAAGACAGTTAATTTCCTAACCACACCATTTTATTTGTCATTTCTTCATTTATCACTGTCAATTATCTACTGTCTGCGTGTTGCGCATAGAACAACAATTGCTGCTCTTACATTACTTGTTAGCAACTCATGTTTTAAACAACAGTTTCAAAATGCATGCTTGATGTCTGTGTGGAATTTGTTTTAGAATAAAACAGTACAATCTCCTCAAGTAATGTGAACCACGGACCTTATTTTACTCATAAATCCAAAACCGCTATTCTAAAACCCATTAGAAATTCCCAAAGGAAATTCATAGTGAATTAGCCCTCTGGGTTGGCCTACAAATTGATGTCATGACTGAACAGTTTTCTAGCACAGAACAAGAACGTCAAGAGAGGGGAAAGGGAAAATTGCGCAAGCCAGATTCAAACCTGATGTCATGAGCATATGCAAAATCCACTCTGCCACTCAGTTCCAACCTTTCTACTGAATTATCGGCCATGTTTTTTTCTCTGGAAGCATCAAAAGTGAACAATTATTTGCTGGAAATAACTTGCTCAAATATTTGTGAATGATTAGATACAGGTCAATCAGCTAACTTAAATACAGCATGGGTGAGGAAAGCTTTGTACCCGTTGGAACTCCACTATTAGCTACAACAGCCAAAGTCAACAACTTCATTCCAAAGCCTAGTGAGTTGTCTCTCTTGCCAACTGTCTGGTCTTCAAAGCAAGCATGCTAATTGAAGGAAAGATGAATTTAGATTGCTCTACATACAGTAGACAGCATAATACAAAAAGCAGTCGTGCAAATTGTGCTAAAATGACATTCGATTTCAATATAAATGGGAGGGGAGTAGAAAGATATATGTGACCCTGGATCACAAAACCAGTCTTAAGTAGCACGGGAACATTTTTAGTAAAAGACAATGATAAATTGTATGGGTCGAAATTATTGATTTTTCTTTAATGCCAAAAATCATAAGGATATTAAGTAAAGATCATGTTCCACGAAGATATTTTGTAAAAGTCCTACCTTAAATGTATTAAAACTTTAGTTTTGTGAGTGGGTGGCCTGCCACACTAATTCTGATAAACAACTTCAAAGGCAATTTTCTCAATATTTCAATTTTTTTGCACTCTCAGATTCCTAAGTATTAAACGGTTGTATCTCAGCCAGATATTATCCTATTCTAACAACTCATACATCAATAGAAATCATATTTATTCAGCTTTCAGGTTGTGTAAAAATCTCAATTTCAAAAAATTTACCCAAAAGACTGGTTTTGTTGTCCAGGTCACATATAGAAATGCAGAAAAATCTTAATATAACATGAAAAAAAGAAGAAAGTAGTATAAAGCTGCCTAGCTTTTAAAACAGCTTTCACAGAATCACATCCGAAGCGCATATGATGTAAACAATTGTTGTCTGCAGAGGCAGCTCAAGTTGGCAACAGAGCTCTCAAATGTGATGCCAATTATTGAGAATGAAGCCATCATGAAAAAAAATTCTGGTGCTGTCAGAAAGACCTTGTCACAATCTAAAATGCTGTTCTACAAGTTCAGTCAAAAGGCAGACGTACATATTTTGACCTTTCCCAATAACCCATTCATTTCTTTTTAAGGATATTTTAAACTTACTTCATACTGTTAAAATAATAATGTGATGAAATAAGTTATGGCAAAACATTTTAACTTTTTAATTGCTTAAATTATTCTGAAAATGTACAGCACTTATCAAGATTAATAACAGAATTTGTCTTTACCGCTCTGCAAAAAAAACCTTAGTAAATATATATATTCTTAAATAACAAAAATAAAATAGAAGATTGGTTTATCGTACCCTATTGCAGATATTTTACTTGCTTTAAGCTCAAACTTATATCATTCTGATACTTTTGTTTTAGAAAACAAGACTAAATCACTTTGATTTATAAGTATAATTTAAGAATTTTAAGATATTTAGAAGAAAACAAGACTAAAACTACTTTTTTTAATAACACGATAAACAGATAATATAATTAAACTAAAAATTTCAACAACAAAAAAATACACTTTTGAAGTCAGCCCAAAAAGTCTACGATGGATTTAAAACAGGACTACAATACACTCTACAAATTTGGCTTTCCTCATATAGAACCATTCATAAATGAGTGACATTTAAGTTCCCAGACCATGAGGCGACGGAACACACAGAGAATGGGAAAAGACTGCTGCAAGAGTGAGCAAATAACCCGACGTGACTCTTGGATCTAGGACTGAAAAGTGCCCGTGTGTGCGCACACAGGGACTCTTGTCAGCAGAGGGGCTGGCTGATGGAACGTCAGAAGCTGCAGATGAAGGAATGAGAAATGACGATGAGCCGAGCTTGGCTGTGTGACACTGGTCGAACGCGCATGAGGGAGATGTAAGCTCTGTAGATCAGATTAATCTTTACTCAGATGAGACGAAAGGGAAAAGCATCAAGGCCGGGTATTTTTTCCTGATAAGTTTGTTGCAGCTGTCCGCTGGGCACAGAGATTGAGGGGCTACAAACTCAGTTCAATTCAGTTCACACTTTATTTATGTTGCACCTTTTGTGCAAACAGTGCAGTATGATGCGCTGGTAAATACATGATAAAGTAAAGACTGAACTTATAAAAAAACGCAAACAGATGAGCAGGTTTCTGAAAGGATCAACCATAAATCTCCATGCTGGTCTGAAATGAGTGTCTTGCAACATCTGTTGTCCTGTGATAGCCACCGTAGTGCTTTGAAAGGGAGGGGTGGGAGTGAGCCGTTGGTTGCAATTCACAAACCTCACCACTAGATGTCGTTAAATTTCAACAACGAACCTTTAATGTATGAACAACTAAAATGCATATTTGTATTGACATTAACCAACATGTTACATTAACATTAACAAGCATTCCATGCGAGTTGATCACACCCAATTAAGCAACAAAAAGATCTGTTTTAGTTGACCTTTTATTCCGTCACAACAATATACACCTTCGAACCGCCCAACCCTAGCTGATAGTGACATAAGGCAGGTGGTATTTCTCTGACAATGATTATGCTGCTTAAGAAGCTTAGTGAGGACAGCACATCAGCATCCACGGGGACCCGCATCCATCACTCTGGAGACCAGCATCCAAAATTCAACATATGCTGGTCTTTTCTGCAAGTTAATTAGGTAAATGCTCTACTAAAAAAGTGCTTAAGTTTTGTTTAACTGTATCAGGAGTGTTCACACCTGGGGACTGTTCACTCGTGACATGCTTTTGTTCATCTGCTGTTTTCTTAATTGCTCCATGTAAACATTCGCTAGACATCTTTGACTGTTGCGACATGCTTTTTTGTGATTTTCTAAAGACACCACATGAATTAAAAACAGCTGAACTTTTAAAACCAAGTCTTGCGTTTTGTTTATTCTTTTCCTCTGCGTCGAGCCGTTTTAATCGGTTGATGCGGCCCCTAAGAGAGCCTGTTGTCTTCTAGCTGAGGACTGCGCAACCGAGTGTTAGTTCGGAGTGTCAGAACAATGTTAGAAGACCACAGAGACCAGTTTGGAACAAACTTCACAAGCTTATTAGATATGGATTTGGCTGCAAAGCCATTAAGGGATCTGGACGCCAGCAACAGAAATTTGAAATCAATTTTAAAATGTAACAGTTTCCGATCAGGGTACTTTAAGGCGTGTGTAATGCGATCATGCCGTGGCATCCTGGGTAGTATCTCGGGAAGGGCAGTCGGCACGCAGCACTGCAGAAATCCAGCGTGATGACAGGCTTCAGGCTTGAAACAGAGGATGAAATGTAATGTAGTCGGGTCTCAAAAAAACGCTGAGGTCCAGGACTGGCTAAATAAATGCTTTATGGGATTTACCGTGAATTTCACGCTTTACTACATCCGCCGGTTCTGCGGCTGCTTCCTGTTCATCCCTTTTGTACACATGGAGATTTTATGCACGCATTCGCTTAATGTTAATGAGAGAGGGGCGAGCAGACCACGCTTTCAAAACTCCCTCTTTTTCTCTCTCTCTCTCTCTCTCTCTCTCTCTCTCTCTCTCTCTCTCTCTCTCTCTCTTCTAATTGCAATGCATTCACACATTAAGTGATCCACATTTTTAGACCCACTCTCTCTCTCTTTTTATCTCTTTTTCACCTAATTGCATGCACATATTAACATACATTTCCATTCGGCTAAAAGCAGTGGCTTTGTCTGCCGCCGAGTATCAAGAGAATGTTCCTGAATGTTTATGAGTGATGGGAGACATGGGACATTTATGAACAGAAAATTACATTTTGTTCTCACTGGAAACAGAATGTAAGTGGAGAGCCGGTGCTGCACCCTGCGTCTATGTGCGTGTACAGGTGTGGCTATAATTGAGACAATTTGCAAAGACGTTTTAAGTGGTCTTCACTACATGACACGCTTGTGAATTAGCCAAATTGTGTTTTACGTAACATTAACATTTTTGTAGTGGGAAAATTATTGGAAGGGAGTATTACTTTCTATTAAAATAGCATAAAAACATTGTGTCTTCATGCTTACTACAGACTTCTAATGGATGTTTTGGTCTGACCTAACCAAAATGTCACCAAAAAATGTAATCTGGGTGAATTTTCCCTATAATTCAAATTGTTTATACATGTTAAACATTGCTTGACGAAAATGCTTAAATGCCAAAAGCTTTGTGTGGGATAGATATTGATAGAAAAAATATTAGGGGAAAATCAATGGAAAGCCCTAGCAATGATACTGAAACAAAAGCGTTTGTGTGTGTGAGCGAGATAGAGAGAAAGAAAGTCATTATTCATTGATATTCATCTTCAAAAATCCAGCATATCCTTTGCCATCTCACGAACTGGGATTAACCAAGGGCACACACACTAAAAAATGCAATCATTTAAACCCAAAGTATGGCAAAGACCTGATATGCATGCAAACACACATAAAATTAATTAACTATAGTAATTAGTCATCCTCATTTAAGATACAGCATTACGGAGAGAGGACCACAGAGAGAAAGAGAGAGAGCCATCGACTGTGGAAACAGAACTTAACTTAGACACTCGGTCACCATGGGAACCGCTGATGCGCCCGACAGGGGGTCACACATGATCAGGTCAGCGCCGGGCTCCCTTATCGACTTGTGCTGTTTACAGATTTCACTCCATTTCTCTGTCTCGCATCTGTGCGACGGGGGGGCCGCACAGTTCTTTTTTTTATTTTTTAAGAAATGACATTGTCCTTTAAAAGCTGAGAAGCCTTTGATTTCTTGGACTCCCATTAGTTTTGGTCTCTGTTGATGACATGTCCTGTAGTGTGATGTGGCGCTCTGATCTGGGACCAACTGTTCGGCCTAAACATTATCAGGGAAACCACATGGCTGCTCTTGGGCTGGTGGACACGGGCAGCCACTGACAGTGCCGAAGGTGGGAGGAAAGAGAACAACAGCATTTCCTCTATTAAAACCTAATTATTGAACAGTCAAACAAACAAAGTCAGGAAAGAAAGAAAGAATATATGACCTCTCTTTCTTTTTTTTATTTCGCTCTGATTTAAAATAAAAATTTCTAAAATTTCAATATAAATCCACCTCTGTGGGGACCGCTCCTTTATTGTATGAAAGCAATGACATTGTCCTTTAAAAGCTGAGAAGCCTTTGATTTCTCTGACATTCATTTTGGTCTTGGTTGATGTTATATATTAAGGTTACTCTCCAAGCTCTGGTACATCTTAAGCTTGCTGCCATTTACTTTGTGCGAAGACAACTCAATTCAAGTAAACCTTACCTGAATTTTTATTGGCTCTGAACTCGATGTGGGCTGTGTGGGTGTCACATACAGCCTTATCAGGTTTGTCTTGAGAGACTTGTCTGGTTTCACTCACTCTTTCCTGCAATCCATCTGTGGGGGCGCTGATTTATCGATCATCCGTGAAGGAACAGCCAACCCTCCAAAGAAAATGTTGAACTAACTTCTAAAGAAACGGTACCAAGGAGTGATTCGCAGCAAACGATTCTTACACAAACAGTGAATCAAAAATGATTCATGAGTTAACCAATCAGAGAAAGTAATCTGCTCCCATAGTAACAATGTAAAATGTGCATTCTGTCCGCGCTCAGAGAGGTGTTGAGTCCCTGTGGCACGCCTGCGTTTCATTTGTACAGCTGCATAAACAAATTACTCCAAACCAATTAGCACAAGCTGTTAACACTGGTGTTTCTAGGTCTTTACATTGTTTCTTTACAAGTGTACGGCAAATTAAAACAAATTTAAAGCATTAATTCAACATGAATAGTTAGAATGTTAGAGGTATCGTAGTATTTAATAGTTTGGGGGGAAAGGTGTGGTGGGGTGTGCATCTCCCTCTAGTGGCTGTAGGCAATGAAGCGGTCAGTGAGTATATTGTTGTTTTGGAATCAAACCACAACCTTTACGCTGGTAATGCGATGCTCTATAAAGTCCGCTACAGAAACACTTAAAAGGTCAGTTCACCCAAAAATGAAAATTCTGTCATCATTTACTCACCCTCAAGTTGTTGCAAATCTGTAGTCATCTAATCGATCTTGGCCACCATTGACTACCATAGAAGAAACAATTACAGAGGTAGTCAAAAGTGCCCCAGAACGGTTTGCTTTCCTACTTTATTAAAAATGTCTTCTTTTGTTTTTATAAATTTATAAAGCAAATGTTCCTACAATGCTTGTCAATGTTTGCCAAGAACTGGCAAAGGTACAAGGGCAATTCTGTGAAAATGTCAACCTTACCATGAAAAATGTAGTTGTTACCAGCGGTTTTTACTACGGTAACAGCACAGATTTTAACATTTGGTGGTTCAAATACCCATGTGAGATCTCTCTTTAAATTTGTACAGCATTTGTTTTATTTTTAGTACATGATTTTTCATAGTCAGGTAAGTGCCATTTTCATATTGTCACATCCATAACGCTACATATTCCTCATAAATGGACAAATTAAAATTAAAATAAAGTAACTATTTTATGTTCTATAAAGAGACATCCCTTCTCCATTCATTTGGGTATTATTTCTTCAGGAATGTGCATTTTATTTCACAGAAATCCGACAAAGTGTGTCGTCTCCTTTTTTTTGTCACATCCATAACGCATGTTTATTTCCATTTTTTTAAATGTAAAAAAAATCTGTTTAGACTCTATCAACAAGGGTTCAGTAAAATATAAACAGATGGTTCAAAATATTCGTAACAATTGCATTCTCTGAGCATTTTTATATCACGTCCATAATGCAAAATGTCACATCCATAACGTTGGGATAGCCCACAAGCATCCTTTTCATTTTTGTGTAAACTGTTCTTTTAAATAATGTTTTTAAAACGTTTTTTATAAAGCCTGTGGCATACCTCGTTTTTTAGAAATTACACGAGCACACGCGTACAGCCGAACGCACAGTACAGCCTTGCAAAGTATACTGCTTTTGACCCATACGCGATCGCGCTCTATTTTTACGCATGCGCATTACGACGTTACAATATCTATCCGGGCCTAAAATGGTCAGGTTTTCTTCGTCTACATTGAATCGATGCTCCCAGTACACGGTTTCCACCTGGTGATTACTGCAAGAAATGCAATGTGCAAGCGCAACCTGAGCGTTTTGTACGCGAGGTAACAAAATTCCGGCGTCACGTGCACTGTACGCTGACCCTCGAGTACGCGCAGAAATGCAACCCGTCGCCATTATCTTTCAGGTCTTGCTATAGTGTTGTGTGAAGAACAAAGCATAATTTAGGTCTTCATAAAAATATCTTGTAAACCTCACTAGCGCCTCTCAGTATTAAACCTTGCCTTTCCAGTCACTGGATGCGTAATGGATGGGTTTTGCCAACTCTGATAAAATTATGAAATAAAAACAGCACGACTGTCCAAGATCATAAGGATCCACCAGTCATTTCATGTATTTTCACTTGCAAAAGCTAATAAACTGTATTTAGCTCCAAGGCAAACCATCAGCAGTTGGTAAATAGCTCTTCTATACAGCTTCTACCAGTATGGGGCTGCACAATTTTGCAGTAGCCTAGACTCTCTATTAAACTTACACTAATTTACTTTTCCTCATCTCATGAAAATGAAGGCGTTGTGCTCACATTCCCAATTTTGCAGTGTTCCCAGCTAAACAGAGTTTATATGTTAGTATTCTCTTTCTCTGCATATGTTTAATGTAGTGTGTTTGGTTGAGCGAGATAAGGCACAAAACAAATGAACACCTGCATTCAGATTCGCACACACACGCACACATCTACGAATACACTCGCAGAGATGGATGATGGGGGAGATTGGATTTCTGGGCCAGTGAGCAGGAAGCAGAACGTAAGAGTGTGACTGCAGTTCTGTCACAGCAGGTCATTTGGGTACTAATGACTCTGTGTGAATGTGTGTGTGAATGCACACGTGTGTGTGCTCCGCATAAACCCTATAGATGTGATTGAGACACCTACCAGCTGCAAATTCAATTTGCAAACCCCAGTTTTTATATAAAGTCATTTAAAGCCTGCGAGCAGAAAGTGAAAGTGGTAGAGAGAGGGACTTGGTGTTGTTTAGTGCTGTCTTACAAAACCTCTCACCAGTGATAGTAGAGACCTCTTTTCTTGTCATCTGTCGCTGCGCTTAAATAAGATGTCATCAGCGCTCTGCAGTGACTGTTGTCGCGAGAACGATGATGTGCTCTGAGCAAAACCTTAGTCAGACACCGGCCAGCGGCTCATCTCTGCTCGTTCAAGTGTTTCTTCATGCCTTTAAGACAACCGGTGTATGTACTCACGTTGTCTGAGTGTGTGTCAGCGAGCGTGAGGGTGTGTGTGGTACACAGAACAGATTGTGCATTGCGGAGTGAAAGCGCAACAGCGCCCCCGTGTGGTGAGGCACGCCGCACTTCAGCCTCAGTGATGTGACTCTGACGCTGGATTTAGCGACATTGCAGTCTCTTTAGCGACCGTTTTTTCCCGAATTTTTTCAAGCTTTTTCAGTTCTATAACGAGTCATGTTCAGTCACTATTTAACTATACTTCTCCCATTGTCTGATTAACCGTTTTATTCTACTGTATAAAGCAGAGCGTAAGCACAGAGAGTAAGGAAAAGAGCACAACAGATCTAAAGTGTTGACGTATTCTAAATACGCGTGGGCGTAATGCATATGCTAATTGGCGTATGTCGTAATCTGACGACGCGTTACGATCCAAGATACTTATAAAATAGCTCCCCACACGACCTTTAAAAAGCTTCGTTCAACAACAATCCGAAACGAGTAAAGCTCGATTTGATTCGGAGCAAATGTTAAGAGTTCGTTTTTTGTCACTAACAAACCTTTTTGGGTCGGTCTTTTGTCACCTGACATAAGTTCGACCATTTGTCATAAATCTTCCTTTTTTTCAGGCATGTGACAATTCTTCACACAATACAGAAGATAGTAATATCCACACTGACAAGACATTTATCACAGGGTTCGGTGTTCACCATAAGGGTTTGGTTATTCAAATAATCACCTCACAGTCATTTTACGTTCCTGTGAAAAACAAAACGGAACATTTAAGAACTAAAGTTAGCACACCGTGTCGTAACCATGACTCCACGCCACATCCCATCTACAATCCATTTGTGTGCCAACACTTAAAAGGTCTGTGATACCTGGACACTATTCATGATTACGTTCCGTTTATCTCAGTCGCAGTGTTGATTTCGCGATTTCGTTTTCGATCGTGAATGTTAAGTTTTAGGCGGGATGTAATTTGAGCCAATCAGATGCGTCGTCGTAAATGTCACTTGACTAGTCATTCGCGTAAAAATGATGTCATGACAACGTTAATGGGCTCAAATGTCAAACATGGATCCTATCATAAAGGCTTCTAAATGCCTCTGAGATCAGTTAACATCAGTTATAATTCAACGAAACATTTCATTTAAATTTTACATAGTATTTTAAATTGTATTTTAATATATCTGTACAGCACTTTGGTTACAACTTCCGTTTTTTGAAATGTGCTTTATAAATTAATAAACTAAACTAACTAAACTAAATTTGATGACACAATTGTCTCAATACACAGATAACAGAGAATGACCTTCATTACAGGTGCTTTTTGGAATAGTATAGTTATGACAGTATTAATCCGCCTGTATTGAAGGGATAGTTCATCCAAAAATTAAATTATGTCATGTGTAAACATGTATAAATTTCTTTGTTTGGTTGAACACAAGGACAGATATTTGGAAGAATGTTGACAACAAACAGTTCTGCGGCACCATTGACTACCATGAAGGAATTTTACATTTTGGGTGAACTATCCCTTTAAGGTGTGCATAATAAATGTCTGTGTGAAATGTTTTCGAGTCTGTTCTCATGTGAGTTTTGTCATATATAATTAAACGCATCAATATAATTGCCAATAGACTTTACAGACCAATTAACACAAAAAAAGTCATTCTTAAGACATGCACCACAACAACACAACTATAAGCTATCACAAAATACTGAGACGAAGTGTTACATTAATAACCAAAAGACACATTAATAATCCAACCAGAAACCATAAGGAAAACAATGTAAACAACCAGCTAATTTAGTTTTTTAATAATACTGAACTTGTACCTATAAAGATCCGGAAAAAGGTTTAAAAGTTCAAATGAAAATACTCAAAATGGCTTAAATGCAACATTGAATAACACATGAATGTAGAAAAGAGCTTAAGAAGACTGGATGTGCAAAGCTACAGATCATCACATGGATTAAGGTGCAGATAACAGAGACCTTAAACGTACAATAACAGTGTCTCAGGCAAAAATCTTTTCATTTAAAAAACACACAGATGAGATAAGAACAGTCTCAAGCTGTCCCTTTCAGCATGCTAAAATGCTATTTAATAAAAGAACATTCTGAAAAAAATATAGCTGCCAACTATATGTGACCAAATAACTTTTGCTAAAATGTACATGTTCAAAAAAACTGGCGTCGAGTCACATATAAACGGCAAAACAGTAGCA
This sequence comes from Triplophysa dalaica, assembly GCF_015846415.1. NCBI lineage: Eukaryota > Metazoa > Chordata > Actinopteri > Cypriniformes > Nemacheilidae > Triplophysa > Triplophysa dalaica. The sequence continues at coordinate 10,215,762 of NC_079545.1, read as the reverse complement.
TGGCGTATGATTATCGTAGTGCTTCATAATGGGGAGTGAAGACTTCAGACCTTCAGGTTCGAGATTTTTTCTCTTTCCTGTCACAGGGCACTTCGGCTTTCCGCTTCTGAGCCTGCGACAAATAAAAACAACATCAAGTTCATAAGATACAAAGGATAAATAAGTAAACAGAAGGCCTATTGTAAATAAATATCTTCAAGGTCTGTGCAATGCTTCCATAGTAGTTTCGGCAGCAGATTAAAATTTCTCTTTATATAATGTAAAAGAAATATAACAGTTTATATTCACAGTCACTTTTGTTTCCTCAGAACTGATATATAGTCAAGACATACAGATAGACTTTAGAAATCATCAGTAGGATACACTATACTATTGTGCGGACAATAAATCAGAGGGGAATTTTGATCATTTGCATGTTTTTCCTGTTCAGTTGTTCCAGCATGATTCTGAACTGGAGGCAACGTCTCTGGGGAGGAAGAGTGCAGAGCACAACAACAGATGGAGTGAAAAGAAAGAAGACAGGAGGTATTACTGATTGTCCTTTGGGTGTTCGCCTCTTCTTCTCGGCTCGCTCTTTTTCCTCTATCTCCATGTTCTCTTTCTCAATGAGAGAAATGAGCGTGTTGCAGCGACGCTGGAGCTCCTGCAAGCCACACAAACACAGATAAAAACTCTATTGTCCCTTCATGATCGGTGAAGAACAATTACACATCACACCGCAGAGGCTTCTGACATTTCTTTCATGTGTGCAGACCAAACTCGCACTCCATGCGAGTCGATGTGAGGTATTTTGTATTTGTTTGTGAAAAACACAATATTTACATACAAGAACTTTTGTTTTATATATTCTTTATTTATTTTTTTAGCTTGAGATATATACGCTTTCCTGTGGCTCAGTGGTTAGAGCATGGCTAAAGCAACGCCAATGTTATGGGTTCGATCACAGGGGATTGCACATACTCAGATACAATGTACGTCGCTTTGGATAAAAGCGTATGCCAAATGCATAATTAGGAAAGGGTGATAAATTATCTATATCGGCTGATAAATGGTTATTTTTTTATGTTATCGGTATCGGAAAATAAAATGTATGCCGATATATTAAAGCCGATAAATCATTTCTTCTGGTTAAACTACTTCATCTGCATGCTGCTCACAGTTAAAGTACAGTACAGTACTGTCTTTGTGTCATGATCATTCACTTACTGCTATTAGCAAAACATTGCTGACGTAGGTACAGTATGTAGATACAGTGTATATGAATGTGTAAATTATAGGAACAAAAGCATATTGTTTGAAACAGACTGCTGTCTTGAAATCTGTTAGACATGTGGCTATTGAGAACATCTATTTGTTAATTAAATATAACAGTAAAGTTTGAAGGTTAAAGAATCGTAAGCTAGTGTAAAGTAGGCTTGGTACATGATTTTCAGGGGAAAAAAGAGAATTGAATGAAGAAAGTGAAGGTTTAAAAAAAAAGCAGTGGTCCTCTTTTTGACTTTTGTTTCAGTCTTAGTGAAATTTATATTAATATTTAGATACTGTATATCGGCCAATATGTCGGTTATCGGCTTACAATGTTAACGAATTATCGGTTATCGACCAAAATTTACATATCGGTGCATCCCTAGCATAAATGTCAATATAATTATAAACACTGTAGACTAACCCTAAAGAAAACCTAATTTACCCGTGTATTGTTTTTGAGGACAACTCCATAGTGCTTAAAGTGAGATTTTCTGTCAGATTTAGTGTCAAGGAGACAACTGCACACACACAACTATGTAATGGTTCTTTATCGGGTCTTACATTCAGATCCAATGGTAAATTGTTACAGACTAATTGTAAAATGATGCCTCTGTCTGTTTCTGTCTGTTTAAACAGGTTTTACTTGTTCTAAGGACAATATTTCCTCCCATGAGTACTGCAAAACTGCACAGACACCTTTCTCACCATGGCAGTCCTGGACTTGATGAACCAGTCAAATCTGAACTGTGGGGCATTTCGTACACACTGTCGAAGTTCTTCATATACGTATTCTTTATCAAATCCCATTTTATGCAGCATACAGATCAAAAACCTGTCCTCCTCCTGCAAACACACACACAGACTTTAAGAAGTAGACACATGTAACCTATAGACTAACAATGCAATGTTTTACTCTCTATCACAAAAAAGAGACTGCTCTTTTAAAAAGAAAAACACAAAACTAATTGCATAACAACTCTTCCTGTTTTTTCCCCACACACACCTCTGTGTAGTTCTTTCCTTTGTTCGTGCCGTACTGGATGCGGAGCTGGTGGAATGGAGCCTTGTAGCGTGCTATCTACAAGTACACAAACACACACCATCAAACAAGAAATATTTACTAATTATTACTGCATCAGAAATAAAATTTCCTCATGAATATTTTCACTTTGGACGATAAGGCTGTGACTTTACTGCATAAACATCGTGGGTGTGAATCATCAAAAGCTAGTAATATTCAAACTCGGCACACAATCATAATTCAGCAGCCATTAAAAAGAATCTCAATTGTCAACAATGCAATTTAATTCCATTCCTCACTGATAACACTCAGAGCTTTGTTATTATTTCATTATCTTTGCTTTCACACAAATCTTTTTCATAAATCTTTTAATTCTATCAGTTTAAAGGCATATGTGAATGCAGTCAACGCTGTATGTTTAAACGCGAGATTAACGATTTTAGCACGTACATGGTTTGGATTGAAGTCTGCTGTCAAAGAGACTGAGCCAATCGCACATTTCAAAAGGAGCTGGTGCAACTACCCCGTGCTTTTAAAATTATCTACTGTAGGGCTGGGAAATTAATGTCAGCGCCTAAATGAAAAATCTCATTCAAGCAGATGAAGAAATTAGCAGACGAATTACAGGAACAGTAAGAGATTTTCTAAAATCTAGCCTCTCTGAGGAAGGAAACGGTGCAGCTGTTTAAAGGTCACGTTCGGCAAATTTCATTTAGGTGTTTATGTTTAAATGGTAGTGATAAGAACAGAAAACGGACAAACAGCCACCACATAAGTGAAACGCAGATGTGGCACATTCACTAGAAAAGGTAATACGGCAATTTCACTTCCATTTAACTGGTTTTCTGTGTGAAAGTGGCCATAGAGAGAAGGTTTTATGAATAGGTTTTGAACGCTTGACCTTGACGTCCAGGGCTTTTTTGATGCTAATGCGTCTTTGGATGCGAGCTTCTCCTCGCTCTATCTGAGCCATGATCTTCTCGATGTCCTGAAGCTCATTACATCGTTCCCAAAACACAGCTGCAAAACACAACAAACACACAAATGTGAAGTGTGCACTTAATGTACCTTAAGTGTACGGAGTGTGTAGTTTTCAAGGTTTGCATGTATGACTGATAGAAAAGTGTATTGTGTAGTTGAAACGAGTGTAAAGTGGCTCAAGTATTTCTACGAGAATGTGTGTGTGTGCAGGTATGAGGTGTATGTAATTTCTACTGGGGCTGTAAATTAAACCTCTTAATTTACAAAATTAATTGACGCATGTAATCGTGCCGCCAAACCCATATGTAAATTCTATAATTCCATCAGGGATTTTTCCACCATCAGAGCAATTCAAATTTGATTTACCACCTTCACGGTGTTGCGAATCAACAATAACCCGTAGCTTCTACTGCAGGTAATGCACATGGCTAAACTGCATTAGCCAACAGCTATAAACGTAACAGAATGCAAAAGTCATGAAATGTGTTTTTCAAACTTGAACTGTTTTTAAATCGACATGCCGTTTTATTGACGTGGTGCCGAGGGTGTGCGAAATGCGCACATAGATCAAAAATTAAACATAGCCAGTTATAATGGTGTCGTACCAGAGTACTCCATGACCTCCTCAGGGGTCTTCCCTTCCACATCTCTAGCGATGTTGTCGATGTCATCACGACCGTACTTCTCATTGGCTTTAATAAACTGATTGAAATCACGCTTGTTCCAGTTGGTGAAACCCTGCGGATGAAACAGACGAATTCTGTAGCGGCACTGCTCGCTAATTAGCACGTTGAGTGAGACAGAGATGATTAAGTGTGTACTTGTGTGAGTAGCTTCTCTTTCTCCTCTGTCTCTTCGGGAGAGAGGGGCTCAGCCTCGTCTATCTTTGCTTGTTCCTCTTTCTGGAGCTGTGCTGAATTTGGAATGTCAGGATTTCGTGGAACCTTTTAAAAAACACAAACGCCATTTCAAACCACATCTTCACAAACAAATATTCAGCACACAACTGATTTCTAAAATAGACTTTTCAGAGCTTTTAAGAGCTCTTATACAAACTTTTCTAATAGTAAATGTGCACAAACAGCCTTGAATCCAAGTTACAATCTCAAACCATCTATCTCATCATTTCTCAACCTCTTTAGTCTTTACGCCCCCCCACAGCCCCATTAGTATGGCTCAAGTACCTCTTCATCACCATTAACCCAGACATGTGCTCCTATAATATCACACTAAACAGGATATCACTTATCATTATCTTAAATTTCATTAAATGCAAATTATTGCAATGATTTACTTTAAAGCTATAAATAATTAAAACTGTGGATGAAAAACAAACTCACAGAGTAGCTTTTTCAAAAATCAGTTGTTTTATGACTGCATTTAGTTTGATATAGGTTTGAATGGCAAAGACACTAATTGGCCTGTATTACCATGTTTATTTTCTCAAAATAAATCTGTTTCTGAACCTGCACATACATCAGGAAGTAAACCACTGATCTAGCATACATTACTTACCTTGTATGCAATGGTTTTTCTGTAGTAGAGAATCTCCATCTCCAAGAGCTCAAAGAGACGTGGAGGAAAGAACTGAAAGTCCTGGATGTTGGGCTGCCTGGGAGGCCGAGGAGCCTAAATCACAAACTCCTTATAAACTCTCTTCATGTCACATGCAAACACGTGTGTGATATTGATGAACATAATAACAAAACACCATTTTCTGGCCATTTTTATTTATTAACCTTTTGCTAAAACTACATAATAGAGGGACTTTATACAGACTATTTGTTTGTTTGCTTTAAGTACTTATTTTATACAGCACTTTTCCAATACAACTCAAAGAGCATTTACTTCTCATTCAGTGGCCCCTTTTCATTCTTATCGATGTTTTTATGACTCACAATGGACTATTCGATCAAACCGTCCCACTGCAGCAATCGAGTGTTAAGTGTCTCTCAAGGGCACGGCAGTGACAGGACAGCAGGAAAGAGAACGTTCAGTTCACGAGTCAGCGTTTGAACCTCTAACCTTTGTGTTTCAGGCCTAACTCTTTATCCATTACGCTATCTCCGATATCTGATGATACAGCAGCCTTCTGCTGAGCTACTCCTACATTCACTGAGTCCGTTGTGGCTGTCAGTCTGATGAACAGTGATGCGAGTGGATTATTTAGTGTGTAGCAGGTTGTGTACGCACTTGCATATGGTATGCTTATGCAGTCTCGAGTAGAGCTGGCAAATATCATTTCAGTGTTTAAACTGCTTGTGTGTGAGGGTTACCTTTGGGGCTCTTGGCTCGCTGACTCGCAGCGCTTCTCTGAAGTAAGCATCCACAGCATAATTGGCCTTCCTTTCTCTCTTCGGCGGCTCAATCCATTCAATCAAACTCAGCTACACAAAACGGGGAAAGCACACACACTCAGACTTCAACTGTAAACTTTTGCATAAACAAGCATAGAACTTCAAAAAAAAAAAAATGAACACTAGGGTTGGGCCAATAGACGATGACATCTTCCATCGCCCATGAATGACAGCCATTACGATGTTGGGCCGGCATCGGGATTCCCTAGTTATGCGCTCACATTGTATGTGTGTAAACTTGTCGATGTAGTTGACTTATCACACACACACAGCCTACACTGGCACCGCCCCCCGATGTCATCGTCCATTGCGATGTTTCACTGTAGGTAGACAATTTGGTAGACATCGCCCAACCCTATTGCACACACAATGGTAAATACCCCAGACTCACTTTCTGTTTCTCTCTGTAATCTTCTCCTTCAAAGTTGTAAAGGCTGGTCTCGGTTGCACCTGTGTCCACTGTAAAGGTTCTCAGCGAGCTCTCGCCCAGCTTCTTCATGCGTTCGTTCATCTCGGCCGTCTGACAGAAATAGCCATCAAACAAACTTAAATGGAATTAAATCAAGGGTAAACGTCTCAAATGAAAATTCCTTTGAAAAACTCTTTTGGAAACCAAAGCAAAAGCCAAATTTAGACTTTTTCCATTGAATGTCATCCAACCATGATATGTTTGTGAGTAATCACCTTCTTTGCACCTCTCTCCAGAATGGTGTCAATTTCTTCATCCGTGAGTTCACTGTCTTTAGAGGCGAACACGTGCGTTGCTCCATGCCGGATCATTTGTAGCATTTCATCTTTCCCCAATTTATTCTGCTGGTCAATCAGCCGTCCTATGAACAGCATTGTAAAAATACGTCTGAATACTCATGCACCCCCGAAAAAAGATACCTTTCTATTGTTGCTTCATGTCATTTAATTTAATTCTGTGTCCAGCATGTTTGCTTATGGTACATTTACATTTATGCATTAAGCAGACATATGCATACCCTGCTGTATGACTATGGAGTCCAGCCGTAACTTCATCTCTGCTCTCTCCACGATTCGCTCCTCTACTGTGTTTTCTGTGATCAGTCTGAACACTTTAACTGGTTTTGTTTGTCCGATTCGGTGAGCGCGGTCCTGAAACACAACAAGTACACAAATATCCACAAACGAACTTGCATCTCTCAAATTCTTACAATCGTAAAGTATATTACGCCCAGCTGTGTGGTTTGGCACAAGTGTGTCTCACCATGGCCTGCAGGTCCACCTGTGGGTTCCAGTCCGAGTCGTACAGAATCACAACATCAGCTGTAGCCAAATTAATCCCCAGCCCACCTGCTCGTGTGCTCAGCATGAAGAGAAACTTGCTGCTGTTTGTTGCGTTAAAAGCATCTATGGCTTGCTATTGCGCAACAACAGAGAGAATGAAAGAGGCATAAATGAGAATTTTTCTTTATGTTTTAAAGGGAAGTCTGATGGAATTTCACCACTTCACATTTAATTAATGAGTAGTATAGGTGTTTAAAGGTACAGTTTTTATAAAAGTGCCGCAAGAGGGCGCACGATCAAAACAACAACAATGCCGTAGCTTGATGAAGTTGTGAAGGAGCGTGGGATGATGGGATCTGTTCTCAACTCCACCGCTGATGGCCATCAATCAGACGGGAACAAGAAATCATAGCAAATGAGGTAAAGTTTTATAAATGTTGGTCCATAAATAAGTGACTGCTCGAAACAAGTACTTCCGCATTTGTCCACGACACTGTTGACATCTGGTTTCTACGTCAGCAAAAGTGGTAACAAAGTGGAACACGGATATGACATCGTTTACAATGGCGATTCCCTCAAGATCTACAAGTATTTAGAAATTGGAAACATTTGAGATATTGTAAGTACTCAGATGAACAAAATATATAACACTAGCCAAGTGGTCTTTGGATATTTTACCCCGAAATGGTAACAAACTGCACCTTTAGGACATCTGCCAAGTGACAACTCTCAAAATTCACAGAAAATTAAGACATTTTCTTTAACAGAAATACAAATTTAAAAACTACAATGAACGGCTCATTGTGATTACAACAAACTTTTTCCTGGGTTATGGACATCATGAATCCCAAAAGTACAGAAACATAATAAAGCAAAATATATAAAAGACTTTGAAAATCTGAAAAGAAATTACCTGAAATTAACAAATTGTCAGGCCCATAAATGTTCTTTTACTGCTCATAAGTGTAAATTTTTGCAGTTATATTCTTAGCCTCTGTGTTTGTCTAACAACTCTGTATAACCACCAGTTCGCATTCATCCCAGGTCTGATCAGCAGTTTCCATAACAACCAGGTTGGTTAATCAGCGCCCTATATAAACTCGACTGAGGCTCCATGTGAAGTGTCTCTATTTGCCTCCAAATTTAACAAAGCCCTCTAATTTTCACATTTTTCTTGTTCAATGTTTTTTTCTCTACATGCTCTCAACTGTGCTTTTTGCCTTTTGTTTATTGGATTTTTGTGAATTACTTGATGTAATAATTTCATATCATGCCCCGCATTTTTTGAGAAAAACACAAATAGACACAAATAGCTTATTTATTTTTATGTATATTGCTGTATGAAACTGTGTGTTTATGCAAGTGTATGTACCTCTCTGGCCTCATGAGGAGTGTTACCATCCAGTCTGCAGTATTCATACCCTCTCCACATGCAGTAATCTTCCAGAATATCCAACACGCGTGTCATCTGGCTGAATATTAATACTCTGGAACCTGTTCACATGCAGACACAAAAAATAATGGAGTGAACGTGAATTCATAGATTCTAAATTAAAAATATATAAAAATCATGAGCAAATTACCTGCTCTATACATTTAATCATTAAAGTGTTCACTCAAACCACTCTTTCATTATTTACGCATCCTCGTACTATTTCACACTTTCTTTCTTATACAGAGCACAAAATATATTAAAAAAACACAAGGCAACACTGGTCCATTGACTTCCATCGTAGGATGAGTAAACCACTGAAACATTCTCAAAATATCTTCTTTTTTCCACAGACAGATTTTGAATGACATGAGGGTAAATAAATGATGACCAATGTATTAATTTTTGTTGAGCATTCCCTTTAAAAGCAAACTAACGCACACAGCCATGCCCACCTTGCTCTTGTACTTTAGGCAGAAGTTTATCCAATGCAACCATCTTGCCGCTATTGATGACCAAGTGTGTGTCTGTGGTGTAGGGGGGACCAGGCTCCGCCCCATCAAAAAGGTACGGATGGTTGCAGCATTTCCGAAGCTGCATCAATATATTCAGAAGCCGCATCTTATCCATCTTTCCTGCTGAGTTTAGGATGTCGATATCTTTCATCAAGATACGCGTGTACCTATTAAATATAAAAAATAAATGAATTTACTTGCTGTATAATGCATTGGAATAAATTCAATTCAGCGAGACGTACAAGAAAACATACAGTATATTTTCAATTCATTGCTTTGCACAGTACATACGGCACCATGAATAATCACAGAAAGCGTTTATCAAACCAGATGGCTCTACTTCATTCAAAATTCAGTACAATTTAACTCACTCATCAAATTTAAGTGAACACAAACAAACACAATCTATTAAGCCGTCTGCTGAATCTTTAGAAAAATGTGCTTTATTTTGCTTTCTTTTGAAGAATATTCTGCATAATGCTAATCTCAAGAGTAGCCTCGAGTTTGATCTCACCATTCTCTCTGCATTTTACTGAGTCCCAGGTAAATCTTCACCTCCTTCTTGGGTGGAAGACTTTTCTCCACCTCCGCTTTGATACGACGCAGCAGGAACGGACGCAGAACCTAAAACAGCCACTTAATATCTTGACTATCTTCATAAACAATGTCGAAGAAAACTACTGCGATGCTGAACAATACTTAAAAATATGATTTAAAGATGTGTCATTTTTTGGAGGATCTATTGACAGAAGTGCAATTTAATATACATAACTATGTCTTCGGAGGTGTATAAAGACCTTTCATACTGAAGCGTTACACTTTTATTACCTTAGAATGAGATATCACTGTCTATATAGTACACCGGGGGCACACTTGCGTGGAATTCTACAGTAGCCCCAAATGGACATACTGCTTTACAGAGCGCGTTATCTAAATGCCTTATCTCCTTCGGAAAAAAAGCGAAAACGTGACAACTTCTTATAGTGTTTTCAAATCGGGCTCGTTTGCTGCGGTCTGAACTTGAGTGCGAATGATCCAGGCACCCCCCACAGCTTTGGTTTGGTTTCAGACTCTAGTTGATTCTGTCGAACCCTGCTGCGCTTGTCTTACATCATAAAAAATGTGCACTGCACATGACAGAAAATGGATCAAAATATTGTGTTTTTATTAATTTGTTGCTATAATGCACAGCAGAGTAAATAACATTTGGGTTTACTGTATGCGCGTTGCATGCAGACGGCTTTCTGCTGCTTGCAAACAGACTATTTTGAGGAAACAGTGGATAACCATTGACCTGCCGCTCTGATTCAACTTGCAACGCTAAAATACGATGCAGCCTGCACTCTTACTCAAATCCAAGGTAAATCATCAACATTATCATCTCTAACATGTGATTTATTGAAGGAAATACATTGTCATCGGCTAAAACACATGCGCAAGTCACTTTACTTCCTCATCAAGTGTGCACCCGGGTCACTGTTGCTTTCATATCCATGCGAACCCCGCCACAGTTCCGAGCAACCAAACTAAGACAACCTCCTTCAGGTAGTCTCGGTTCGGTAGCCAGGTGTGCACCCGAGTTCGCTTGACAACTTTCACATTAGCGTTTTTCATGCGAACCGCGCCCCGTTCCAAACTTAACTTCAAGTGTGAACGCGACTTAAGTCCTGTGTCAGCCACCATAGTGCTGCGAACGGGGGGGAGTGTGGAGTGAGTCATTGGTTGCAATTCCTAACCTCACCGCTAGATGCCACTAAATTTCACACACTGGACATTTAAATGAGTGAATGAGGAACATAGAGAGTCAAACTTACAGCATGAAGTCTTTCAACCAGCTTCGTGTCACCAAGGCAGTTATTTGTGTCAAACCATGAATCAAAATCCTAAAATTTCACACACAAACAAACAAAGATGAAGCAGAAAGCATGTACAATCTCAAGGACACAGGGCCTCAGACAGGGCAAATAGAAGTTAACTTCCGTCTATAAAACCATCTCTATATCATATGATTCTGTGATAAAAAAAACAGTTTAATTGGTTAATAGGCTTTGGGATATTTTACACATCCTTACATTTATGACAGTCTGCATGCTGTTTGTAAGTTTTCAGAGCTTCAAACGCGCTGTTCTGACACGCACAAAGCCCGTCAAAAACTTTGGCTTATAATCTGGGGTGCAGAGTTCAAACAGAACTCTGACAGATACAGCTAAATAACATGTGAGTGAGCGGAAGGAGATAAAATGCAATATTCGAAAAAAGCATGACTCACGCTGGCAGAATTGAACACATCAGGCAGCAGGAAGTTCAAAAGCGACCAGAGCTCATGTAGATTATTCTGTAGTGGGGTTCCAGTCAACAGCAGACGATTGGTTGTCTTAAACTCCCGCACAATCTCTGACAACTGAGAGCCACAGACAGATAAAAGAGCGAGAGAGAGACAGCAAAGGAAGAAAAGATAGAAGTAAGATTAAAAGAAGGTTATTTTATCCGTATCAGATCATTAAATCATCTCAGAAGTATAATATGACAGATTTTGCAGCTTTATAGTCGCTCTTGCATTAATTCAGCCTCAGTTGTTTATCTGGGTTGCGTTACCTTTGATTTCTCGTTTTTGATGCGATGGGCCTCGTCGATAACGAGATACCGCCAGTTAAACTTCTTAAAGACGGATTTCTCCCGGATCACCATTTCGTACGATGTCACGCACACATCCCACTCTCCAGGCATCATCACGTCACGAATGAATGCTGCCTAAAACAAGCAAGCAAACTAATTAGGGCTGATTCATTATCACACAAGTATTATGAAGAACCTTCTGGTAACATGAAAGTGGGGAGACGGGGAATAGAAGGAAGGATTAAAAATCAGAAAAACAACAGAAGGACAAGTGTGGTCTCACTCTTTCATCTTTATCCCCGATGAGACAGACAGCCTTTAGGGTGGGTACCCAGCGCTTAAATTCATTCATCCAGTTATGAAGGGTTGATTTGGGCACTAGGACCATGTGGGGACCTGGAATGTTCCTGTAGTGTTTCAGGTAGCCTAGCAACGCAATCGTCTGCAGGGTTTTACCCAGACCCTGTACCAATCACAACACAGGAATCCAATGAGTCACAGACACGATCAAGAAATCACAGTCACATTAAACTAGTGAAGAGACGGAGTAATTTTTTCTTTGTCATGAGTCTATGTGTTTCCACTATGACGTATAGACTATTTCTGACAATGTAGGTGTTTCATTAATAATAGAAGTGCCGCTCTGAACATGTTTTTTTCTGCTGGCCCAGTAGGTCACATTGTCACTTGAGGCAAATATACATTTTTGAGATATGACCAACACATAACACTTAATTGGGATAAAATGTCTACATTGGACGTACAGTAAATGGACGTGTTTGCATCGCATCGGGCTATATTTTCTACATACTAAAAGCCAGAACTATTATAAAGGCAAATCCACACTGACCCGACCAACAAAAACCAACATTATAAGTACGCTGCTCGATTTATAATGAACAAGATTGTTACCATTTGTCTGTTTGTTGGTACTTGTGTGAGTGAAGACATATAACATAAAACAGTTTAATGTTACAAAAGTAGTAGTTTGTCTGCATCATGCTATTTCATTGTGTATTGAGACCCTTGCTCTTTTCCCCCCTCTGCTGTCTCGGTTGTTATCTGCTCCGTTAGTCTGACTTGACAGCATAAATGAAGCACTGGATGTGATTGGTTTTCATTTTCGACTCCATACAAACATGACTTTGTGATGTAAAGCAATAATAAGTGACGTTACCATCTCATCAGCCAGAATGCCATTGATGCCGTTCTCATAGAGAGAAATCATCCAGTTCAAACCTCTGATCTGATAATCTCTCAACGTTCCGTTCTTTACATCTATCATGAATAAAAATATATCAGTGAATCCTTAATATCTCATTATTGCTCATGGCCATTTATAAATTAATTATAATATATACATCATATTAAGATAAATGAATAATAATGCATTGCATTTGTGAACTTCCTTATTTTTTTAAATAAACATCCCTATTGTAAAACTGATTGATGCCCCTAGTGGTGCAGAAACGACACACTTCACACATTTATGTAAACAACGTCATAATATATGATTACAAATCAATGTGTTTGAATGGTCCAAGACGCTAAAAAAATCACTCTATAACACATGAAATCACACACTGTTCATGATATCAATAAACATTGATTCATACATGAAGGGGACTCCTCAAATCGAACAAGAACGTTAGAGGCCCTTCTGCTCTCAGATAACAGTTCCTCATCTTCCTCCTGCTCTGTCCGACGATGGCGGTTACTGAAACACACGACAGCCGGGCACAAATGAATCCAACCAAATCACCATGACGACCCATGTCTGACCGACAGCTTGGGGACTTATCGTCAACCTTATGCATCTTAAGTGTGAGCATGCATTCGTGTGTGTGTGACTTACTCTGCAACAGACAAGAGGTTCTGTTTCTCATCCTGTTTGATTCGTGGTCTCCCTACTTTCACCTTCAGGGGCGAGGTGGGGGACTTCTGACTGGCGGGCTGAATGAAATGAGCGAATAGTTCTGTCTGCTTCAACAGGAACTCGAACCGGTTTGCACGGTCCGTTTTCTTCAGACAGGAAAAAGAGAGAAAATAACTAATAATAATGCCACACTTTAGTAAAGTGTTTCTTGGTTTAGTATAGTACTAAATGCTGTTTGTAGAAATAGACACCAGGGGAAATTCTATCTAGTATGTATTCATTTAGCATTAGATTGATCTATATATTATACATCATTTGATGTCAGAAGCAAATTTCACAGTCTGTCTGAGGTACCCTATTCCAAAACGTGGTCCTTCTACTCCTGTCTCTGTCATCCCTCAAATATGTGCACAGAAGCCTCTGTGTAGAATTTTTCATAAGATAACATGTTTATGTACAAATACAAATAATGTAATGTATGCATTGTTATATGATCTTTCCTTTAATAAGTACATTACATATTCAGCATATTCCAAAATGTTTACACTCACTCTTTTTTCCTCATACTCGGGGTCCACCTGGCTCTCCTTCACCGCAGCTTTAGGAGGGGGGCCTAGGAGGAATGGCGGGTCCTCCTAGAAAAGCACACAAGATGCAAACAGATGAAAACAAACCTTGTAAATATACAGTACCCGACAGTCAGTACTTATATGAAGATTTCTGTAATGGATCAGTTAAAGGATCAGTCCACCTAAAAAAATGAAAATTGTCATGATTTACTCCCCATCAAGTTGTAACAAACCTGTATAAATGTCCTTGTTATGTATAACAGAAAATTTGATATTTTAAAGAATGTGGGAAATTAAACCGCTCTGGGGCACCATTGACTGCCATGGTAGATTTTTTCCTGCAATAGTAGTCAACGGTGCCCCAGAACTCCTTTTTTGCGTTCAGCAGAACAACATAACTTATACAGGCTTGTAACAACTTGATGGTGGGTTAATGATGACAAAATGTTCAGTTATGGGTAAATAATCCCTTCAAACCAAACAGAAAAGGTAAAGTAGTCAAGAAGTCAGTGACCGGCATGCAAATCTACTCTGTCAATTTATGTTTTTAAAAAATCCCTGGATGCACCTCATAAAGCTTTTGTTTATGTCACCTGCACAATTTGCATGCTTCCATTCAATTGTGTGGTTAAATAATTTGAATACTATTTTCACAATATGGAAAATAATCGGCATGTTAATTAGGAATGGGGTGAGTGTACCAAAAATTAAACATCTTTTTTGTTGTATTCTTGTAACAAATAAGAATACTTGGAGTTTTGCACATTGAGGTTCCCATAGTTTCGTAAGGGTTATGGTTAGATGCTACACAAATCACATGCTTTTAAAAAAGCACAAACGAGTATATATGCACACAATAGTTATATCGCTTCAAAAAAAATTGACAATTAAAAAATCTTTAATACAGTAGTTGGACCCCAGTCTTGAACACACAATAAAACAACTACAGTTTACATGACAAACTAAACTTTTCAAAAACACACAGGGTAATCTGAGCTCATATTAAACTAACATGACATTTCGTTTCACATTATTGGTGAGCATGTGAGTGTTTATTAACGTCGTGCGTGCAGCGCCTGCAGGTTATTTTTGTACAGAGGTTTGCATGCGTTCATACGTAGGCTAAGGTTAAGAAGCGTATCAACTTTGCGCCAGCCGCAGATAAACCGCATGCAAATGCCAACCTCCACCTACATAAACAACTGTCCATGCAACACAAGTAATAAACATCTACATTAAGCTGTGCATATGTGAGGTGAACAGCCTTCCCGCCATGTTCCGTTGCCTCCAAACGCAGATAAACTACAAACTTCTGCGTCCTGTTTTTCACGTCCGTCTGCAAACAGAATATGTACAGTACACTCTTCTTCTGTCTGGCTCTCTTTACCTCCTCTTTCTCCGCGTGCACCTCCCGAGAAGTAGACGGTAGCTCTTCGTCGGACATGCTGGTCAATGTACGAAGCTTTTCATGAGTTATTGATAACCAGACAGTAAGTTAAAAAGCATAAATTTGGCGTATGCGTCATGACAAGACCGTACATTCACGGCGCGCTCACACGCCCCTTCTCGAGCTTCATATTAGATCTCGCGATACCAGAGTGGTCAGTTGCTCATGTTAGGCCGTCGCATCAAATCTCGCGATAGTAAAGCGACCAAACGCTTAAAAATAACTGTCAAAACCTTGCATAAGATCTACAATCGAACTGTCTTATATTTAATACAATGCCCTGACAAGCATGCCGAAGTATCAAATTACATTTTACAAATTAAATACGGCCTTTTAATAACGAAGAAATGAAATGCTACGAGAGCAATATTTTGGCTCCTACAAAATTTTGGGAGTAAAAACCCTCAAAGCATGTGTCCTTTTTCAGAAAAAGACGCTAGATGGCGCCCAAACACCACTGGATTTCTTACTGCAGCACTACCTGCTATTTCGCTAAGATAATATTAGTTTGAGACATGAAACTATTTGTAGGACAGATTGTGGTGACGTACAAAGTGAAGTTAAAATGAACAAACATGAAATAAACCGTTTTTGTGTTTCTGTCTCAAATTCAACCCAGCTTCATCTGCCTGTCTGTGGGACAGTAAACAAAAGCCAATAAAAAAACAGAACAACAGAGCAAGACGTAATGTACTATATGGAAAATACTTTGGAAAATACTTCGACATTCTGAATCTCAGTCTCTTTCTCTCTCACTTTCTCTTTCTCTTTGAGGCTCCAGCGACAGATGGCCTAGTAAACCGGTTAAAATTCCCCTCACTGCATTTTCTAAACTGACCTTGGGTGTTTACGCACACGCATAGACACGCGCACGCACACAAGGTCATGTGCTGGTTTGTTACAAGATACAGAAGGGAGGAACATCTTTTCTCCCTCCACCCACAATACACACATACATGTTCTCTCAAAAATTACAAACAAATACAAAACGCGCGTACACATCTCTCATTTTCTCTCCCGCTCTCTCTCTGTGCCTGATCGATGCTGTGAGTTCCTCCTCTCTGTGGTTGTGTGTGTGTGTGTGTGGGGTTGGACACAGGATTCTCAGTGCTTTCCTCTCAGTCAGACACACACAGACGCAGCAGCTATGAGCGAAGGCGATGTGGTGTGCACAGGATGGCTCATAAAATCCCCTCCGGAGAAGAAGCTAAAAAGATTTGTGAGTAAAAGCCCCCTCTCTCTCTCTCTCTCTCTCTTTCTTTCTTTCTTTCTTTCTTTCTTTCTTTCTTTCTTTCTTTCTATGTGTGTGATGTATTCAGCATTAGAAGCAGGCACTGCAGTATATGATAAGCTGTCATTTCATTCAGTGCTGGAGAATCGGTGTGGTTTCTAACACAGGGTTTCCGTGTTTCTCTGTGCTGTGTTTCTCCGGTCTGCGGGATTTAAACGCTATATCTGCATGCGCAACTGTGTGCATTGTCTGAATTTGTGTGCTGCATTGTTTACATTCTTGTTCTGTGCGCCTGTCATTGTTTAACCGTAATGTGCTTGCCGTGCCTGGCTGTATTTTAATTTCTGTGGACTTTAGATTTTTTTGATGTGATGCTTTACATGTTTGTGCTCAGCTGTGTTTGTGCAGCATTTGTTTGCCGCCTTGCACGTGGCTGAGCTGTTTTGCATGCCCTCCTGCCTGTGACAGATTCAATGCTGTGCTTTGTGACAGTGCAATTTACTCCTGCTATATTTCTTGTACAGCTCCCTCCATGTGTTACCTTGTAATAGTAAATGCATCTGTTTTGAGAATGATATTGTTTATGTATAAGAGGTTTGTGCTTTGTAACGGTAGACCTTTTGTTATTGTCAGTTGCAGAAATGTGAGCACATACTTTGTCCTGTGATATACCCCTGTACAGTCCTGGCCAAAAGTGGCAGTCACATACATTTTGTGTTTTGCAAAATTTGTTGATTCTGTATTTGTAGATTATTTCACCACATGGTATACTGAATATCATAAATTAGCAAATCTTAGGTTTTTAAGCATTTATTGGCAAAATCATAATATATGCAAAGAGACAATATTTACAGTGTTGGGCTTGTTTTTCATAACCTATGCAATTCTCTTTGGCCTGCTGTATGTTCGATTTTGAGCCAAATCCTGACTGATGGCGAACGTTTCTTGCCTTATTAGTGCTCTGAGATCATCAAAATTTGTGGGCTTCTGCTTATCCACTCTCTTTTTGAGGATTGACGACAGGTGCTCTATATTGGATTGACATCTGGGAGTTTCTTTTTCTTGGAATTATTTAAAATGCATCTGATCACTCTGCATAATAATCAATAAACAATGTGAATAAACGCCGCAACAGTTTAAGCAGGAACTTTGCAAAAGACAGCATTTATATCACTGCCAAAACTTTTGGCCACATTTCTGTGTGGTTAAGCAGTTCTGTTTTGTTTGTGGCTTAAACTGTGTTCAAACCTGTGTTATTTTCCTGTAGCTCAGTGGTTAGAGCATGACGCTAGCAACGTCATGGTCATGGGTTCGATCCCATCCCATGGCCCAGGGATTGCACATCCTCAGAAACAGATGTATAGTATCATGCGATGTAAGTCACCGGATAAAAGCGTCTGCCAAATGCTTAAATTTAATGTTGTTGTCTCTATCTGAAAATGTACTACACAGTCCTTGTGGTCTTTACATATCTTTGAATTTTTATATTAAACATATATTATAGTGTATTATATTTTTATATTAGAGCGAGAGAGGGCCAGAAAGAGGGCAGAGACTTAGGATCGAGATATATACTTGGCAACTAACTTTCTCAGTGTAAAAGTCCAAGTACAAATGAATGTTAAGTTGTTGCTTTATATTCTGAAAAACACTGCTTCCTGCAACTTGGTGCACTCTTTACATTTTACATTACATTTCTGCCTAAAGCAGACGTCTTAGTTGTTTGGTTGAGAGGCAGGAGGACAGGGAGGACCACCAGTCATAAGATGTGTGTTTTAAAGTGTCAGCCTGACACCACAAACATGTTCTCTCCCACCACCCTTTTTGCTCTCTCGCTCTGCGTTTCTGTGAAATTTGGGTGTGTTGCAAAACATGGGAAGTACAGGCAGTTGAGAGTGACCCTGCATTCAGAAATGGCTTGCGCTATCAGAGACCACACAGGCAAAAATGGGATGAGTGCTATTAGGAGTTGTAACTGGGTGATTGACAAGTCAATGCACATGTAAACAAGTGTGTCTGGAGGCTAAGTGCAGTAGATCGTCACGCAGTGTCTGTGTGTATCAACTGTTTGTGTGTTTTATAGTAGTACTTAGATATGCTTTGCACGGAGAACAAACATTTACATGCTCTCTCTCTCTCTCTCTCTCTCTCTCTATCTATCTATCTTGTTCTCTATCTCTCTCTATATCTCTCTCTCTGTCTGTTTGTCTGGTTTTGTGGCTTTAACTGGTAGTAAGATGTGAAACATTGGGAGTGTTTGTTGTGTGCTACCAATGCACTTGTCTATCCATCTGCTGTTTGTTCATTTGCTCGTTCCCCATGCGTGCAAATAGCTATGTGTATGTTTGTTGTGGTTGTACAGTATATTCAAATTTGTTTTTTTTTTTAAATAAATGCCATGATCATGCACTTGTTGTTGTTCAAATAGGGAAGCACATTTTTAATCTTAAGCTTAGATTTACATATACAGCGCACTGAGCGCAGTTCACTTTTCACCCTGGATCACCGTCTAAGAGGAACTAACCAGAACCGAATAGACAGAAGTAAAACACACGTTACATGCAGATAAGCACATAAACGCGTTCATATAAACACAACGTCTGCATGCTTCCTTGTCGCAGACAAACTTTACGCCTGTTTCAGACTTCCCTTCTGTGAAGAGTTCTGGGAAAACAGCCCCAGTTCCTCTCTTTGACCAGAACGCTCAAACAAACATGCATAAGGGGAAGAAAATGTAACCATTTGAGAAGAAAGAATAGAGAGAAGGTCTTTGTTTGTGACAGAGGTAAATCAAGGTCATACGTGGACCCTGCAGCTCTGAGCATGCTCGGAACAATGCGTGGTGGTCACAATGACAAATTCTGCAGAAAAAGAGTTCAGATGCAAGATGGGTAACACATGTTATTTACAAGGTGCAATCAGCATCTGTTGGTTTGTGCCCTTAAACAACCTTAAAGCATTAAAAACATTTTTAAAATCAGGTTTGTCAAACAGAATATGTAAATGATTTTGTTGTCTCATTTTGTTTGAATCCTCAAGAGATTGAATATGATTAAGGTAAAAATCTGAATCTAGTTTATGCCTTACCATGTTAAAGCCGCTAAGATTTTTCCTCACTTCTACTTATTTCTAAAGGTTCAAAGGAATTCTGTAAAAAAAAAATTTTTATCAATATTATAACAGATTCTTGATGTGTGTTAAAAGAAAATGTTGTGCCCATTTGTCCATAGTTGTGAAACGGATCAAGGTTGATCCGTGATCCGTACGGATCGTGCTCTACGGTTCGGAGAGCATGTGACCTACAGATTAACCGTAAATTTATTTATCACAGAGTGAAAGATAGTTTTGCAGGCATGCACTCGCTCTCTCTCTCTCTACAATATCTGGACGAGAACAATATTAAAGAGCGTAATCTTGGTGGTGTAAATGGGAGAAAAAACAAAGTGGATCCGATCCAAACAATACCAAAACACTCTCGTAGCCAATCAGCAACAGGGAAAGAGATTAAGAAAGTGTTTGTTATTTTGAAGGCGGAGCAATAAAGGAAGGAGTGTTTACGTCTGCAGTGTTTCTCTGAAATTGTGCAAATAATGAGGTGAGATGACATTTTTAGGACGTTTTTCTTGTTATTTTTCCACCCTTTTACTATTAATTTTACTTATGTACCGCAAGGCCAATCCGCAGTGTCACTTTTCCAACACACATAGTATATAAAAATATACATATATCAAAAAACATACATATATCAAAGACAGTAGTTAATGCAGTTCCTTTCTGTGTAGGAACCAGGGGCTGGATTCACAAAACGTTCAACTCTTCTTAAATGCCATTAAATTCTAAATTTACATTTACGCATTTGGCAGACACTTTTATCTAAAGCAACTTACATTGCATTGTATTATACATTTGTTTCTGACTATGTGCAATCCCCTGGGATTGAACCCATGAACTTGGCGTTGCTAGCTCCACGCTCCAACCACTGAGCCACAGGAAACCACGAGAGCCAAAAAAGTTTTTGAGATTGATCTTAGAAAAAAAATTCTCAAGAACCAAAATTCTCGAAACAAAAGCTTTAGTCTTACAGTTATCATAATTCTAAAAAAGTAAGATGTGTAATACATGTATTTGGTTGTTTCACATGTGGCGTTTCTATGGCATTGAGTCAGGATCTTAATTATGACTTTTACTTGCCATTGAGGATTTTTTATATTGATGTAATAATGATAAGTTCTAGCTTCATTACTTTTGCTTTCATTATTAAAAACAGAGTGCTTGTTACGTTTATTCTGGGACAAAGCAACTAGAAATGGAGAGGGTGACAAAAATTATGTCATAGGAACACACAAAAAGTATTGTAATAAATATAATTTTGTAAAGCGTGCTAACATTTTAGCTAACTTGAGATCGTAAATGCCATTTAACACATCACACGCTTTTGTATAGAGAATGTGAAGCTGATTTCATGCTCTGCGTTTTATGTTGCAGTTCCGCCAACTGCTCCGCCATCAAAAGTTTAATGTTTAAACATACCTAAGAGAATAACACTCTTATTTGTAGTGGCAAGAACTAACAAATTAGCTAAAATATTGTATACAAACTTGCACAAGGCAAACTGTTTAAGGTTTGAACTCTTTGTTTTGTTTTCACTATATAGATGGTTGCAGAAAGTGAATTTGATCAAGATATTAAACCCCAGTTGCTTTATGGATGTTGTACATCATTCTATAGTAGGTGTACTTAGAAACAAAAAATCATCTTCTTAATGACTGCCAAGTAAACAAAGAAGTTTCAGGTCTCATCTTGTATGATCTGGCTGTCAGGACTCATGTCTCAGCACTTGGTCTAAATCTCCAAGAAGAGGAAGATGTTTGGCTTGTGACGCCAGTGGGACAGCGCATCTCTGTGGCTTTCTTAACCACAGTACATTTGTTGAGCTCATTTGTGTCATCTGTTAAAACGACCTTAAGAAAGGAACTTGCCTGATGATACAAGCGGGACAGCATGGCCTTATTCAATTTTACCACAATAAAAACGACTTTGTTTTTTAGCCTGTACACATACAAATCAACAATTAATAGAGTAACCCCAAGAACACTCAAGAGAGTTCTAACCTTAATCATACTTTGCTGCTGGTGTTTTAATCAGTTCATAGCTTGAAACAAGAGAGCACCCGAATTATGTAAAAGACAGAAGCAAAACAGAACACACAAGCTGATGATGCTTCAGAACATATAATGGAAGCTGTCATGTTGAAGGCATGTGTAAACGTTTAAGGACAAGCTTATGCTGAATCTTTATTCAACTAGATATGCTTTGTTTATATTTTATACCATATTTTAGTTTTGTAGCCTGTGTACTTTGTATGTTTGTCTTGCACTGTGCTGATCCTGTCATCTGAAATGTATTGTATTCGCAGTATTTATTCTATTATCGTCAGGCATGCATGTTTTGACGCACACCCTGCAGTTTTAAATAAAGTGGTTCTAATTTGGAAAACAGAAACTGAATTAGCCCTGGGACTGAATAACGAAACTGCTTCTCTGGCTCTCTCGATCCCTTTGCTGAGAGAAGTATTTTAACTGTAGTTTCTGTGATATGTGAATATGCAGAGTCACATGCTTAAGAAAATTCATACATAATTCTTAACAAATACCTGAGGCAAGTACAGTTTGCACTTACAAGTGCAAGGAATATATAATATATATAATGTATAAAAATCAAATAATGACCTAATAACCTAAAAGTATAAACACATATAAACTTAATTAATTCATGATGACATAATGACATCTTAATAATATAACAACCTAATACAACTAATAACCATGATTTGGCAGAAGATTAGACTGCCAAAACTGGAATTAAATCACGTAAGCCAGAGCATTTGTACTTGTACTCAGTGTTGATTATTGACTTTTGGTAACTACACAGTATGTGTGACCAGTTTATCCTGTGGGAGATTAATCTTTTCTTTGTTGTTTTAGACTATAGGTCTCAGTATGCTTTTCAGTTTAAATTGTATTTTTTGCGATTAATCGCATCCAGAATAAAATTTTGTGTTTATATATACATAATATATGTCTTTGAACTGTTCATATTAATTTGTATTTATAAACACATACTGTACATGCATATGTTAAAGTACACAGACATATATTATATAAACGCAACCTTTTATTCATTTGACAACCCTTGTTTAAATTAAATATATATTGCGCTTGGCATTCATTGACCTTAGAAGACAGTTGAAGCACTCACATTATATGCAGTAATATTGGTATTGAGTTATATTGAGTTTCTAATGTCTGTAATGGTGTCGTAAACGAACCAAAATTGCTAACTTTATGTTTCATACAGTACTCATAAGGTACTCATGAAGTACACTCATAAGTGTACTTCATACACTTTTATTGTGATTTGATTGATATTTTGTTAACATTAAAACCACATATTTGTTACAGTATATTACATTTATTGCAAACCCAAGGACTGATGTAAATTCAAAGTTATACATAAAAAGCTTGCCTGAACCTCAAACTTGCTAGAGAGGTCCCGGTGGGCTTGCTGACCTCTATCAGGTCCTTGTTCAAATCCCTTTACCATCTACCTTTGAAGGGATAGTTGAGTGAACATTTTTCCTCATGTTTTATTCACTATGCTATTTTATACTATGGAACACACTGGATTTTTTCATGATTGTATCTTTCAATACACGAGAGAGTATAGTTTAGTAACCATGTGTCTCAAGCATCAAAAAGAATGAACCGAATGGCCGTTTATTCCTTTAATGTTTCTGTTTGGATGATAAAAGAGATGAAGGTCATTAAGACACAGAAAGAGTGCATTCAGTTCGATTGAAAATAAGATCAAAGGAGACATTTAAACTTTATACTCATTTGTGTGAATGTGTTTTTCTCCCCAGAGCCACAATGTTAATCTAATTATTTCTCATCTCTATCTCTTAGTCATGGCGAAAGCGATGGTTTGTTTTGCGGAGGGGTCGGATGAGCGGGGATCCTGATGTTTTGGAATACTACCGAAGCAAGAGCTCCCGTAAACCCATCAGAATCATTGACCTTCAAGAATGTGAAGTAACCATTGAGGCAGAGGTGCGGCCCACAAAACGACAGTATCAGAATCAGCACTTATTTGTGGTCAAAACCGCCACACGCATCTTTTACCTGCTGGCTAAAACAGCAGAGGAAATGAACAGTTGGGTGCAGAATATCGGACAGATTTGTACGTTTGGAGGACTGGACAGACATTCAGGTGGGTAAAGCTATACAGTAGATACAACAAATATACTCTGTGTAAAAAAAGTATTTGGACTTTTATTTGATTAATGCATAAAGTGAGGTCAGAGGCTTGGCAAGGAAGTCAGTACATCTGACACATTGAGGCGTGGTGTTCATGCAGGCGATGTTAGTTTGAGTCAATCTTGCATAGTTTATTTCTATATAATATACACACTGCCATTCAAAAGTTTCGATAAACTTTTGAAGTTTAAGTTAAAAAGTAAAAAAAATCCTCTTGGTAACAAGTTCAGGTAATATAAACAACAGAATAGGAAAAGATTGCTTTTTTGGAGACAGGGTTTGCATGTTTGGCCAGGATGGCCGGCCCATATGGATGATAGAGATCGAAATTTGGCCCTTCCACTATATAACTGTCTCATTAAAATCCTACTTTAAGACCAGCACAAATATATTCTCCTCAGTAACCACATCTTAAATACATGCATATTGCGTATGAGCGTGGGTTTCTGAAAAAGAAAAGTGCTACAGGTTAGCTAAAACAAAGAAAAAACCTTCATCGGAAAAATCCTCCTACAAAAACAGCCCACGATCATTAGAATGAATAAACTTACACGGAGAGATAATTAAACACAGGTTGATTCTCTGGAGAGAGATGCAGAGACAGATATTCAGAGACGCTGTGATCCAGACGAGGTCTTATTTTAATATTCTGTTCCATCACTCTCTGTCCAATAGTCTGTAGAGCAACAGCTGCACCAGAGAGAAATGTTTAAACACACACACGTTTGTCATACCATAGACATCAGACCCATACAGACATCTTTGGACGTTTTTCCAAACCAATTTAAAAATGCAAATACTTAGGTCAAATTTTATAATTGAAAAAAATATATAAAAGCATCACATTAAACGACTAATGTGTAATTTTTTGAGGATCCATTGACAGAAATGCAATTTAAAGGCGTCTTTACACAGCAAAGGCGGCACAGAAACGTATACTCAGGTGTTACAGCAAATGTCACCACATCGTTGTCGTGAATGAAATATTGTCCTCAAGGAGATGCTTTAGGAAATATAAGAAAAAATCCTGCATTTAAATCCTACCCCGACGAGACCTAAATCATTTACGCTCCTAGGGCCGGGCATCTGTGCACAAGCGCTGATGTCCCCACTTCTACTGTACTCACTTTACGATCTGGACCAAAGCACAGTTATATTATTGTGATGCAACTGTTTTGAGGTAAACGGCATCTTCATGCACATGTTGCGCAGACCCATCTGCTTAAAGGTGGATTGGTTGATTTGAAACGTGCTAACTTTAGCCAGCTAGCACTGAAATTATCATCCCACCCTCTATGCGATTCGCCGTCCAAAGCCACGCCTCCTCCAAACCTATGAATGTATTTCATAAATCCAAGTAACGAATTACAAACTAAATAAATTAAATTCTTCTCAAAGCATGAACATACCTGTCCAACAGAAATAGAGCAATGTCTCCATCGTGTAAAAGCTGATCCGATGTAAATTTGAGTTTTTCTTCTTTCATGATCCAGATGTATATTCGACACTGCTTTTTCAAAAAATGACTTTGTTTTGAAGATTTTTTGTTATCGGTTCCGCAGGAAAGTTTGATCGTTACTGATTGTCCGCCATTCTTCCTACATTGACACAGCGGACGTGAACCCCCCGATGCCGCATGATGTCTGTGTGAACAGGGTGCACGGTGGTATGCAAAATACCCTGGCTGAAAATGTACACACGACCAGTCACAGCGTTCGGCCAGAATATTTTTGATTGGGCGAATGTTTTTTGGTCCTACACCTTTCACAGACGATATATAATTATAAAAATATTATTTGACCACTATACCTCTTGATTACTATCAGGATGTAAAGAGATTTCCTACCAAAATTACAAAAAATACCTCCTGCGGTACTGTGCAACACTGCATAATGTCAGAAAAAACTAATATTTGAAGCAGTTTGAGACGCGGTAACACAGGTCTGCATGTGATCGTGTCACTCGTATCGGAAGGTTTTTTCCTTACGGAGAAGAGGAGCTAAAGGAGGAATTTAAACAATTCATGTCATGAGTTCAAATAAACAAATCTACATTCCACGCCTGAGTTTCAAATAATCACACGCCAAACTTTTTTCTAAATGAACTTACGAAACTAAATAAATTTAATTTGCCATTTAAAACGAATCCAAACTATTTTCATGGCTGAAAACAGTCTCAAAATGTACATCATGCGTTCAAGCAGTACAAACAAAAATGCTTCACACATATTTTATGAAGAAATTAAACAAAAATTGTATGTTTGAATTATAAAAAAATATATATATTATTGGCCTAAAACAAATGTCGCTCATGTGGTTTTGGCTTCATCTTCTAGCTTTCTGCTGACATGAAAGTGACGTAATTCACAGCGGCTTTAATGCGCCTTCATTTACACTAAACCTGAGCCGCATCATAGTCATCTGGCATATTTTAGATCGGCTTTCATGCTGCATTGCGTCTTTACACAGACATTTAATCGCCACAGAGACGCCTTAACTCGCCTGTGTAAAGACGCCTTAATATACATTACTATGTCTTAACAGGTGTATAAAGACCTTACATAATAAAAGCGTTATGTTTTTTTTATATTAGAATGAGCGTGTGTTGAAGACCAGTCTCAAGACCATTTTTTGATGGTCTTGTCTCGGTCTCGACCGTCTTTTGGTCTCGTTCTTGTCTTGGTCTCAGACTTAATGGTCTCTGGATTTATTTCAAGACAGGTCTAGACCGCAACTCTGGGAATTAAACTAAATTGCTGGTGTATTGTCTGATATATGTGTCAACATCGTTCATGTGATTGGATGTAAAACTTCTGGCTTTTCTTTATTTGATTATTCTGTTACCTTTTTTTACTCCTACTGCTGGTAAGAGAAAAATGGGGGATTGTCTTAAAGAAATCTGTCAACAAAATGAATTCACACAAAGGCCCACAATATTCGTGATGGGATTGCAAAAATAAGTGTGAGATCTTGATTTTTTATTTTATAACATCTGATGTGAAATGGATTGAGTATAATTATTCAATAAAGCTTGAGTTAACACAATTAAACACGGGTTTTTGTTCTAGTTGATCTAGATCAAATCTGAACTTTTGTGCATTTGTGAGCAACACACAGCTATTTTCCTGTTGATTAGACAAAAAAGCAATGAAACTAATTTAGTCACTGAATGTTTTTTTCAAGGTCAAAGACTTCAATTTATCTTGTGTTTTACCGGGTTTTTTAGGTTTACTTGTTGGCATTTCTCCCTGCTCAATTTTTTGTATATGTAACAGTAGGTGGGTGATAAAACATGGAACGTAAACATCCTACACATACATTTCAATGTATTTCTAGAATATTTTATGTTCCATGTTTTATCATTATCATTTCTGCACCATAAATCACCCAAGTTACTTGTTTTATTATTTTATTATGACTTTTTGTGTTTTTGTATACATTTTGTGAGTGCTGGTCTTGGTTTCGACTCGGTCTTAGCCTGCCTTGGTCTTGTCTTGGTCTCTGACCCTCAAACACTTGGTCTTGTCTTGACCTCGTCACCCTCTGGTCTTGGGCTTGTCTTGGTCTTGACTATAACACTAGAACACTAGTGTGTCCCCCGAATTCTCGTGAAAGTAGGTTGCATTAGAAGGGTGCACACGGAGTGTCCTATCTGCTTATTATGAAAGGAGACAGCCTCGATGACGTAGCAGGCTTCAAATGAGACCTTCCGGAGTACACAGCCTCCCGAAACGAGACACCTTGTGTTGCTAGAGATAACACACAATTCTTTAAACTGCCAACGTCTGTTATTTGAATAAACGTCAACATTATATGTGGTGTTTAAATGTTAACAGTTTACAATTTGTGTCACTTTTTTTATCTTAGCTGTAGTAAATAGGTTTACAAGTGTTATGTGATTTTTGAACGTATAATATATATAGATTTGTTGAACTCTTTTGCCATTGTTTTAGGGTAGAAAGTAACCATCTTTTTACCTCTTAAAATCATGTAGAAATCATTTTAATTAATTTGACAGGTGTGTGTGAATCCAACGTGTTGTCATAGCAACGTTGTAATTCCTGTTCCCTTTTCTGCCAGTATGTCCTACGAAGGACCTCTCATTTAATTCTAAGTTGAGGATCCTCTGTATACCACATCCTTTAGAGGATGAGACCTCAATAGGACACAAGGATGCAGCCTTCCGAAACAAGACACAGCTACACATGCCGTTTTGTCAGTAATCAATATGCATTCTTTAGCGGTCTTCTGTCCTTATGATTTCGCTCTACATCATCAATAACCGTCCAAGTCTGGTTCCTATACTCAAGAACAGACGACGGATGAAAGTACCCGGGTGTGTTCTCGATATCAAGGATGCATCTTATGCATCCCTGCACGCTTATGGAATCCGCTTGAAGTCCCAGAAGTGACTTCCGCGCGTCCATCCAAGTTCGTCCGAGGCTGACTCGTAAGACCGTTCTCCACAAGAACACAAGTCCGTTCTTTGCATTTTTGAAATCGAGAAACGGCCAAAGGTCCCGGAAAGGCTAATGGTGATATTCTATCCCTGGTCTTCAAACCTTTTCAGGTATTTTCATGATGATAAAGTATATTTATAATGATGATGTTTGATGAGTGTTGCTTTTTCAAATGGACGTTGTAAACGACTCTATCTCGTCATGATTTTAGATCGTGTAGTACTTCCTCCTGATCAAAGAGCCAAAGTTCAAAGAAGAGCTGTGCATAAAACACAGAACCGGTTTCAGAATCGATTTAGACATTTATAATAAGTGTGAATCGCGATATATATCGCCCAGTCCTATGTCAAAGAAGTATGAACGTGACGACATCGTAGTCCTGTGAGAGCCGCCGTTCTGCTTCGAAAGGGAGGGGTGGGATGAGCTGTTGGTTGCAATTCATAACATCACCGCTAGATGCTGCTAAATTTAATACACTGGACCCTTAAATAATATATGAAATTAATCATATTTAATAACATTTTATTATTTAATGAGTTAATATTATTTTGTATTATTCCATATTATACATATCAGGACCAAACAGCATAGAAAGTAGTATCCAAACTTTCACAATCTAGTTCCGTCGTGCATATGAATGCAAGAAAATATGTAAAAATATTACTGTTATCAAAATTGTTATTGAAATTGTATTATTTATGTTGCATTGCCTATTTAAAGTTGTCTCCAAGACACAGTGTCACGCAAAAGCAGTACTATTTAGTTATTTTGTCAACCATTATTGTATTCTGTAAATGTGTTTATAATATGTAGGGTCACTGAGAACCACATTCAGATCTCAACATTTCGGGGCCTCATGAGGCAACCAAAGATATATTTTTATCAGGCTATTGATATGACTTGAGTTTATTGTTTATGTTTAAAAATACTTTGTGTGAAAGTTAATGAGGAAAAAACACAGAACTCACTTTGTGGTTGCAGTAAGACAGATATATGTTAGCAGTTAATGAATGTGATATATACCAAACAAGACAAGTTGCACATTACATGAAAAGATAACTGAAAGATGAGTGATACAGCAGTAGGGAGGGTTTCACCCACACAGACTCACATGGTTAATGTTTAATACACAACACACTAGACGGTTCTACTTGCCTTTAAACTGGAAAAAGCCGATTGTGAAAGATAAAGCTAGTTTATACTGAACCGAGCATGTCCATGCTCTTCCTAACACACACACATACACACACACACACAGATGACAGAGGATTTATTCATTACCTCAATGTTGCTTAAGCTCAGATTTTCTTGACGTTTTTGGACAAAACGTCTCGGTCCGTGCTCAAAACAAACCCCTGCAGGACATCAGCTGAGAATCGGATCTTGGCGTTATTATTTACAGACAGGCTTTGCAGCGGGGCAGATGGAGAGCAGATTGAGAAAACAACGGATCAGATACGTTTTATTCACACCTGGAGGTCTGCAGTTTCAGATCCTACTTAGTGTGTCAAGATACTCAAAACAAAAGCTGGACTAAAACAATGTGGGAGCCAAGACTTTTGTTAACTCAAGTGTTGATCTCACTATCACCATGAGAACCACGTCACTATCACAATTTCTTATTATAGCTCTACCCTCCCTGTCTAATGGTCCTGTCACCATGACAACCCTTTACTGTATCTCTACTTGTACTCTGATCCTGTGACCATGGCAACTGCTCACTGTGTGTTACTCCCTGTGCAATGTTCCCACAACAGATGCTCTTTTATACCTACTCTACCTGTACCTCTGTCGCCATGACAACTATTTACCATATATTCGCTAGGGCTGGGCGGTATGATAAAAAATTTATATAACAGTGTTTTCCAGATTTATACCGGTTTCCCGGTACATGGCAGTATTTTTTACCAGATTTTCTACTGATTGAGAGAGACAATAGTGCTGTTGATTGACTTAAAATGCCCTTTTGTTCTGTCATGATATGATTTTTTTATATACCGCATTACCAGAGTATGTCGCTTAAAAAGCGTGCGGAACGCGGCGCAGCGCGACACTGTTTCAGTGGGGTACCTTTTCACTGTTGCACTGTGACCGGCCATTCACACAAAATGCGTCTTTGGTTAGATATGTGAGATTAAAACGATCCTATCACATATTTATCATAATTTTTCCACATAAATGCCCTAAACAGAGGCGTTTGGATGTTTGTGTGTGTCTCGCTCATGAGCGGTAACGGTCTTCTTGGACAGCGTGGTTGACAGCGGTAACTGAACAGCAACACTAGTGTAGCAATTGCAAGTTCTCATTACGTTATATTAAATATAGTCACGAACAAACATTTTCAAAAACGATCATGTTCCCCTCATATCTGCTCATTATAAGCATATAATATGATATGGTTTTAGCTTGAAATGTTTCGCTATATGCTATGATGAGGGTCAGTAAGGAGGATTGACGGCGTGATGCGATCGTTTTCCTCTCACATATCTAATTTAAGTCTATGTTTTATGATAAAAAATATGATTTCAGGAAATCATGAAGCCATTGTGACTACGTAAAACACAACAGACATCAAAAAATACGCACAGTATTCGGTATGAACTGGTATATCACCCAGCACTAATCTCTCGTTTCTGTCACCACGACAACTGATCATCTTTTACAACATCACCAGTCATTGTCACTGTCACCATGGCAACCAATTACTGTTAATTGCTGTGCATCTGACATGGTCTACAACCAGTACTGCTGTCCATCTGACACATCACTATGGCAACTGCTCACTTTATATCAATTGACCTAGTTCCATTTCAATTTTGCTCTGTGGATGTAAAACATTATAAATAATAAATAGGCTTTTAAATGAAGCTGTATAAAACCCCATTCCCAAACACACCACAAACAGTATGCTAAACATGAATGACACTATCATGGGCTAATATGTTTTATTAAAATCATGCTAGATGTTTACAGTAAAGTCTGATTTCTGTTTGAAGTCATCCGTAGACAGAGAGGCTATGAGATATTGTCTGTCTCTCAGATAAGCCCGCCGTGTGTTCAAAAGCAGGTTTTCTTGACTGTTCACCCACAACATTAACTCAGCATTACTCACGGTCTCTTTCAAGCACAATCAAGTTGGATGTATCTGATATCAGACATGAAAAAGGAGTCATGAGTCAACAACGTAAACGTCTGTTTATAGGCAATTAAAACAATTTAATTATTAAATTGTGCTGCAGTATTTCCCAAAATGAAAGATGTGTCACTTACAATTGAAGGAGCTTATTGTGACAGAACACACAGCACCAGACCTAGAAAAAGACACACTTTCCAGTAAAGCTTGCAATATAATTACATAAAAAATATCCTGCTTATAAAAAATTCAGAAAATATTTTTTTATTTTATTTATATTCAATTATGTGCAGTATTTATTAATAAATATTTAATTTTAAATGTATACTTTTAAATTCTTCATCTACTTTATACTAAAGCGGCCGTGCAACCATGCACCTGTGTATTATGCATTCTGACTTATTTACATTGTTAAACGTGCTGTTTTCTCATGATTAACAAGGTCAGCTTGTCAAAAAAATGAGTTGGGCATATTACGTAGTATTTCTGTGCTTGATACACTCCCCCAGCGATCGTACAGGTTTCGGAAAGTTTTTTTCGAACATGTATAACTATTTTGTAACAACTTGTCTTAGTCCCTTATTGGACAACTCTCCCGGAAAAGCACGTGGCACGGCCACACGGCAGCAATGAGAGGCCGCACGCGCTGTATGTTTTCGGAAGCAATCGTAAAGCTTTATCTATCTTTTATAAATCAGGGTCAGTTGTGGTCTAGTGGTTATAGAGTTCGACTCGCAGCCAGAAGGTCGCTGGTTCAATTCTCAGTGCCACCAGGAAATGACTGAAGTGCCCTTGAGCAAGGCACCTTACCCCTGTTTGCTCTGCAGTGATAGCTGCCCACTGCACCCTACTTGTAAGTCGCTATGGATAAAAGCGTCTGCCAAATGAATAAATGTAAATGTAAATAAATGTGATCAAACTAAATATTCTTCGAAGATACAAAGTATGCAATACTACTCTATATGTACTCAAGATTAATATGAGACTTGCAGAAACCCAGTGTGTTACGCCCGCTTTAGGAAAAATCTTAAATAATTCTGAACTTTTATGCAATTATATTTGAATTTTAGTGCTGTATAATGAAATAATCTAAATCTTGCAGTTAAGAGAGTTTTAGGATAGAAAAACAAAAAAAAGGTTTAATGGTGACTTTGATAGACTTTAAACCAAACACTTATCACCCAAAGCCCATCATTGACTTGTACACAGGTGTACATTTATTTTTGCCCTTCCAAAACTTCTAATATGGGATTGAATGGTATAGCAATAATATTTGTTGTGATTGGAATTTCTGGATTAGATAAACATGTTTACCATTACTTTTGTCCATATAGTGTATATATATATATATATATATATATATATATATATTTTTTATATATATTGTATTTTTCTTATTTTTTATATATTATATATATATATTTTTTTTTTTTGCTTTAACACCCAGCTCTACTTTCCAAAATTATCTTGCATAATTGAAGTCAGTAATTCCACATGCTTACTGTCCAAAAAAAGCCACTATAGCCCCAAAAAAATCAACCATGAACTTGTCATGTGCTCGTAGCGCGTGTAACAGACGTGAGATTCACGTGCCTTAGTCATCTGTTGGACGGAAAGGTTTAGAAATGTCTGCCCACTAACATGCTGTTAAGTCTAAACAGGAAGAGAAAGAGAGATGTGTATGTGTGTGGGTTGTGGTGGGTGGTTGCTTAAAGGGGGTGATTTTGTTGCCCCCTTCTGGTAATAGAAAGTTAAGGTGCCTTATGATACAAGATTATTGTACTGAAATTTTCTGACATGAAACATTACAAGTATGAACAAGCTGTTAAATCTCTCTCTTTTCTCTCTATTTCTGGCAGAATCAATGGACAGTCTTAATCGCACCCCCTCTTCCCAGCAGCCTTCTCCAGCACTCTCTCCTCACGTTTCTCTCGTGGCCAATCAGGGCACAGTTACCGTCGACAACCACGCAGTCCAAGAAGACCGGCCCAGCGAATCAGAGATCAGCCCTCCACTTGACTACCTCTTCCTCTCTCAATGCGAGACCGGCACGAAGAGCATCGTCAGGCAAGGCCCTCTCCGCTTCTTCTGACAGCACGTTACGAGAATAATAATTACGTGTTAATGTCGACACGGACATGAGATTCATTCCATGTAGAAGGAGGCTATCTCCTATTCCTCTAATCTGATTTAATAAACGGCGACTGATGGAAAAAATGAGAAAATAATATTTCTAACGCTTTCCGCTTCAGCGGGATCTTTTGATCTTGGCCATTGCAGCATAACATACTGTGATTCGATTTAAATAAATGCTTAATGGGACTGCATGTAAAGTAGGGACACACCGTGACGTTCTGAATACTAACAAGTCATTCTGGAGGTTTATAGATGAGTAATGAAAGACAAGAGTAGATAAATCTGCTTTTAATGCAAAACTAGTCTTTAGTTTAGGTTTAAAAAGTATTACTAATATTATTTCTCTATTTAAGAAAAAGTTTTGCTTAAAGGGATAGTTCACCCAAAAATGAAAAGCCTTTGATCATTTACCCACCCTCTTGTCATTTCAAACCTGAATGACTTTCTCTCTTCTGAACACAAAAGAAGATATTTTGAAGAATGTAGGTCACAAAAAAACATTGGTCCTCATTGACTTCTATTGTATGGAGTAGGGGTGACCCGAATAGTCGAAGATTCTACGCTTGGATAGGAGGAGCCTGATGAGACAACTAGTCTCACAGTCGATCTTCGCAGATGGGTTTTGCAAAGGGGATCAGGAATTTTTGGATATATAGGAAGTGGCATTTTAGGGTTGGGTAACGAAACCCTCGACGCATATGAGGGCGAGGTCTGGCTATAGCCCAGTACAGGATCGCGTCTCTCCAAGTCATCTGTGCTGTGAGACCGGTAAAGAGAAGCAGCACGTTCCGCACACACCCGCAGTTGATTCGCAAATTAATGTGTACACTGTTTCCAAACATCTGTCACTTACTGAATGTCTGGCCATATAAATATGAATTAACACTTTGTCTGTAAATGCACCTAGTTCGTTACTTAGACTGAAATTTGCGCTGCATGATACAAATTATACAATAATAAATATAACCATAATATAACCAAAATCACTGAATATAGCAAGCACTGTGATCAGCACAGACTTTCTGAATTTGTCATTCTCTGCACTGAAAGCAAGTGGCATGTCAGGAGGATGGAGAGCGAGTGCGCAGGAAAAAGGTTAAAGGGACTTTTTGACTGTTTAAATGGTAAGACGTTTTATTGCATTCCTCCTTTACATGCTGTAAATAAAGTAACTTTATTTGTAGTTCTTTGTTAATGTGGCCTAAACACATTTATTTTGATCATTGCAACTTGAATCTGGCTATTTTATTTATTTATTATAAATGTACATTATGTTCCTAACAAATTCTGTAAATGAATGTTTGATTGTTTTTTTGGTGCATCAATGTTGCGCTGCAACATTGTTAACCACCTGGCACCCTTGTAAACACCTGGTGTCGTCCCCATGTGCACCACACACACACACGTGTGCGATTCAGCTGTCCGTCAACTATAGGCAAGATGTGACCATTCTGATTAGACTAATCCCTAGTATAGACACAAAACCAGTGCAAGTCAACGGATACCAGCGGTTTTCTGTTACCAATATTTTTCAAAATATCTATTTCTGCAGAAGAAACAAATCCATACAGGTTTGAAATGACAACAGCATGAGTAAATGATGATAGAATTTAATTTGGGGGTGAACTTACCCTTTAAATCTGGGGTCCTTAACTTTTTTGAAAAATAAAAAAATCATGATTAAGCAAGTAAATGAAAAATCCTAACCATAGGTAACCTGACATATTATGTTTCAAACAGAGATGGCGATAGAGAGGCAAAATCTATTCCAGCTACAGCAAAAAATAAATATTCCTCTAAATTAAGGCTGTGTTGTGTATGGAAAATGTTTCTTATGTGCCTGCTTGTGTTGTGTCCCCTCACAGGAGTGACAGCGTCTCTAATTCAGAACGTTCCTTCGAGCATAGCTCGATTGAGTACACAGAGGATGTGTTCAGCCCCGCCTCACGCATTGACTCCTCCCCCTCTTCGTTCCATTTGGGCGGGGCGTCCGAGCCACCCTTAAGCGCCCCCTTTGGCCCTCTCTCTTTCTCCGTCTCCTCTTCCCTCTCTTCCTGTCTATCCTCTCCTGTTTCTTTACGGAGGCCGCCTGACGTTTTCAGATTCGACCGGCCCTTTTGCATTACATCAGACCCACAGACACCTCCTCCCCTCCCGCCCAAACCTACACACCTGTCTGATAATCACGCTAATGACGATACGGTGCGTAATCCGGCACAACCAGCTCTCCTCCCTCGCAGGACGTCGCTGTCGGGAATAGAACATTTTCGGAGAGGTGAGCATAGACACACAAACAAACACCTTCCTGCACGCATAATGTGATAGTGGATATAAACTGTATATAAATTGAATACATATATAATCAATTCCTCTTGTTTAGGAGAGTATGACAATACTGGAAGAAACTGGAACAAGCGATTGAGTCTCAACTTGGTAAAGACACAAATCAAAAATAGTCAAATAGAGAAAGTTAATCAGACGCCCTAACCAAGCATCTCATTTGAATTTTCAGAAACCAGAAACATAGTGTTTCACTTATTTCTCTCCCCTCCTTTACGCTCTTTTTTTCTAGCCTGTGTTTCTGAATAATGCAGTTACTGAAAACCACTCCGAAGATTCGTATGTGCCCATGGCCTCTCCACCAGTCAGCTGCTCTGATGTTGCTTCAGACGGCTACATACCCATGAGCCCCTCCTCCCTGCCGGTCTCCTTACTGACCAACGGAAAACCAGAGCTGCCCTCGCCTTCAAATCCTGACCTAGAGCCCCCTCCAGTCGACCGCAACCTGAAACCCAAAATTCGGGGTAAAGTTGTGGATGAAAATGCAATAAAGGTTTAAATTATCAGTATTATCAGCACGTAGTTTGGCCGGTGGCTGTGTATTTGTAGCATTGGTATTTCAGAGCTTGAGTGACTGTTTGGCAAGGCTCACATACGACACGGTTTACATAAAACCTTTATTTTAAGTATAAACAGAGTCCCATCATATGTTAATATATATGATATATGTTGCTGGTGACTCATGATGTGATGTCATAGGCCTTGAAGCTATTTCACAACGTTTCGTTATCTACGTCTTGAAATCGGTAAATCCACAAGCTTGGTCAAGGAATTGTTCATTAAAAAATGAATTTATGTATCATTTACGCACTCTCATGTCATTTCAAACCTGACCTGTCTATTTCTGCAGAACACAAAAGAAGATATTTTAAAGAATGTTGGTAACCGAACAACATTGGCCCCCCTTGACTTTCAGTGCGTAGACACAAAACCACTGAAACATTTCTCAAAATATCAGAAGAAAGAGTCGTTCACAGGTTTTAAATTAGATGAGTGTGTATTCATAATGACATAATTCATTTTGCGATCTCTTTACGAGATAGGCTTTTAGGTGTGTGTGTTGTAATGGACATAACTGCTTGGCAACTAAACCAACCTAAACTGGAAAAAAAATGAAGATGTTTGGTACGTCCGAAAAAGGAAAATAGAGAAGTGGAGAAGATGGTTTCATAAGAGGAGAGGTATAAAAAAACGGTGACGCATGTGGGAGGTGTTTATGAGGAAGAGGAGATACAGGAGAGGCTAAATAAGTCAAAGTAGAAAGTGATGTCATGATCACGCACAGACCGACATTAATTACTCATGTGCTGGATATGTCTTTAAGGGAGGTTGCCAAATATTCGATATATATAAAAACATTTTGAGAATTTGGGTTTGGCAAGAAGAGTTGTTAGAAGTGCATGATAGAGCTGGAAACGCGGGCCGCATTTTGTCTTAATTGGAGACACAAAGCAGGTCATGCACCTTCATAGAGAGGAAATACCTCATAAAACTAAATGTCTGTGCCTATACATGTGTTCAACATTGGCTTATAAGGACAATTTAAGTGATCCTAATTAGTAAAAATGGGTCAACATTAAGTACAAGGATGGAAAACATTTGATCCACCTACATTGTGTCAATACAAAACTGATAATTAAACCTACTAATGATGTAAAACTGAAAAAAGTTTATGTAAGGTAAGGATGAGAGGATACAATATACATATTTGTACAGGATAAAGTGACATGTCTACGGAAAGTCCCCACGATGCACAGAATAGAAACCTAACGTGTGTGTGAAAATAAGAAAAAGAAGTTTGAGTGTTTTCATTCTGTTTGGTCCTACAGCCCGTCCGCCACCCTTAGACCTCCGGGGTTTGTCCACCATCTCCGAATGTCCATTCCACGTCCCTCTCACACGCGCCATGACAGACCCCAGGTGAGATGTGCACAACAATAACCTATAAAACACCCAATAAACCTCAGAATCACAGAACAAAATGACCCCAAACTGATTCTCTGCATTCTTTTTTCCACCACATTTCATTTCTGTGTATCTGTGTCTTAAATCAGTCTGGATTCTTTTCGCCCTCCTCCTTTCAACCCTCTTTCTCATTCGTGATGTAGAAGCACGGCAAGCCGTTGTTTGTTTTATTTGTTAAATGTAAGACTCGTCTCCATACTTGTACGGCTGTATTTAAATGTTGACGTGTTTCTGTGTGGGTTTGTTTGTTTGTTTTGTCTCTAGCACATCACTTCAGTGTGTTCCTTTGGACAGGCGGCGGGGGTGGGGCCTAAACGGCCTCGAACAGGAAGAGAGCCTTACGCCAACGGTAATGTGACTTCCTGTTTAACTCGTCATCTGTCGCGAATAGTTTATTGCTCCATGTTGATAGAAAAAGAAAAACTATTTTTATACTTCTTTTAAGCTAAAAGTAAGAAACTGTACTCTCTGTCTACTTTTTGTGTGTAATTCTCAGAAATATACATAAAATTGTATACTTAAAAGTATATTTGCCTTATAATTTTACTTAATTCGTTGGATCAAGATATACTTCAAATGAGCTTACAGATTAATGTTTAAATAAATATATAAAAGTATTAATACTTATATAATAATATATAATAAAAGTTTAAAAATAAGAACTAAGAACATAGCAATATATAGAGAATATAGAAATAATAAACTTTAAGCATGATGTTACTTTAAATCTACTAGCATTGTAAAACCTACTTAAAAAGTATTTCACAAGAGTTTATACTCCAAAGTGTACTGTCATCAGATGTGTTACAAGCATTTTACTTGTACACTATCAATACACGTTCACTTGTAGTATTGTTGAAGAACAAACAAAAAATGTAAACTTGTGTAATTAAAGTTTAATAATGTTACACTTAAAGTATTCTTAGAAGCATACTTTAATCAACTAAAAAGTGTGCCAACTTATTCCTAAGTAGCATTGAATTAGCACCCTTACTAGTGTATTACTACTGTACCTAAAATATACTATAGGTATATAGGTTAATTTATAACTTACATTTACAAGTATTCTTTTATAAACTAAAAGGGGGCTAATTGAGTCCTAAGTAGTACTAAACTAATATACTTTCAAATATACTACCGCTGTACCCAAAATATACTTAACTGTATAAAGTATACTTATTTTATGTAGTAAACTTATTTTTTTGTCAAGCTGCCACATAGTTTACAATGCAAAAGACTCCAGTCCTACATTCCCACCCTAACCCAAAACCCCTGTCTGAAATCTTCCACGTGTTCAGTTGTGTTCAAATATGGTTTACTAGGTCGTAAATTTGTTGATATTTATGTGTTAACGTTAAAACGTGTGCATATGTTCAGGATACACAGCTGATGTTGTTCCCATCTTGTGACTCCGCCCCTTGGATAAGACGTCCCCAGCTAGATTACCTATCACTTGACTTCAACTCCGCCTCGCCTTCACCTGTCCAGAAGGTTAGTGCTTGACATGTGTGACAAACATGTCAGACAGTTCACATCACATACATTTCTTAGCTGAATTTGTGTTCCTGTAGCTTATGTGACGGGCGCTAGAACTGTATCTGT
This sequence comes from Triplophysa dalaica, assembly GCF_015846415.1. Lineage (NCBI taxonomy): Eukaryota > Metazoa > Chordata > Actinopteri > Cypriniformes > Nemacheilidae > Triplophysa > Triplophysa dalaica. The sequence goes on along the minus strand of NC_079545.1, from coordinate 10,176,267 downwards.
TGAGATGTTTATGGGCTTTCTGTGGCTCTAAATATTGAATCTTTTGGCAGAAATACCATGACTCAGCTCTAAACATGACATGTCTTCACAGCCCTTATTTTGTCTGATTCACTTCTGATTCACATTGTGACGTTTTTTTGGTGCGCTATTATTGATGCTTTCAGAAGCCGCTGCTGGCTGATGAGTACCGGGTAGATTACGTGCAGGTAGACGAGAAGAAAACACAGGCTTTACAGAACACCAAAATGGAGTGGAAGGACGTTCGTCAGTCAAAAGCCTAAAGCTTTCTGGGAAAAAAACAATCAATTTAAATTATTAACATGGTTCAGAACTTGACTTGTTGTCATCTGCAATTTCAGGTACTTTTTGGTCTTTTACATCTGCTGTGAATGGAATGTTGTATTAGCCAGTAAGAGCTGCACATGAAAGCTCCAGAAATAAAATGGCAGACTATTCAGGAAATTATTCCAGAATAAAAGACCTCCAATGCAACGCTAGACCTGAGATCCGTCAACGGTAGTAGGACGATAAAATCGAACCCTTGCTAATTGCCTCAATGATCTAAAATATTTTGTGGATGTTTTTCACTTCTAAAAGACTTTTATCCTAGAAAATTTAACATTTAAAAGCACTTCCTGGAACATTTGTTCTGAAGTAGTTTCCTGAATATAACGGCACATTGTCTTACATCGTCGATGTTTGTTACACAGATGACACGTTGCCTCTTTAAATTCTGAAATAATATTTTCAAGCGTGTTATGATGTCTTTATGTGGATATTATGAATGTTACATATTTATGATGTGTACAATCACTGAATAGTATCAAAGAAAAATATAACACCAATTGCACTGGTTTAAACACCCCGAAGATCATGTTTGACATGGACTTGTTATGCTGAGAGTTGGACCACTGGAACCAAACACTGTGATCGGACGCCGGAACAAAGGTTCAATAAGAAGGATGTCTGAACACTGAAGGAAATTTTTGTCGAAGGGAATTGTGTCTTAAGAGACCTGCATTGTCTTTTTCAAGATGTTGAATGAATATTGAATGTTGAATATGTTAGACTATTGTCTTATTATTGACCTTCATTATTGAAGGTTTGTCAACAATATTATCTGAATGTATTTGACTGGTTCACCATGACGAGGCATTACGAATGTATTTTTGGTTTGTAGAATTGTGTACTACTGTACCGCAAGAGCACAAAGATCTCATGGGAAACTATCACTGTGACATCGTCAGTCTTTTTCCGGATATACATCAGTGTTGCTTTATGTCTCATAAAGTAATAGAGTGAGCGAGCAGGGGGGATTTTTGAAATGTAGAGACCTTACTAACCTGTGTGAATCACTTGATATCTGTACATCAGCAGGTCAATTATTGTGATGCATATTGAACAGAACGTAATAAATGAATTCAGCAGTTCAGCTCAATAAAAGAAAAAAGAAAGTACAAAAACTCAAGGACAGACTCTTCTTTAATGCGTTCAAGATTTGTGTTTAATTTTCTTTACCTTCCTTTTGTTTACTTCCCTTCAATTAAATCCTGTCTGTTGTTTTTCTGTGATGGGGCAGGAACCATGACCGCTTGTGAACACAATTACATTTACATTTATGCAAATGGCAGACACTTTTATCCAAAGCGACTCACATTGCATTGTATTATACATTTTGTTTCTGACTATGTGCAATCCCTTGGGATCGATCCAGTGGCCTTGACATTGCTAGCGCTATGCTCTAACCACTGAGCCACAGTTCAGTGGTTAGATCAGCGGTGCGCCCAATAATATTAATAATTGTATTCAATAAAAAATAAAATGGCAAAATGTGAATCTCAGATACAGTATGCTTAAGTGAAGGGTGTTTTTAAAACATTTATAACAGTTGTATGTGATTTTTGAGGGAAAATAAGTTAATTTTGTTCAATTAATAAAACCAAATTGTAGAACAAAAATATGAGATGATTACTTACCGAGACTCCAAGAAACGCAATAATTTGCTTCTAAATACTTTAAATACAAAAGATTTGGAGAAAAAAAATTAAGCATGTCAAGGAAATGAATTCATCTGAAGATAAGTCGAGGTAGCACCACAACATTTTTTAAGGCCATGGCCAATTCATAGATAAAAAAACAAAAAAAATCACTTAATTTAACATTTTAATCTGCATTTATGTGTACACCACATCATTTATCTTAGAATAACTGTAATAGATATTATTTATTCGTATTTTTAAATTGGCGTGTTTAAAATACTGCGTCATTGACCCTTACACAACTGATTTCACTGTAATGTAGTAACGTATTCTAAGGAAACAAAACATTTTCAAGAAAATGTGGGAGGTGCCTGACCGTCCAAAACTCCCCACTACAAGAAAGCTTTTGTGCGGGTGTTTATTCTTGCAAATTTATGAAGGTCCGGTTGGATTAAAAGCAGTTGATCAATGGCCCAAAGAGAAAGTGTCAACAGCCTTTAAAGGCTCCTATACTTTAAAGACCCAAAAATAAAATTCTGTCATAAATTAGTAAAAAACAATACAAGGCCTACACTCTTAAAATAAAGGTGCTATATAATGGCATAGAATAACCTTTTTTGTTTAAATGGTTTATGGGAAAGAAAGAGGTGGTTCTTTAAGGAACCTTTGACTGAATGGTTCATTGTGGAACCAAAAGTGATTCTTCTATGGCATTGCTGTGAAGAACCTTTAAAGCACCCTTATTTCTAAGATTGCAGGCAAACCTAGACAAACCAAAAAGGAATGATTTTATTAATCAGATTAGTTTGTCAAGAAGATACTGAAAATGTCCATAAGGTCTTTTTTGACTTCTTATTCTGCATGACTCAATCATTGCATTAGATTTCTTGTCATATAAACCTAAATAAATTACAGCTGTTTCATTGGAATTCAACTTTTTATTACATTAAAAATTATATATTTGTGGATGTTTCTTCAACCATATCTTAATTACACATATATATTCTCAGATATTATTTTGAGATATTTTCCTAAATGTAATTCTTCATAACCAGAACAGCATGTGACATTCATCCTGCAAATAGACAGGAGCAACAAGACCAGAGGAAGAATATATTCAGTTCCACTCTGTTGTATCCATAATGAAGTTTATTATGAAATAATGATATAATGTTCTTATTTCAATCAGATCACCAAATCAAAAATATTAAACTGATATTTTTCTTTGTAACATAATAATACTTTCATGTGGCACTTAGTACACACGTGTGACATATTTCTTCCATACGACCCTCTTGCATTTTTTCGTGCCCTAAAGGGTCTTAAAACACTCCAGCAGAAATTCTAAAATATATAAAGAGGATCAAGATGGGAAAAATATCACACTATAATAGAATAAATAATGTTTTATAGCAATACTTTAAATATTGTGATTGGACTAAATACTATCTTTTGAATCAGACAAAACCCGAATATACAGAAATGAAATTTTGCACAAGTCCCGTTAATGTAGGACAAATATAAATAAATAAATACTATGTGTAAATGATATATACATATTATATATATAAATGATATATAATATATATATATATATATATATATATATATATATATAATCAAAACAACAAAAAATGTAACTATATCATGCTAATTCTAGCAGCCATAACCAAATTTGCTGATTTAATTTGCGCCTGAGAAGTCACATGGGGGGGTACCAGCTCATGGGGTTGGCATTGCCACATGCCAATGTACCTGTTTGAGGACAATTTGGCAACCAGACTATTTTGGCACGTTAGAGATGAATTGGCACATCACTAGGAGGTTGATCGGCGGGATTACAGTCATCTTGTTCCATAGATTGTTCCTCATCCAAACGGATATCTGTTGAATTCCTCAGATGGAAACAGGGCTTGGAGGCGGTGTTGTTCTCACCTTAGTGTAATTAGCAGGAAAGAAAATCTGAGTAATATTAGTAAACATCTGATCAGGTTCTCAGGTCTGATGTCTGACTGTGCTGACCACGTCTGAGAGGAAACAGCAAAGAAGCGAAGGCTCTCATCTAATCCGGGCTACAACGGTCCACAGTCCAACTAGACTTTTTTATAGCAGAACCATTCTCCTTTAAAGGTGTCCCGGGTCTTTAAAGCTCCAGCAAACCAAAATGACTTCAAGCCTGATCGATTGAATTGATTGTAGGTAAATGTCAACGTGGTTCTCTTACATCCACTGTTCCTGTAGAACACGATTGGCGTGAGAGAATTTGTCACCGTTTCGCTGACCGTAATACGCTGCTCTTTGAGACTTTGACCCGTACGAATAGAGTAACACAAACAAAACTTCCTGCAATGACCTCATGCAAAACGAACCGAAGAGTGCAACAGGATCCATCCCGTAAATAAAAGGTGAGGTTTTGTCCAGGCTTGAAATGTTGGGAAAACACATGATAATATGGAACTTGAGACCAATAGAGAAAAAGAGAGATCGGGTGAGAAAGAATGCCCTGAATAGTCACAGTGCACGGAGGAACACCAGGGCGGCGCGACACAGAGCAGAGTCATTACGGTGTTGTAGTGCTTCAAAAGGTGAAAATCTCTAAATTGTGTGTAGAGAAGAAGAAACAACAACAGAAGATAATCCTTATTTCATCATTTAAAACCTCTCTCTAAGAGAAGAGTGCTGAGGAAGAATAAAACGTGGTTGGGTTCCAAGAGCGTGTGTGGATAAGTTTTATTTTTAGTGAGTTACAATATATAGTGTGCAGAATTCAGTGCCACCTGCCCAGCGAGATGTCCCCACAACCCCAGAAAAAACAACAACCGGTAAACCCCCGTAAAACGAGGTCCATCCTCTCTCATGTAGTAGTTTGTGTGTCGTGTCGCTCCTCCTAACGTCCGTAGATATATCTTAAATAGAATAGTGCTTTTCCAGAAATACAGAGGCTGGTGTCTCCGTCCCCTGGTGGTTGTGTGGTCTATTTTTTAAAGGGAGCTAACCGACTGAAGTTCTGCCAGAAGGGAGATGTGCTGCGTTTGGACTCGTATTCGTATCCGTCGGCCTGCCCGTCGGGGAGGAGGTACTGCCCAGGGTTCATGGGGTCCAAAGGGGGAGGGTATGCTGGAGGTACTGACCGGCCCATACCTTCGGAAGAGGAGAACACACAAAGATCAATTGGAATTGGTGCTTTATGCTGCTGATGGATTTCTGTGTCATTTTAGAAGAATCAAAGACAACAGTGACCCTGGACTAGTTAACCATTCATAAGTAGCACAGGTATAATTGCGTCAATAGCCAACAATACATTATATGGGTCAAAATCATCTGTTTTTCTTTTATGAAAAAAATCATTAGGATGCTAAGTAAAGATCATGGTCCATGAAGATATTTCGTAAATTTCCTACCGTAAATGCATCAAAACTTATTTTTGTGAATGGATCCAGCAAAATCTCAAACAAAAATGGCAGCAAACACGCCTACAAACTTTGCTCGATGCTGCCCCCTATTTGGGAATCACCCACTCAAGTTTGGTCTCTTTGTAAAGCTTAAATTTTCAGCTTTAAAGAACATCCCACAACGTCATTGCAGTGCTAAGACAATAGAGAGCGTTAAAACAAACCTGTTTCTTCTTAGCAACGACCTGCTACAGCGTCTCTGATGGACAACTTTAAAGCCGATTTCCTCAATATATATATATGTATATATACACTCACCTTAAGGATTATTAGGAACACCATACTAATACTGTGTTTGACCCCCTTACGCCTTCAGAACTCCCTTATTTCTACGTGGCATTGATTCAACAAGAAATGTTGGCCCATATTGATAGGATAGCATCTTGCAGTTGATGGAGATTTGTGGGATGCACGAAGCTCCCGTTCCACCACATCCCAAAGATGCTCTATTGGGTTGAGATCTGGTGACTGTGGGGGCCTTTTTAGTACAGTGAACTCATTGTCATGTTCAAGAAACCAATTTGAAATGATTCGAGCTTTGTGACATGGTGCATTATCCTGCTGGAAGTAGCCATCAGAGGATGGGTACATGGTGGTCATAAAGAGATGGACATGGTCAGAAACAATGCTCAGGTAGGCCGTGGCATTTAAGCGATGCCCAATTGGCACTAAGGGGCATAAAGTTTGCCAAGAAAACCTCCCCCACACCATTACACCACCACCATAATTGCATTAATGAGAAATTTAACAGGTCTCCTAATAATCCTTTAGGTGAGTGTATATTTTGCAGCCTCAGATTCCTGACATTCAAATAGTTTTATCTCGGCCAAATATAGTACAATCCTAATATTATATAAAATAATAATATATAAATGACTGACCCATTGTGGTCCAGGGTCACATTTATATTGTCTAGTTGCTGTCTCTCATGATGAACATTTCAAGGGTCTTTGCATCAATCAACACAGGCTCCAAATAGCGTCCTGCTTTCAGAAAATGTTCTTTTATAAACAGTAATGTAGTCTAAACTGTAAGCAGTATGCAGTTGCCAAGCAATGTGAATTAATATAGAATATGTGGACACAGGTGCGTTTATAGTCACTTGAATGTGACTCATCTGATCAGTCAGAACAATGCATTTTATTATTAGAATTATATGACATCTGGACTCCACTTCTGTATAATCTCAGGTAACAAGCAACGGGCTTAAAACATTGGATACCTTTCTGTTTTGTGACTCTCCTAACGGTCAGGGCAGCTTGCCTCTTCTGATACTCCGAGATTTCAAACCCTAAAGGCACAAAATGACAGACAAATAGATGAAATTACTTATGAGAATGTGGGAAAGCACAACATTTTGCTTCCCGTTGACATTATTGTAGTCGGTTCAGAATAGATGAAAGTTCTTACCAATCTTCTCATCTTCTTGCACCATTTTTCTTTCCTCCTGAAACGCTCGGAGCCAACGGATTTTCTCCTCCAGCTTTTTGGGCAGAAACAGATGGATCTCGTCCGTGTCTTTGTTGACCAGTTTGAAGGCATTCTTCACGCTGACGTTAAAATCATCGTCTCGACCGTCGATGGCGTCGATGACCTCATACCGATCCATTTCAATCCGGCCTTTATAGTAGAGAATATCACGGCGAATGAGATCCTGTATAAGGCGGAGACAAATTATTATGCCGTCTGTCGTGAGTAAATCATCCCTGTTTGCTGGTAAAAGATCCAGACAAATTCTTGAGAGAATGAAGCTACTTTAGTGAAGATTCATTGATTTGTCGGTACCAACACACAGCATCTGCTGGCTTCTACTACCTCTAATATAACCCTTTTCCATGATAATCGCTGCACCGACCGGACTCATCCCCCCACCCCCACCATCCCCGCCCCTTAAAACTCTCTGAACGTCACAGCCACTTCAGCATGTTTAAAGTCTGATGATTAAAGATGCCTGCACAAAACAAACATAAATCATGTGTGTTTATGTCTATCTTCGCTTTAATTGCACATATTCAGTCTGGCATGGACTTCACAAGTATTTGTGAAACCTGATGACACACACTATTCAAACAAGATCTGATAATGTTCCAAAGAGCACTATGTGTGCTTCACTGGAAGATAATAATACGACCAATTTAAAAAAAAAATGCTTATTTGTGACCCTGGATCACAAAACCAGTCCTAAATGATATTTTGTAAATTTCCCATTGTAAATATATAAAAACTTTATTTTTGTGTGTGGTTGACCTGCTACAGTGCCTCTGATCAACAACTTCTGAGGCAATTTTCTCAACATTTTGAGATTTTTTAACGGTTGTATCTCAGCCAGATATTCTGATATTCTAACAACTCATACATCAATAGAAATCCTATTTATTCAGCTTTTAGATTATGTAGAAATCTAAATTTCGAAAAATTGACCCATAAGACTATTTAACACAAAATCAACACAAAATGAAAAAAACACAAATCTCTTAGCAGAATGCAACACTATAAACACAACTATGTCTTCAGAGGTGTATAAAGACCTCACACAATGAAGCGTTATGTTCTTATTATCTTAGAATGAGCTATTTCTATCTACATACACCACAGGTCCCCTTGCATTGAATTCCCCATGTTGTTTCTACAGTAGCCCTAAATGGACAAACTGCTCTACAGAGCGTGTTTCGTAAATTATCTCCTTCTGCAAAGAAGCGAAAACGTGCCAACATCTTAGTCCTGTGTCAGCCACCGAAGTGCTTCGACAGGGAAGGGTGGAGTGAGCCCTTGGTTGCAATTCACAACCTCACCACTAGATACTGCTCAATTTCATACACTGGACCTTTAATATTATATTTGACATCCTGTTTTATATCGCAGGATTATTTACTGGACACGATAATGTGTGCTAGCCGGTTATGACATAAATGCGTGATGTCAAATCAGTCTCTTGAGAAGCAATTGTGTCTCTTTTGTGCATGCGTGAGATCATCCCAAAGAGAGCTGTTTTTGCACCTTTGTGAAGAGACACAAAACTGGGTCATGTGCTTTGAACTTAGTTTTTTTAACGACAGACACAAACACTTTATACCTCCAGCAACAATCTTTCAGAAAACACAAATACATCTTCCTCTGTCTCTCTCTCTCTCTCTCTCTCTCTCTCGATTCTTCTCTCTACATGTCATTCCTGATCTTCTTTTTTATCCGTCTAGAAGCATCACTTTATATTCACTGGTTTCGTTTCCCTTATTTTTTCACCCATGTGTCCTACCTTCTTGCAGAGGACCATCTGATGATCAAACAAAAAGAAGATTCTGGTTTGGCTGCGCCCGTACGGTTGATATATCCAGGACATCTCCCCAGTGTACACAAGCTCTGAGCTCCTGTCCAGAATATCTTCACCCTGCAGGCACACAAAACACGACTGATATTATATTTATCATAACGGGAATCTAAGACTATACACACTCTCCACACAAACAAAATCTTAGACATTTAAAGACTAAATAACATACAGATGAATAGTAACACAGCAGCTTATAGCCAGTTTTCATTGGTTGGATTTGTTTCTTGTTTTTAATCTCTCTTCTATAAATGTTTGTTTGTTTAAAAGAGTATTTTTAGTACTGTTATTTGGAAAAAAATTAGAGACAATTTCGAATTTTAATTTAATCAGCATTTCTAGATTTATTGTGGCCATTCCAGTCCAGTAAATTTTAACAAAATCAAACCTGTGACAAAGACATCAAACAGCAACGTGAAAGACTGACAGCATGACAAGACACATGAAAACTTTGAACTTGAATATAATCTTGTTGTCTTTGCAGTATTTTTTATTTAGAATTATGGGGAAATATTGTTGGGATGATTTTACAATGCTACCCTGTCAGATAGTCCTACCAATTTAAAATAAGGACATAAAATAAGTTTACAGCGTAAATACCTTGTCAGAATATACTACCAGCATAAAAGAAACATGTAGGATTAATTTACAGCGTAATACCCTATCAAATTGTACTACCTGTATTAAATAAATATGTAGAATGATTAAACAACGAAAATACACTATCAGATTCCCGTAGCAGTATAAACTAAACATGTAGGATGATTTAATAGCACAAAAAAAATGACGGGTAAAATGAAACTTCAGGACACTGGCCCTGACTAAGTGAACTAAGCGGCCGCTTAGGGCATCACCTCCACTAGGAGGCCCCAAGAGCACATGAAATTACAGCTTTCTGGTAACATATTCACATCCAATTTCTCATGTATGGTCATACACAAAAAAAAATTGTGGTGTGTGTCAAAATTTGTGTGGCTTTAAAAGGGTGTTCATAAAATAGATGCAAATAGATGCATTGAACGCAAGCTTTGTATGGTCTGTGCTCAAAATGTTAAGGAGCAGTTCATCTGAAAGCCGACCAAGTGAAATTATCAAATGTTTTGACGATCACAATACACTTGTAATGCAAGGTTTATGTGATTTTGATTTTATGACATTCATGCATCCCAGACACAGCTACAACAAATAAAATGGGGTGTGTTAGATTTAAAGTGTGCATGCAAATAATCAAACATTGACATTAGTCGATTGTATAGGGGGTACAGGGGGTCCCAAAATAAAATGATGCTTAGGGCCCCAAAAAGGCTCGGGCCGGCCCTGATCAGCACAATTTAAAGTATGATATTATTTAGTTGCAGACTCTTTAAAAACAAACTTCTCAAAATACAAGTCACATACCTCCCAGTCCAACACCGAAGCCTGCCATTGGGCGATTTTGTCGATGTTCTCAAGCCGTCGTTTACGTTCGTTGATTTGCTGAGTGACATTTCTCATTACAGCTAGTGCTGCAGCCACATACCGATAATCACTGACGGATGAAAAAGAGGAAAACAAGGACTGTCAAAATGATAAGTGGAAACCAGATATGTCACTCTATAGCAGAATTTCTTATTAACGCCATAATATATTTTATGGAAGCATCCCATAATATCTGCATGACTCGACGTGTGTGTTTACCTGTGTTCCTGTACTGTGTATTTCAGTAACTCTGCCAGCTGTAGAGGGTATTTGCAGATTTTCTGGACTGGCGTGAGCAGGTAGCCGTCGATGGCGATGTCAATCATCTGCTGGACTAGTCGGCACGCTTCGAAGAAGTGCTGGTACCTTGCATCTCTCATTAGACGTGTGAGCTCCATGCAAGCGTCGACGTGGTTGTTACAGTATTCAGAGTAGATCCAGAATCCGTCTTGCTGTAAATATTCAAACACATTAGTTTCTCTCATTATATAATGGTGTTTGTCTATAGGATCTGTGTTTGTTTGTGTACAGACGTGTTCTAAGAAGCAGGGTCCGATCTCGCTGAGATGAGGCTCCTCCGTGTTGAATTGTTTCTCTAGATCTCTGACGAAGCTCAACTGAAATCTGTAAATGTCCTCGATGTTCCCGAAAATCACCCTCAGCTGATCGTCATTAAACATGTCTCTTCTCTTTTTACACTGACGGAGATAACCCTAAAACACACATACGCAGATTGAATTTGTTCAACGAAGACAATTCCATGGAAATGTCAACCTTAAGGTGAAAGAAATCACGTTTCTACCCAAGGTTTTCACCCTTCTGATCGGTCAAATGTCAATATTTGGTGCTTTAAATACCCACGTGAAGTCTCAACATTTATAAAGCATCTTTTTTGGTGTCTTTAAAGCAATTTTCTATAGCTAGCCACATCCGTACGGTCCGTTTTCGTCATAAATGTTATAATCTTTGAAGAGCAATTAGTTGTCTATTTGTCAGGTATTTGTACAAGTATATTGTCTCTCAAAAAAGCCCACATTGATTTTTCCCTCTTTTAAATAAAAATGTGGTGTGCATATGTCTGGACTCTGGTTTAGTAAAATATAAACATATACTGTAGGTAAAGTTCAATATATTGCACATTGTAAAAAGCGCTATATAAATAAAAGTGGTTTGAATTCAAGCCACATCGATAAATCACATACTTAACATGCCATGTTTTTTTGGCCCACCAAAATCATGTTATTAGCTGAACATTGTATGTCTTTGATGTAATCATGACAAATGAGATCTACTTAAGAGTACATTACATGAGATCATGAAAATGACATTTCATGCCGTGTGTAATGTTGCCATGTTTGAATATAAGCAGTCTGCCAAGTTGTAAATCCGAAGCTGAATGAATCACAAATTTATTTGCTTGGAAATAAAGGGAGTCAACTCTGAATCACTCAAACGACTCATCCCTAGTCCGATTCAGGATCCGCCGCGGATTTACGTCACTACATATAGTCTCTGCCTGCGTTTTGCTTCGACTGCCCGTGAAAACTTCACTCTTCTCCCTTAAACACTGTAGCTCGCGAGCCTCATTCGCGGCAGATCAATCACATCAGACTAGGCTAGCAGAAAGGAGGGGATTAGACAGATGAATCAACGAACAAATCATTTGAGAGTCAGTAAAGAAGTAAAGTAAAAATAACTGCCTATTATTACAAAATAATAGTGTTTTTACACCTTCTATGTACATAAACTTGTTGTTGGACACTTCATAAACCAAATTAGGACCTTATAAAATCCCTAGTTATGTACTCTTTAAATATCTTAACGCAGTGAAATTAAATAAAAAAAGGTTAAAATTTCCCTCTGGTAAATCAGCTTCATGTGTGTGATTGTTACCTCACAGATGTCCTTTAGGTGCTTGATGTAATGTCGTTCTGTGCTCATGATCTCATTGATGACATTGGCTCTCATCTGGTCTCGGTTCTGTGTGGGCTGGCCCAGGCACAGGCAGTCGGTGCTGGGGTTGGGACTGGCCTCCGCGTGGCCGTTCTGCACCTCGCTGGAGCTTTCGGCAGCCTCCACCGCAGTGTTTTCCTCTTGATTTACCCATAACTAAAACACACACATTAAGACAAATGTGCCTTGATCTAAGAGCCCTGTTATTATCAATTCAAGCAATCACAATAACTGTGCTCTCATTCGATTAGCGTTTGGCTCACAGCATACCGAGTTAACAGCATGGGTGCGTTCATAAAAGGTTATTAAAGTTCTCTAAATGGGGCTTTAAAAGCATCAGAGGTTACGCTGATCTTGGAGAAAGTCACAGCGACGCCCTCTGGTGGCACTAATATGAAATGCGTTACGCCACATGAGAGGTTATGCTGTAAACATGTAGGAAGGCCATGAATAAATGTGGGTTTAGACCTGGGATATATCTGCCGAGACAAACACAGATAAGCCGGGAGAGGGGAACAGAAGGAGGGTGATACAGATGTGTGCGGTTGGTTGTATGGCTGAGAGAACCGTATGCGATTTTATTTGTCCTCATTATGTAACGGATCATTTGCTTTCCCAGGTGAGGCGACTGATGTGAGCACACATGCGTGCACTTACAGACTCACTCTTTCTCTCTCTCGCTCACACACAAGCCCACGTAAATACTAAAAGATTTGCATGCCTGCACACCTAAGCACACAATAAAAACACGATTAGACAATAACACACACATGTATTATTCTTTTAAATCATGGTGAGGTCTCTCTGCTGACTTCTATATATTAAATGTTATATTGTAATATATACCCCAACCCAACAGCTCCCCCTTAAAGTGACAGTTCACCCAAAAATGAAAATTCGGTCATCATTTTCTCAACCTCTTGTCATTTCAAACCTTTATGGCTTTCTTTCTTCCGCAGAACACCAAAGAGGATAATCTGAAGAAAGTTGATAACCAAACAGCACCGGACCCCATTCACTTATATTGTATTGTTACAAAACCAATGCAAATCAAGAATTTTTTTCCAAATATCTTCTTTTGTGCTCTGAGGAAGAAAGAAAGTCACACTGATTTAAAATGACAAAAGGGTGAGTAAATGATGACAGAATGTTTTTTGTTGCTTCTTTGCATGTAAAATCTGTTAAAAATGATGTGCATTTCGCTTGATGCTATATCCACGCCACGACCAAGATGACTTCCATACCGGACAAAGCAACCAAAAAAAGTAAAAAAAAAAAAAAAAAGACTTTGAATGTCTGTTAAGCTGTTTTCCCACAATGACGCTGATTTTAGGTCTTACCCTCTTAAAATCTGACTCACACTTTTACTGACCTTATCCGCAGTCACAAGCGCTTGCAAAATGTAATAAAAATAGATTCTCATGAATACACAAGTCTGTCACAGAGTCTGTTTACCCTGAAACCATCCAGAAAGCTCTGTCACTCTCTCTCCTGTCACAGACACAGAGCGTGACTCTCTGTTACTTTAGAGTAATGGATACGATGTCTAATCTCTTGAAGGATGTTAAGATCTCATTAAAATCTCGAATCATAATTGTATACCTAGAAATCTTCGCTGAGCTTCTCAGTGCATTAGCCCCGGGCTTGCTGTCCTTCCTCATCCTCATCAAAACAATGAGTAAGTTTAGTGATCCTGTTGTCCGAGTATACAACGTTTGCGCAAGATGCCACGCTTGTCTGTTTGAAGCAGTCAAGGGATTACAAGAACAATAATGACGCAGATGTTGCACGGGCAGACGAGCATACACCTGCGCACACACACGGGTACACTTCCATCTTCTCTTCCCATCCTCTTAGTGTCCAATCTATTTTAGCCTCTCTCCCCGTCTCTCTCACCCTCTCCTCCGAGAGCAATCTGTTTTTTTTGTCTGTTCTTGTCTTCTGTCCCCTAATGAAAAGTGACGTCTCATTTTATGCTTCATGACTCAACCTCACTGAACAGTGAAGAGAAAGACAGGACAGCGGAACAGAGTTTACAGTGTTAAGGTGTCAGTGTCGTACACTAACCATCAGCCTCCATGATGTTGCTTACATGAATACAACATTTATCCATTTCTTTTACCTGAACACTCTTTGACTTTACTGTATTTCTTTGTCTTTAAGGTAGCAACAGACCTTTTCACTCCAAAAATGAGAAATATGCGAATATTTTGACAGTCATCCTAAAATTTTAATTCCTTCATCATTTCCTACCCTCGGGTTGTTCCAAATCTGTAGAAATTCATTTGTTCGGTTGAACACGGATAAAGATATCTGGAAAAATGCTTGTAACCAAACAGCTCTTGGCCACCATTGACTACCATAGGAGGAAAAATGACAATGGTAAAAAAGTGCCCCAGAGCTGTTTGCTTTCCTGCATTCTTTAAAAAAATCTTCTCTTGTGTAAACAGAACAAATACATTTATAAAGCAAATTCCCCTACTGTGATTTAAGATTTTTAGATTTTTGAAGACTTAGATAATGTTTTTATTCAGTGACCTACAAAATCTGACAGTGGCATATGAAGGAATTAAGTAATCAAATGAAATCTGTCATAAAATCATTGGAGAATTTAAACTGGTCAACTGCTCGCGCAAACCACTGTGTAATGAGAAATCACATCAACTTTAATGTCAAAACACAGCAACTCAATGTGCATTTGCTTCAATGATTTTTAGATCTTTCTAGCCTAGTCTTCTGTTTTATCTGAAACAATAGAGCAAAAACTATTTATTCATTCGAACATTAAAGGGATACTCCACACAAAAAATTATATCGTCACCATTTACTAACCTGTAGAAATGTCTGTTAAACACAAAGCAAAATATTTGGAAAAATGTAAGCAACACCATAGTAGGAATAATGATATCATTTTATTTATTTGTGTAGAACACGACATTAAATATATTGAAGAATTAACGAAAGCAAATAATTCTAGAGCACCTGGTGTCCCAGAATGTCAACATTTTTCTAAATATTTTTCCATTATGTTCAACAGAACAAAGAAATTTCTACAGGTTTGGAACAACTTGGGGGGGAACTAATCCGAGACACAAAATTTCATTTTTGAGCTGAGTAGCCCTTTAAAAAGTTAATTTATCTGTGAATATGTTTCATTTAAATTCATGCACTAAACCTTCTGATTTCTGAACATTCTGGGTTGAAACAAACCAGCGTAGGTTAATTCAAAACCTAACAGTTGAGTTCGACTAGATTTTACACAACAAATTGTGTACCCTCAGAAAAGCGAACTACCATTCCATTCTCAAACTAGACTTGCTTGTGCTTCCCGCACTCCTGCGCCACAACTAAATCTATGATGCCATGGAAAAAAATAAATGTAAATGTTATACAAAAAAGATCCTACCAATGGAAGACTGGGTACAGTCAAATTCAATATCAGTGAAATGAAGACACATCTTTCAAATGTGTTGCCATTGCTGTCTGTGCAATCTATCCTCTTAGCACAAATGTGTCAAAATGTCTTATAAATGATGGAAGATCCATCAGTGGTGGTGAAAGGGTCAACGTGAAAACTCCTAATATGATGTTCCTGTAGCTCGATTGGTAAAGCACTGTGTATGCAGCACAAAGTCATGGGTTGGATTCCCATGTAACATACATACTGAATAAAAGCATCTGCCATATGCGTATATTTATACCGTTTTAACATTACCAAAGATTCTGTGGCCTTTCATAATAAAAATGCCACTGCTTCCGCCGTACATTGCTGTATTTCCTATGCAGGCACACCTTGTGTTGTGCGTGTGTGCTGCGAGTAAACAGTGAGCAATGATTTCTGATGACATATGAGCTCCAGGTCTCAGCAGGAGAGAGATGCCAAACCTGCAGGCCAGCGGCCCAGCGCCACCAACTGGTGTGACATAACGCCCTCAGACACTACCGCTCTCTCTCTCTCTCTCTCTCTCTCTCACATACATATTCCTTTTCTGACTGTCTCCTCTGTTCCCTTCTCAGGTTGTATAAGAGATACCCAAAGGGTCAGAATACAACAGTGCACAAATATATATATATATATATATATATATATAAAGTGTGTGTGTGTTAAATATGCATGTCTGAGTGGACACAGGTGATATTCTCACACCTGTCATGCCCGAGAGAGCGGCTTACACAACCTGCCATCTGTGTGACTGTGTTTGGGGAGGAACAGGGTAACTGTTAGAAAAGAGAAAAAAAGAAGAGATAGCAAGAAAGCAAAAGGAGAAGTGAGGAATGCACTTAGGCAGCTATACGTACATATCTGAAGTTACCAAGTTACATAAAAGTCCCATTAAAAAGCACTCCACCTTCACCAACATACTCCTTTCACACACATCTCTATCCTCTATCCTACATGCTTTCACTCGTGACCCGCACTAAAAGGGTTTCTGTTCATATTTCAGTGCTGAAAGTTGGATTGAGAAAAGCGAAGCGATAGATCCACAGACTCTGTTTCCAGTTATGCTATTCGGTCAACTCCAGTGAGTTTACGATTCAGAGAAAGCATTGTCTGCATCAATAGGGTCACCAAGCTTGGATAGTTAAAAATACCATAGTGGAATAAATGAACGTCTTAAACAATTTAATAACGATATTCATTTTTTCAAAGGAGTAGTTCACTTTCAAAATAAAATTTCATGATAATTTCCTCACCCCCATGTCATCCAAGATGTTTATGTGTTTGATTCTTTAGTCGAAAAGATGAAAACATCTCCATATAGTGGACTTCAATGGACTCCAAATGGTTGAAGGTCCAAATTCCAAGTTTTAGTGCAGCTTTAAACGATACCAGACGATGAAAAAGGGTCTCATCTAGTGAAATGATCGATCATAAAAAAAAAGTAATTACGTATAACATGAAGTCATGAACGGGCATCGCTGAAGAGAGCAAGGCAAGTATTTGTGTTTATAAACAGACCTTTATTCATCGTCTGGTATTGTTTAAAGCCGCACTGTATCTGTCATTTTGACCTTCAATCGTTTGGAGTCTATTGAAGTCCACTATATGGAGAAAAATCATGGAATGTTTTCATCAAAAACCTTCATTTCTTTTCGACTAAAAAAAAACATAAACATCTTGGATGACATGGGGGTGAGTAAATTATCATGAACATTTATTTTAAAAGTGAACTGCTCCTTTAAGTGCAGAGAAATCCCCCCAGGTGGTAAGAGGCAAATTTAGGTGTGTGCATATTACGAACTGTTCTTCTCACATAATGTTAATAACGTATTTTACTGCAAAGCTGATTGAAAATGCTTCTATTCATAATCTTTGTACGGATTCTTGTTATTGACAAACTAACATTTAAAATAAACAGACAACACACATTTTCACATTCTATGTATAAGAGGGTTTGTCATAAGATTTGATCCCTTCCTATGGACGTTAACTAGGATAAGAGAGAGTAAAACGGCTGACTGTACTGATGTCGTTTTCTGCTGTGTTTTTGTTTATAAATCCCACCCCAAACAAAAGAAGATGTAAAAAATATGGTCAAAAAAGCAAATATTTACATGGTTAAATTTTATAATTCTAAAAAGAAACAGTACATTGACAAAATCTTGGTCCTCAACATTTTCTGACAGACCCAAGCGGTCATCGACACTGCCATGGATGCGAAGCGGAGCGACTGTGGCGACGGGAACGAAACGTTGGAACACAGCGACAGCATGTGAGCAGGAAGCGATGGGATGCATTCAACGGTAAAACGGTAAGCAGTGGTTTTGGAAAAAACGCACCTTAGCCGTGGCGTTTGTGAGGCGTGATGCAGCGACAGGGTTGATATAAAAAAGCTGTTTGGTTTGAGGGGGGTGGGACTCCACCTTAGAGAAACAACAACATCAACACAAACAAGAGTTTGGGTACAAGCTGAGGATTAAAGGGAAGAATATGACCTCTTCTGACAGAATATGAGGGAAAAAATCTGCATTAGTGGTGTATTACTAAATGTGCCAAATGAAAATATTATGCGGATTGATGTCAATTTCTTCATCAGACCTGTACGTCTCATGTTATTTAACCAGCTTTACACGATTACAATTTAGATCCCTAGCATTTCTTAAGGGGACAGTTCACCCAAAAATAAAAACATCCTCATGTTGTTCAAAACCTCTATATGACTCAATCTGAACACAAAAGAAGATATTTTGAGAAATGTCTCAGAGTTACCAACGTTTTTCGCAATAAGTCATACAGGTTTGGAATGACATGATGGTGAAAAGATTTTTGGATCATTTTTGTCTGAACTATCCCTTAAACTGTACAGCTGTGTGAAACAGGTGAGGTTATGCAGGTGTGTGTTATACGGATATGTTGGGCAGGTGTGTGTTAGACAGGTGAGTATGCTGGGCAGGTGTTTGTTAGACAGTTAAATGTTAGACTATCCATGTCTGACTCACCCTGACGAAGCTGGCGGGAAACCAGCCCTCCTCATCGTCGATCTGACCCCACCACCAGTCCTTATTGGAGGCGTCCAAAACCTTGATGACGTCACCAGCCTTGAAGGCCAGCTCCCGGTCAGCCATGGTCACATGGTCCCATACTGCCTCAGCATTCACGACAGAGCTCCCACTGACCAGCTACAGGAAGAGAGAAGACACAGGACGATACACAGTTATGTAACATCAGAAACATTCTGGATTAACATCAAACAGTCACATGCTGGGGTCCACTTTAAAGTCAGCTCTGTTAAACCAAAACTGACAAGGGTGTTGAGATGTATCACTGCTTTAATGCTACATCGCATTTGGGTTTGCTTTGCTTTTCTTCAATTGATTTGACTTAGACCCCAGCTATGAAAGAAGCATTGGCAAACAAGCATACAAACATTTAGCTCCTCCCACAAAAAAAGGACATGTCCATGTTTGGGTGTGCTATGAGTTTGTCCAGTCACTGGATAATCACACGGTTGGTATTTGGGAGTGACAATTGAATTTATTAACAGGTGTGATAATCCCATTTTCATATTTGTAAATAGAGAGAGAAGTGGATTGAATCGACGGGTAATCAATGTCAATCTAAATTCTATAAATATCAAAACTTTGTATTGCACTTTAAAGGAACATTTAAACCAAAAATGTTGTATCAAGTTGTATAAATTTATTTGTTCTGATGAACACAGAGATCGATATTTGGAAGAATGCTCGTAACCAAACGGTTTTCGGCCACAATTGACTTCTATTGTAGGAAAAATTGCTTTCTAAATCTCTTTGTGCTGTTGAACACAAAAGAAGATATTTTGAAGAATGTAGGAATGTTAACCGCACTGGAGCGCTTTTCACTACCATTGACATTTTTCCAACTATAATAGTCAATGGGGTCCAAGATCTGGTTACAAGCATTCTTCCAAATATCTATCTCTGTGTTAGAACAAAGAAATGTATACAGGTTTGGAACAAATAGAGAGGGAGAATTTTTGAGAGAATTTTCTTTGTTGGGTGAACTATTTTTTTAAAAATAAAATCCCAAATTTGTATATTTGCTCGATTAGAGGACATAAAACACACTGTGTTGTTATTCAAGTGCAAACTTCTTAAATAATAGTGTTCCTTAGAATATTTCTTCTAGAAGGAGAGAGCATTCTAGTGTGTGTATTTAAAGGGATAGTGTAATAGGGATTGGGAAAATGTTAGCGACTGAGATTTCTGGGGCACCATTGACTACCATTGTAAAAAAACAAAGCATAATGTTTGTTTTCTGTTGAATACAAAATGAGATATTTTGAAGAACTCAGTAAAACAAACAGTTCAACTTTGACTACACTTTTTTTACCAACACCCAAAATCTCAGTTACTGACATTCTTCTAAATATCTTTCTTTGTGTTTAACAGAACAAAGAAACATATACAGGTTTGGAACAACTTGAGGTTGAGTAATTCATGACAGAACTTCCCTTTTTGGGTGAACTATCTCTTTAATACGGATGCGCCAATGTTTAAACAGTTACCGATGTGTGAAATGTGCTGTTTGCAGTCAGCCACAAGCAATACATTCCGCAAACGAAGGTATCTGAGAATGAAGGATTACAAAGCGACCACCCCATGTAAAATAAATCAGCTATTATTAGTCTACTGAAATGACCAGAGTCATCACTTCACAAGCATATTGTTTCAAAGAACACCATTTCTTTAAGCGCTAACTTTATAATGAGGAAAGAATTACCAAGTGCACCTTCGAGCTGATATTTCTTAACGCAGTCTCTCTCACGGTTGCAACATACTTCTCTTTCTCTGAAGGAAACAGGAGGCAGTAGGATTATGCAAATCAGTCGGCAAAACTGCAGTGGAAAAGCTGCGTTTCTGTCCCAGCCACATCAGATCTTACCGGGACAGCTGATGAGGATCACGCATGACGCCTTAAACATCACAACTCATCCGCATCTAATTCTCATGTGAGATATTACCGCTGAAGGTGGCACTGCATGTACTGGAGATGTAGGCTATCAAACACTGCACGCACACAAACGCACCCTGTTAAATGATGTAACATAATATTATCATAATATTAACGTAATATTATCAGATTGGATGAGGATGAATTTAGCAGGATGAAACAGTGTCTCCACCAGCTAAACAGAGCAATCTGTTCATAAACAGCAGTGTGGTAACACTAGCATTAGAGGTCTACCAATGTGTGTGTGTGATTCTGCATATCCTTCTCACGATTTCTCTTGCCTTTATTCCTGCATGAATGAACTGTACTCAGGAACATTCTTTCTTTTGCTCTCTCGCTCGGTTTCTCTATATGCGAATGCCTTCATGCACAAATCTACAGCACTCCTGTCCTTTTGCCAGCAGACAGACCTCACACTCATTAGATTGATTATGTCTCACAGGTTTTTTTGAGTGGGAAGCTCTTTAACTTTTCAATCATTGACGTTTCGCTTAAACTGACAGTTGACCAAAGTTGACAGGGCGAGATTGACAAAGTGGACACGGACATCTAGGATCACACAAGGGGACACTGTCATGTATGGTCTTAAGGGAATTCAGAACCAAATCTCTGGTTCAGCAAGACTTCAACCGTGGATTTTTGAAGTAAATTCTAGTAAAAATCTGTGTCACCAACCTTACTTGATTATACATAGACTTTTGTTCTTCTTTTTCAAGTTTTTCAAAGGGTAAGTTTATCCAACAATAAATATTATGACATCATTTATCCACCTTTATGTTTTTCAAAACCTGTATCTGTATTGTTCTTATGTAGAACACAAAGGAGTATATTTCGAGAAACGTCTTAATGGTTTTGTGTAGGTATGTAACTTTATAAAAATCTCACTGTGCGATACTTGATACCAATTTGCTATAACTCGATATCAATAATATTGTTACATCCCTAGTTTTGTGTGATAGCAATGGAAGTCAATGCAGGCCAATGTTGTTTGGTTATCAACATTCTTCAAAATATCATCTTTTGTGTTCCGCAGAAGAAAGAACATCGTACAGGAATGACATGAGGATGGGTAAATAATGACAGATATTTTATTTTTGGGTGAACTATCACTTTAAGGCCTGCATATAAATGCTCTCTGCTGTCAAACCCCTTTCACACTGAGATCGATAACTATAATTTTTGGCCGCTCTAAATTTGAGAGAATATCAGTATCTACAACACACCTTTAACAATAATAATACAGAGGAACAATATCATTGTGGCCAACTTTACAGATTTTTTAGCTGAACAATGAAATACTTAAGTGAAATTTAAAGGACTCGTGCATTTAAAATGAATTGCGGAATATTATGTTTATAGTTATCATTTTGGTACGAATGGGCCTTAAAAGAGGCAGTTTGCATAAATTCTGTATAAATTTCTTTGTTCTGATCATGAACACAGAGATAGATATTTTGAAAAATGCTAGTAACCAAACAGTTATTGGCCACCATTGACTACCATAATAGTGGAAAAATGCATAGAAATGTCAGAGTGAGTAAATGATGACGGAATTGTTATAGTTTGGTGAACTGTCCCTTTAAGAAACCGCAGTCTTCTACAACAAAGCGGACACTTCTCTGGGGGTCCCCAGAAATAGCATTTCTCAATCATATGAGTGTTCACCCTAACGTCTGACACAAAAGACCCATTTGGCCGTGTCCAATAACGTAATATCTCACCCCCGCCCAATAGAACAGGTGATGCAGGTTAGCACACCACTTCTCGCTGGCCGCCATCACTCCATCAAGGTGCTGCTTAAACATGGAGGTGGCCTCTTTAACAAACAAAAAGCTTTAGATGTCTAGACACGAAACGAATGAATCTCTTGCTTTATTCAGCATCGTTGCTGTTTCACCGACAGAACAGCCCTATAATTCGGAGAAATATAGCACACCATTCTTCTCCAATGAGAGGGTGGAACGAAACAGAACATCAGAGGATGCTGCCTCACCATAGACACACACGCACCTGACTGGGGAGGACGATTATGTAATCGGAGTACAGTGGGCTAGGAGTCTAGGAGAGAGAACTAGTGAAAGCACGTGGAGAGAGAGAGAGAGAGAGAGAGAGAGAGAGAGAGAGAGAGAGAGAGAATGCGTTAAAATGCAGCTCTGCTATCTTTAAGAAAGCCTCTCGCAACGGCACACACAAAGTCGTATATCCATTAATTCTCATAATATCTTGCAGTAGGAGATAATAAAAGAAAATATGATCCGTACAGAGAGCGAAGCAACCATGTTTTAAGGAACTATCCAAGTTGGAGCTGCTTAGTGGTACGACGCCGCTTAAGCCTGTAATTCCCTCCATGTTTTGATGTGAATCATCCTGTAAAACATTTTGCAGTTTCTTCAGGTCTAATTTTAGATGATAAATGCTTTAAACCCATGCTGCATCGCCTGCCCACACGGTTTCTAAAACAAATAGAAGCAGAGAAAAAGCACAAAAGCCTTTCAGGCATGAAAAATGCAAAAGATATGCGTGTGTGATACAGCTTATATCAAGTGACTGTGTGTGTGTGTGTGTGTGTGTGTGGGGTGGATTCCCAGCCTATGCTCCCTGTGCAGATGTTTCTAAATCTGGCCATTTTCTTGGTTTTCCCACTCTTTCCCGCATTTACGTAGTCGTATTTTTGGATGCACATGCCTCTCCATGTGAATATACACAGGCCCTGTGGAACGGTCCTGAAACTTCCCCTTCGCCGCAAGATCAGAACCCTCCATGTAATCTACAGGACCCTCATTCCGCAGTCGTTTTTTTACATAAGAGTTGTAGAGATCGGATGCCTTTTAAGATGGCTACGGAGAACAGGATTAGAAGCCGCTTGTGCATGTAAAGGGAATTCCTAACTTTCATTATAAAAGAATGTACATATTCACTCAGAAAAGACGAAAAGTATATTTTAGGGAATGTATATATATATATATATATATATATATATATAGTGAGAGAGAGAGATGGAGATAGATTGATACAGATATAACAGCGAGAGAGACTATTTATTTCATGTTACAGTATAAAAATAGGAAATGTTCCATAGTGTTAAAGGCTTTTCATTGAAGGATACACCTTCACGAAGAGGCATGTTTTAAAAAGTGTTTTACCCAAAGGGATAGTTCACCCAAAAATAACATTTCTATCATTATTTATTCACCCTCACGTCATTCAAAGCCTATATACTGTATGTAGGACTCTTTCTTCTGTGGAAAACCAGAGAAGATATTTTGAGAAATGTCAGTGGTTTTGTGTTCATAAAATGAAACTGGGAACAAAAGTTCTTGGTTACCGTTCTTCAAACATCTTCTTTTGTGTCCTCCGCCAATGTAATTTCCAAGATGATTCATTGTTATTATAAATAACGTTTTAATAGGATTATTAAGCCCAAACATCTTTGAACACTCTACATCGCTAGTCTACAATAACAGACACATCCAACTCGTAAGGAGCGAAGGACTGCGGATGGCGTCCACTAATGCCAATGCAGATGCAAATATCCTGCCATAGCCTGGCAATACAGCATGACAGTGAGCGTTCAACATCCCACACCGGTGCAAACTGATGTCTCAACGCATAATTGCAATGTGTTCTTACAACCACTTCCCATGTGACAATCTGTTAAAATTGTCCGTCTGGTGTTTCTAATATTGGTAAATGTAACATGAGGAAACACATTGATAAATGTGTTTGGTGTGCTAAAGGTTTCATATCATATACAGTAGCAGTCACAGTCAAATGCAAGGTTTACTTTGCGTCAAAGGGAAACAGAGCAGCTAATGTGTGGCAGGTATTAACAGGGTCATCGGTACTGCAGAACGTTTTTTCTAAGTGCTCAAAAATGAAGATCATGTACTGTTTGCAACTACGTTTCTAAATTTCATCAGTAGTCGGAGCAACACACCATCAGTGAAGTTTCAGGTCTAAAATTGTTTCCCCGTGGAGACAGTGAGTCAACGGCTCCTGCACTTCAGTGGGATGCATCCAAACCATTATGCTCCGATGCACAACGAAATCCCAGATCTGCAAATATGTGCTCCCAGCGTGAACACGCCATCACCACAGACATGAGTTCAAGTGCCTGATTCACTTCAAATTCGGCTGATTCATGTTTTAGCTGATGCCAATAATTCCGTAATCCTCTGAATAAGAGAAACCAAACGCCAGTCTTGCAACAGAGTCCAGTAAAGGATAAGCGTGATATAAGAGTAGTTCGGTGAATTCTAATGAGCTTCGACTCACTTGTGGTCAACCCGTGCACATGAAGCACATGCGGCGTTATTGAAACAAACCATCAGGTGCATGTGTTTAAAAGCGACGCCTTTTGTTTACAATGTAGAATAAAGCATGGCCTCGATTTATGACCATTCAGGTGCAACACAAACATTCTGTCAAAGCTCCTTAAAGGACAAAATGTGTAACATGATATGGGTCAACAGATCTATATTGTCTCCACTGTAAATTAAACTCACTTGAGAACATTGTGTTAGCAGTGCAAAGTTTGTGGGTATGATTCCCAGGGGATGCACAAAACATTTACATGTATGCATTTGGCAGACGATTTTATCCAATGCGACTTACATTGCATTATCCAATACATAGGTATGTGCAATCCCCTGGGATGGAACCCACAACCTTGCGTTATTAACGCAAGGCTCTTAAAACGGAGTTACAGGAAAGCTAATAAATGTATAACTTCGTCCAAAACGCGTGTGATAGATGCAAACGTAAAGATGTTTTAACACATAACAGTTTGATGGTGCATTGGAAACGAATGCGAGTGCATGCACGGCAAAGCGAGTTCGTAGGATGGGAAGACAGGGTCTCCCCTGTCGTCAGTCACCTGTGAGTCTTTGCTAAGCCCGAATGAAAATGTGTTCACTGACACACATCAACAGTTTTGAAAGAAAACAAAATACACGAAGGTCCTTTCACGTGCGCGTGTTGGACGCCGCACAAGGCCTCGAGTGCTGTACGCCAGCATCACCGTCAACGCACCTGCACTTCAAATGAAACGTTACATCGGCCTGCGTCGGATGTTTTTTTGAATCTAAACCTTTTTCTGTTCTCTCGAAAGCTTGACAGAAGCCAAAGGCGCGTCATTACCTGCCCAAAGCATAAATGTCTCCCTCGACCGCGAACGAATGAGCCAAAAACGGCGCTCGCGATTTGGCACAAATAAACTGCGCACCGCCGATCACGTCAGTAAAACAAACGCAGGCGCCGCTCTCCGGCACTTGACTACAGAACTCCGCTGCGCTCGGGCCGTTCACAATCAATAAACGCGAAACGCGTATTCGCATCGGAATGAACCTCGAAGCGCCGCAGCAAACACTACGAATTTTACGCACACGCATACCAACGCAAATCGCACTCCGATCAAAGGTGAGCGGTTTATAACGAGGCGCGTCAAAGTAACGGACACCGTGACACGTTTACGAGCGCAAAATATACCAACGTCATGGACATGCCCGAGGCGGCGCTGAGATGCTGGGTATCCCCCCTCTGTCGCGCGCTCGCTCCTTGTCTCCCGTTTCCATAGCACTGGAGCGGTGCGAGTCTCTCCGCGCGGGCGGCGGGCAGCATCCATTAGCCGTTTATGCAACGCAACCTCTCTGGTGAACAGTTCAATCAAAAGAAAACATGACATATAACTCTCCATCGCAGATACGACACCCTCTTGCTATCGCTTTGATAGCGACCTCTATTCAGAATGTGTATATCCACCATCGCAAAAATAAGACTTAACACCCCCTCCCCCCTTTTTCTAGCCGTCGGTAAGCCTGAAGAATGGCGCTCTTGGGAGCATCACCGGAATCACAGACAGCATCACACTCACCTTCATCATCCTCAGGGTCAGTCCTGGTCCTGGATCTGTGTCCTTTCCGCAGGTTCGAGCCCCCGACGCCAGCTGCGCCCCTTGATCCGCGCCCCCGTGAGCAACGCGCGGTGTAGGGAAGAAAAACGCACGTCCGGTTAGGTACTGTTCTGTTCTCACGGTGAGATGGGAGTCTGCGTATCACTCTCTCTCTCTTTCTTTCTCTCTCTCTCTCTCTCTCTCTCTCTCTCTCTCACTCTCTCTCTCTCTCTCTGAATAGAGCTGAAGCATGGGCGGCGCTTACTGCACACTGCACACACATACACGGAGGGTCCGACCATCAGTCAAAAGCAGGGGTGCTTTCCTTTGCTATTGAGAAGGCTACAAACACTACATAATCATAAAAAAACAGCAGAGGATACGAAATAATGGTGAACTATTGGCTCCCAGGGACTTACATCATCATCATCATCAGTGCAGGAAAGAAAATGTACAATAAGCAAAAAAAAAGACCTGGACAAAAATTGCATACTGCTTTAGATCATTCAGCCATTCAGAGACAACCAGACAGGACAATAAACAATATATGTTTAACACAACCTGACAAAATATACAATCCACCATTGTGTTTATGGAAAGGCTATATAGGGATATGCTTAAAATAGTAAAAGGCTCAAGATGAATTTTACCATCACATGAAAAACCAAATAAATGTAGCCTAATGTTTTAATCACAGCTTAATTTTTTCCTCATTCTCATTACAGCCGTCCTTTACTTGACTTTGATTAAATTCAGATTTTAAGTTGCATGCTGCCCTGCGATGGGTTGGCACTCCATCCAGGGTGTATCCTGCCTTGATGCCCGATGACTCCTGAGATAGACACATTCTCCCCGTGACCCGAGGTAGTTCGGATAAGCGGTAGAAAATGGAATGGAATGGAAAGTTGCATGCTTAAATGTCTTAAGAAATTAAAAAATATAAAATACAAGAAAAAAAGAATAAGTGAACACCCACAGCAATTCCTTTTTTATGTTTCAGAAACAGAAAAAATCGCAGGTGTTTTTAAATTGAACTGTCCATTTTTCTTTTTTCTGTGTGCCTTGCTCTGATTTCTGCTCTGACATCTAAACTGATAGTTCACCTCAAAATAAATATGATTTTATTATTTACCCGCCCTCATGTCATTCCAAATCTGTATGACTTTCGTTATTGTGCAGAACACAAAAGATATTTTGAAGATCGCTAAAGATCGCTGACTGAAGATTACTGCCTTATATTGTATGGACACAAAACCATCAAGACATTTCTCAAAATATCTTCTTTTGAGTTCCACAGAAGAAAAAGTCTTGAAAGAGTTTTGAGCGCCATGAGGATAAATGAATGATAACAATTTTCCCTTTAATATCACTATTTAAAGAGACACCTTTCATTTTGAAACAGATTATTATTAATTAAACATCATGCTTGGGCTCCATGTAGTATGATACGGAAAACATTGATCTCAAGGGTGAGAAGAGATGTGCACCAGCCCTTTTTCCTCTCCCATCACCCATAATTACATACACCCAGACAGACGACACACATACACAGTCAGCCACACAAGAAGTTAATGTTAAGTTTGATTCAGAGCTCAATTTGCGGAGGACGTCACATAATGATCTTCTCTCGGGGTAACTGTAGGAAGTATTGACAGTCATTGGAGTTCTTGCAGGAACTAAAAGTGAGAACTGAATAAAGGTTCTTTAGAGGTTCCTACCAGTGTGTCATCAGAAGCCTGGAGAATATTTTTTACAGTATATTTTCAGATTAGTAAAAAGGACCTTTTGCACCGTTAGTTGACAATTAGCACATACCAGCAGTTTTAATAGGTTTATATAGGCATTTTAGGTTAAATCCAGGTTAAAAAATAAATCTCGATTGCCAATCCACATGTGTTTTTTTAGCTGACGTTCACGTATATTTTTTATATTATGCAATAAATCGGGATGATGTAACAAGCATTTTGTGTCCTGAGGTTTTTTTGAAGCTCTTCCATATGTAAGGAGTGTATTCATAGAGAAAGTGTGTGAGTGGGAATGTTACTAATGGATGAATGTTTGGGTGCATATGTGTCTGTGTGTGTGTGTGTGTGTGTGTGTGTGAGTGTGAGAGAGAGAGAGAGAGAGAGAGAGAGAGATTTAGAGCGGGTGTCTAAAAGTATAAAGCTTTTTGTGACTATGTTTTTTCATGCAGTTTTAACCTTTAGGCCAGGGGTCTTCAACTACTCTTCTTTGAGGGCCAGATTCCAAAAGTATAGAATGCGGGCCAGTTTTTTTTTACAATATCCTCATTTCTCCTGTTATTTGTATTTATGTTATGTATTGCATGTTGTTCCTTTTATACTGGTTTTGTTGCTGTGATTTATAGGTCATATATTAAAACATGCAAATAAATATTGCATCCGTTATCTGTGCCTTTTCGTGATATTTAATTAAAAAGATGAACAGCTGTTTTCATAAATATAGCTGTTTATATCACACACAATGAATGCAGTAATAAAAAAACATTGTTTTTCCCTTATCTGAGACAACAGTTCACGTGGTGTAGTGTACCCATCCTGCAGTTACTTTCAAGGGCACAAGACAGGTTTTGGAACGCCACCTATCGCGTGCGCAAACGTTGTAAATAAGTAACATTATGTTTCTTGGACAAACCTATCAAATCCCTTTCACATAGGACGCGGAATGCGATGTAGGCATCTAAGGTATATACACAGACGTCAGACACAACCACACACGGTCCACCTCTCTAAACTTTATTCTGTTTTTTATAAGATATGTGTTTTGTGTCATGAATGAATAAGTACCAGAAAGCATGTCTGGTCATATATATTAAAAGAAGTTTTGATATCTTGAGCCACATGCTCTTTTCCTCAGGTCTGAACTTGGCATCAGTATGATTAAATGAGATATAGCCTATTTCTGTGATATAGTGCAAAGATTTTTACGAAGTGTTGATAAGTGTTAAAGAGACATTTAATGAACCTACCTTAATAAAATATTGATATTGCTAGCGTACCTGTGTGCGCATCTTGCAGTGATGCAATAGAATTTCAAATGCAGCTGATTGGTTGATGGCAACACAGGCGGAAAATAGAGTTCAGGCCGGTAGACTCGTGTTAAGTCAGCATGCATCAAAGTCTGTGGAAAGATGTCCCTTGAAGGACAAGGAGTCTTTATATAAGGCTTTTCGAGTTTCAACTTCCTGTAATTTATGTACATAATCAAGTTGCTGTCAGCACTGTGACTCACCTGCATTTTTATTTTTTTATTATTTATGCCAATAGACAAACAGAACATACAGAAACTATTGAGAACGATATTTAGAGTTAGAGTTCACAAAAATCATAATCATACAAGGAAGAAAAAAAAAAAACATTAAAAATGACAAATAAACAAAAATAAAATAACATAAACCAGAGGGAAATTATATAAGATAAAACATTAAGAGCAAGCCTTTTTTGGCTGTGGTGAGAGTGCCCCCTAGTGGGTGGAAGACTAGTTGGAGTGCTTTGGACATCCAAGCAGTGAAATTTGCTTGCATGTTGTCTCCCTCAAAGGCTAACCTTAGGAAAGTTTATCTCACATTGTATAATTTATGTTTAAATTACCTGAGATAAAAGCATCTGCATTAAATGTCAGAGAAAATGTTGGTGAAAAGGAGGGATGAGGCAAAAAGCAGGACAATTTGAAAAATCAACTATTCTTGATTAAATGGACGATTGGACACAATGTGTAACTGAACTAGCAAACCATGTTGAAATCAATAGATACATACAAAGGTTAGGCTAAAAATCAGCATAAAGCATTTCTTTAGATTAGTGTTGATGTATTGTGTGTTAGACACAATATTAACCAGCAGAGGGAGGCAAAATTGAACTGATGTTTATATCGTTGCTCTTGTAGTTAGTACACCAAGATCGCAGGAGCAGAAGTGATGTCTAGTTCATTTTTATGACGTACGGGTAAACTGACAGCTGCGGCAAAAAAAAAACTGTGGGGTGGGCAAAGACTGTTGCTGTCAATCACGAATTGCTTGCATTTATTTTGTTCTTCACTGCTCGTCACGACGTGAAGCGACAGCTTAAACCAGTTCCCATGACAACTGGGGCCTCCTTGACTTTAGAGTGGAGACCGCTTGTCAATCAAACAAGAGTATGAGCATTGCTAATCAGGTAGTTCTATGTAGATCATAAAAATATAGACGTTTTTGGATCCTTGTGTTTATTTCTCTCTACAAAAATATTTTGAAGAATGTCGTTACTAAACAACATGGACCAGCAATGACTTGCATTGTATGGACACAAAAGCACAGAGACATTCCTCAGAATATTTTCTTTTGTTCCACAGATGATGGAGTCATATACAGGTTTGGAATGACATGATGGTGAATAAATATAAAGATAATTTATATTGTTGAGGTAATTGGCCCATTAAGAAAAAGGTCCAATATAAGGATTTAAAAACAGGACTCCAAAGAATACTTTTTTAAAGATTACACTTTAGTGTAAATCACATTCGAAGATCTCAAAAATCAGTCCTTTACTAACAGTGCATACAAGAAAGCCAAGAGGGCTAATATCTCAAATAACTACAGCACTTCAAATCATACTGAAAAAATCACAAATGCAATACTGATGTCTCAAAGGTTTATTTCCATTTTGAAAGAGTCAAAGTTGATTTTTGTGTGTGCGCTTTGACCAGTTTGTGGAAAGATATTGTCCCAGAGGTGTACTGGATTTGATATGCATGTCAACCCTGTTTTCACACATTTACAATAACAAAAAGGGCAATGACAATAAGTCAGGTTCTCTTTGAGATATTCTTACATTCTTGGTCTGTGCATGGAAAAAATGCATTAAATTCCTATTACACAAATTTAAATACCAAAAAAGTACAAATGGAACAGCACATATACAACTAAACTGATTTGTCTGAAAAGGTTGATTCGTTCTTATGAGCTGAAAATAAGCACTGGGTGAAAACAATAAGTGCATAAAACAGACTTTGGCATGATGAAGGTAGATGATCGTGTGACTGTAGTAAAACAGCATAAACAATCACAAATCGTCCTTTAAGGCATTTCTACTTACTAGGTCTCAAATGACTGAAGATAGTACCCTTTGATTATCAACTATACAGATCATGTTTACTAAAGATTAAGCCAAATCTGAATTGAATGTATATGGGTAATGAAAATATCAGCACAGGGTTAATATTTGGAGTTCTCCCAAACAATCACATAAGCATTTAGCAGCAAAAGAGTTTTGAAAGTACTTTAAAAAATGATCAAGCTGCCTAGGGCTATTCATAAGGATATTTAAGGGTAGTCTTCAGTAATAGTACACAAGTGACATTTTTAGACATGCCCAAATGCTTCTCAACACAGCTGACGTACTGACTGCAATATTTCTCTCAGAATGTAGTGTTCTAAACTAAAAACTAGAAAACAAATGATTCAAGATGTAAACATTAAAAACGTCTAACATACAATAGTTTTAAATGTACAATGGTGTTGAATCAAAACATCTTGTTCATCACTTAAAACAAAATGTAATAAGGAAAATCCGATAGACTGCTCGCTTTCACCCAATCTTAGTCTAAAACTCATCATTTAAGGTATTTTAATAATATTTACAAAATGATAACATTCCAAACGGATCATTTTTGATGGCAAAACCTGGCTACATATATGCAAAGCAATATGGCATCTGTATATGCACAGCACCTGCCCAGTAATGCTGTAACACACTAGATACGAACACAATTCCTCTTAACCCCAAATAAACTAAAACAGAGCTCAAAAACTACACCGTACATCACAAAATAATACAATAGCTTATCCGGCAGGAACAGCAACTAGAGTGAAAGTGTGTGTGTGATACAATTCAAAAGTGTCAGTAAACATCCAGCATCGTCTTTGGTGACGAGACTTATTTGAAAAAAAAAAATTCGAGCAGGAGAGATGTTCATGTTTTTGTTGTTTATGGTTTAGGCGGTGCAGTGGTGAAGCCCTCAAGCTCCGCCCTCCTGCCTTTCACTGCAATTTCTCTCTGCTCTATGGATTGGTCCGAACGAAGATGTGGCACCCCCAGAGTGACCCCAACAGGTCGATTTTTCCACTGCGTGCCACTAGGAGGATAACTGCAGGGGTAGAGCGCGTCTCCTCCGCCAAACAAAATCTCCCCCTCACCTTCTACTCTACTGATACCGGCAGGGCTACGATTACGGCAGTTGTTTTGAAGCGGAAGATTTGAGGGCCTGACAGCCAGTTTGTTCACGTGTGGCAAGGGGTTTGTGTGACGGTCAGGGTCCCACCCATAGCCCTGCCTTCTATCGTCCACAGTTACCCTGCAGGGTTGTCGTGATAAAGCCATGTCAGTGCGGTCGGCAGTCCTACCCCGTAAAAACCCACCGCCCCTTGACTCATAAGTGGTTCCGCTTGTGTAACTCTCACTAGTCTGAAATTCCAGACTGTCCGTGTCAAGAGATCTACTACGTCGATTTAGTGCTAACGGGGCAGGGACTGGTGGGCACGGCCGACCCAAGCTGAGATGCCGTGGAAGGCTTGCGATGCCCCATGCGTTACTGAGCAACAGACTCTGTTCGTAGGCATCAAAAGTAGGTTGGTCACACTCTGCGAATGCATCCTGCTGCAGGTAGCATCCATCGTCCTCAAAAGGCTCGTAAGGGGATGCCAACACCTCCTCTTCCTCCACCAGATCAGTCTGCTGCTCACATTCACCTTCATTCTCCATGTCGACCACGTCGAATGTGACGATGGTGGGCAGGGCGCTCAAACTCGGGCCGAAAGGAGAACTTGACTCGGAGCCATCGAGACTCTCAGTTGAGTTACAGTAAAGCCTGGTGTTCTTGGTAAAATCCACAAGCGCTTGGGAAAAACACACCATCAGCTCTTCCTTGGATTGGCTACGGCCTCGGGCGGGCAGTTCTAGATCCTCAGATTGATGCTCAGTGTGCGCTGCCGACTTCTGCTCCA
This sequence comes from Triplophysa dalaica, assembly GCF_015846415.1. Lineage (NCBI taxonomy): Eukaryota > Metazoa > Chordata > Actinopteri > Cypriniformes > Nemacheilidae > Triplophysa > Triplophysa dalaica. Next base: position 10,142,776 of record NC_079545.1, on the reverse strand, counting down.
ATCTAGACACCTCTGGGACGTGCGAATCAGAAAGTGGTCCAAACAATTGACTGTCTTGCTTTTGAGACCTGCTGAGAGGTGTCTCTTTTAAACCCTGGGTTCTCTGTGGGGATTGGGGATAGCGCTGATTAATAACTTCTTCAGAAGCGAACTTGTCTACAGTAAGGCATGTATCATCATAGTAGCGTTCAGTATGGTACAGAAGCCGGTCTTTGGATGGGCTTCTGAGATTCTGAAGCTCACAGCACAGAAGGGCATGCTGGATCATGCTCAAGCGCTCTTCCTCCGTCTCCATGGAACCCGTTTCCAGGGCAGCTGATGCCAAGGTATAGAGAGGGTTTGTTGGACTCTTATTACCCATCAAGGCAGCATCAACAAATTGATGGGCACCCTTGGGAGGAAGACCAGGGCTGAGTATGCGATCATCAGGCTCGAAAAGTTCATAAAGGGCATCGCCGCTGTAGCTGTCCCTTGGAAGTCTTTCCTGGTGTGGTTCTCTACTCTCCTCCTCTTGTCCTGGTGTGGTGGAGTCGTAGTATCCCTCGTCACTGTTGGGCACAGATTCTTGTCGATCGCTCTGTGGGCTCAGAAGGTCAGCAGTAAGAGTTTCTGTGACTCCCAGTGGGCTGCTGTTGGAGTTAGCCAGGATGGAGCTGATTTGCTGATCAGGAGTGAGTGACAGGGTATCAGAGCCTCTGTCTGAGGGGACGTAGCAGACTTCATTACTCGTTTCAGATTCCCATAAACTTTGCAGATAATCAGCATCTACCTCATCAGGAGTTGCCATCTCTTCCCCTCCGCCTTGATAGGTGACGAAACAGGAGCTCCTTTTCCCTGCATTTCGGCTGCCTCTCTCAGCAGACACCGAGCTCTCCGCAACACTGACATCATCCTGGTCTGCAATAATGTCCCCACAACCAGTCAGTGAATCAAAGCTTTTCAACGACGAAACATCTCCGAACATCAAATTCACATTTTCGGAGGAGCATGATGCAGCTGGAAGCTCGTCCATGTTTTGTTCAGCCAATCGATCCATTTCGGACTCTGCACTTAAGGGTTCATGATATGTAGTCAATCCTTCCCGCCTCTCATTTTGCGACTCTTGCCCCTTCTCATCTTCTTCTGCTCTCTTCCTCATATCCATCTCTCCCCTGCTTCTCCGTTTCTCAGGCACTAGCAATGCATCGTTTGTACATTCAGGTGCAGCCAAGGGCAGTTCGCACTCGATGCTTGTGGTTTGATTAGGCACATCTGCCACAGACTCTTCACCATGACAGTCGTCATGGTTATCATTACAGGCACAGATGCTCGACAAGGCACCAGGCACAGTTTCGGAACGAAAGCTTGAGGACATTTCAAGTGTCTCACGTTTGTCCAGTTCAGCAGTTTTGCTTTTCCTGTGTCTTCGTATGCTGCTGAACAGGCCCCGAAGACCTCGCCGCTGTCTCGGTAGTGACTGAGACTTCCCATGATCCTCTGGTGTTTTCTGAGGGTCACAGGAGCTGCAGAATTCAAAGTCCCTGGAAGCCACTTCGCTGCTGCCTCTACCCAAATCTTCCCAGCATGCTCTGCTCACCCCATCATAAGTTTGGCTCTTCGGTAATCCTGTTTTAGATGACGCCTTGATTTGGCTTTTTCCACGGCTCCCAAAAAAGCTCGGCAGAACACAAATGCTCTTCCGACCGCCAAAAAACTTAAAAGTCCTCCGTATTTTAACCGGAGGGGGGGACTGAGGTTGTGGAGCATCATGAGAGGCAGAGACTGATTGTTGCCCACCTGATGCACCAACAGCCTCACTTCCTGTGGTCTCCATAGTGACAAAGATGAAAGTGGCTAATGCAGCATGCTTGTGGCAAGTACACAACCCTTTGTTACAGGCTGGAAGGGTTGAGGACTGCGTTGAAACATGTTATACCTGTGTAAGAAACAGAAAATAAACACAATTAGGAAATTTATTTTTGGAATCAATACAAGAAATCGACATAAACCTTAAAGGATATAAAATTATACAGGTATGATTAAAAGAAAACACACCATCAATAGTCACAATAGTATAGATAACATGTCTACCAGATTTAATTTAACCAACATGTAGTAAATATGGATGCCATACTAATATCATCCAATACTAAACACTCCATGTTACAGTTTTATACTCTACAAAAGTTACAATCATTTAATGTTATTCCTGTTCAAATTTACAACACATTACAGCATTTAAAAATACAAATACCTAGGTATGTATTTAAAAAAAGAAATGGTCTAATGGGAAAATCTCAATGTCAATACTTAACAACATTGTACATTTGTAAGCATTTTATATGTTGGTAAAATCTGAGCTGTGATTTATAGATCAATTTTGGAACAATCTGTTCACACATAAAGACAAACAGACAGACATCTAATTTAGTATATAGGAGCAGAAAAAAGATTCACAAAACAATGCATGAATTCAAGCCTACGAGACAGACAGTTGACAATGTTCACTTATATAGCCCTACCAAAAAAGTTAGTCCAGTGGTTCTTCATGGAGGTCTCTGGAGGACCCACAACAGTAAACATTTTGGAAATCTCTCAAACACATCTAATTTAACTCATTTGCATGTCTGAAATGGAACTGCCGAAAGACATCCAAGACCATGCATTGTTGGGGATTCTTTAGAAACATGGTTGGTAACCACTGTTCTAGTCTGCAACAAAGTAGAGACAAGATCCGTTGAACGTTCTCTCATATACTCAACTCAGACAACATAAGACATTGTATATTATCAGCTTACTAGAAAATGTAATGATATAAACTATTGATAATATAATGGTAAATATAATTTATTCAAACGTCCAAAAGCTTTTGGATTATTTGGTTTTATCTTGTATAAGATAAAGCAGGTCAAATAGTTTTATTTCTAAACAGTTGCCTCCAGACCAGAACACTGATCTGCATGTATCTGAAGCAACAATGCGACTGCGAATAGTTCACCCAAAGCATGACAATTAATTTAACCCCCCTCTTGTCTTTTGTGTTCCACAGAAAAAGGTAATGCAGGTTTTGTACTGCAAAAGTGTAAATAAATGACTGAAATTTCATTTTTGACAAAACTATTATACAACCAATGCCCTACAACGACCCGACAACAAATTCGTGGCAATGTATGTCTGCGTTTTTAATGCAACCCACACTCAAAGATTTAAATCTCCTATCAAAACAAAACAAAAGATGACTGAACTCCACGGGCCTCTACACTCGCTGCACTGACATCATGAACAAAAGAAAAATAATCAAGTTATCATCAACGAAATACGTCCCGATGACAAATTACACACAATACTGCATTACGAACAATAAAAGCTGAACTATCAACAGATTGCACTCAGTGTCCCCATCTGGACACCATCAGCGGCGCGCGTTAGCCCAGACGCTAACCAGCTCGCGACCGCTGTGCTCACACTCGTGTACTTGCACACACAGACGACTATTTCTATGAACCAATTCACGCATATTTCCTATAAATGAACACATTATAGAGGTGATTTGAAAACGTGAGGGGAACTCACCTTATTTTCACATGTTTTTGTCAGAACGTGTAACGTTAATGATCGGCTTGCTTCTCGCGCAGCAGGAGCTATAGACTAAGGGGGGTTGACTACACATGGCCCTGCGCAGACCGATCGACATATGACATCAAAGTACCGCAAGAACGATATGGCCATGGCTTTCGAAAGCCTCTCGCGATACTTAGATGTCATTTGCGCAGATCAGCAGCATGACGTCGATCGCGTCTTTTTTTATTTACTTTGTTCATGAGCTGGAGCGACTGGGTCGAGGATTTTCGCTCCAGATGCATTTTGGGAAGCGTAGTACCATTGTATTTAGATTGCGAAGTTAAAATATGACATTTAAACAGCTAAATGTGTGAGTCGTGAACAGTTTTATTTATGTAGTAAAATAAGTATTTTCTAAGTGGTAATTGGGTGTGTTCCCCAAATTAGACCTAAAGTAAAAGAAAAGACCACAGATAATCAGTGTAGTCTTCAGCAGTTTGTATAAAATAAAATAATTGTCCACAACATGATTATATTGTCAAAAATGTTATTGTGCTATAATTTATCAAGAAAACGTGTTGCTTTGCATTTTCTTCTTTTTATTAAAATTGTGTGAACGTAATTTCTTGTTTCAGCAATGTGCTGGTTATATGACGACCGCTGCATGCATATTAAGAGATTATACAAACACAATACAACAGATATATATACGATATTAAGAATTTAATAAGTTATTCTTCATCACGCTTTAACAAAACACTTCAAGTTATTGCATGATTTAATAAAAGCTCTCTATAAATCACACTGTGATCTAGACCATCTAATAATCCAATTAAAACACTTTACAACTATTCATTTAGAAATAACATCGTCAGAAGACACATAAAAGGAAGTGCAGGCTGTATGAGAATGCATAGTTCTTGAACATCAAATTATAACAACACTTCTGGTAAAGTTCTATCCACAGTTTGTCTGATCTGAATGACAAAGGTTATTCCAGTTTAATACAATACACAGATGTAAACTGAGCAAACTGTACTGTTGTATGTGCATCTCTTCATGAGTCTGTTTACTTTTCTTGATAGTCTGTCTATCTCCATCTAGAAGCGTGAATGATTGACCTTTCCATTGTTATAGGCACTGTTGAGTATGCACCGTCACTGAACAAATGGACTATTCATAGGCTTGTGTATAAGATAGCAGATAAGCCTGGGTGGAATATCCAGAGTGTTTATAAACTGAATCCTGTTTATGTGTTTCAGATGTCTACGGATGGCCAGCCTAGACTGAGACACCAAAGATTTTGGACACCCTGTGAGAGGAAAAGAAAGGGGAAGAAATCAATATCTACAGCCAAACATAAGAAAATTTATCTGCTAAATGCAACAAGTAGTGATGGCAAAATTTCAAGCACAAATTACAACATTCCTGCCCTCTCACCTCGTTCCTTGAGTAGTAGCTCGACAGCTTCATTCTGTTTGGTGCTCTTCTCTATAATGAGGGTAGGCAGGTAGACATTGGCCCCAAAGTCAATGAGCAGCTGAATGTACTCGACTCCACACCCGTGTCTCAAACACAATTCCAGCACCGTCTTCTGCTGCGTGGCTTTGCCAATTACTTTATCCTCCGGGCTGTTATAATTCGGCTCTGCCCCATACAACAGCAACATCTTAAAACAGTCCAGGTGTCCATATATGGCTGACAGGTAGAGTGGTCCACTGCACACCGCAACCCCAGACGCCCACAGTGTCACCTTTGATCTGGCGTTGACCTCTGCTCCGTGCTGAAGCAGCTGGCGGAGGATCTCTGGGTCGCCCTCCCGGGCGGCGGTGTGGACTGGTGAGCTGTTGTTCAAGTGACTTCCATTGGGGTTAGCACCAGCACGAAGCAAGGCAAGGACACAACTCAGGTACCTCCCGCACACAGCGGTGAAAAGAGGAGTCTGGGCCTTCACATCCAGGCGATCGACCTCTGCCCCGTGGGCCAGGAGCACCTGCAGGCACTTTAGGTGACCTTTGAAAAGAAGAAATTTGTTGTATTACTAGAAAGCTCTTAATAAGCATGATGATGTGACATCAGAGGGCCAGGAGTGTACCTTTGGATGCAGCCATCCGTAAAGGGGTACCTGGGATTCCCCAACCGCTCTGGTGATTGATGCACTTCCTGTAATGTTCTTGTGACAACAGCTGAGCCAATAGGAAGTGGTCATTATCCGCCACTGCTCGATTCAGCACCAGACTCTCAGAAGCTGATTCATCCTCTTCCACCGGTCGCAGGTGGAGCATGGAGGAGATCTGCAGAGAAGGGGGGGAGAAAGATAGAGAGGTTCATGCATGGACAATGTTGGTGTAGTGGATAACATTGTGTGCACAATTCACATAACAAACAAAAAACCTGTGTATTAAAACATCAAATTGAATACGTGAACCACATTTTTTATGTCTGTAATAAGCAGTCTAGGTAGAAGCCTCACTAGGTTTTGAGACACAGATTCTGTCAACTTTATACAGCTTTACTCAATTCTATTTTCCAATGTTTCGACATTTTGACAACAACAAGCGCTTATACGGGACGGCACAGGAACCACTTATTTGTAAAAATGTATTATCATTAGACTCATTTCTGTGACGGCACTTAACACATGTTAAATAACCTTTAAACAAGACGTATGTAGGATTGTATGTCATGACCAACTTAACCCATCTAACGTTTTATTATTAACGTTAGCTGTAGCGCACTGCTAGCTTACACGGCTAGTTAGCATTAAATACAAAATAGTCATTAAACAAGATTGAAATCATTTACATGCAGGTAAAATAAGCATATTTAAACTGATCGTATACGTAATATATATATATATTTATAAGTATATATATATATATATCAAGCTCTAAGAGGTTGTCAGTGAACAACCATATTTGTAAACAAAGCCGAGTTCCCTCTCGAGGATTGACATTCACCACCCTGCAGTCAAACATACACACATTTACACAAGTACAGATGTACAAAATTTCGCTTTAAAGAAGGTATTTAAGGCTTGTCAAGGACACTCACCCAGCTTAAAATAAGACCAACAGGAACGAACGCTAATGTGCGGAAGATATTCCTTGGGCGGCCACAGAGGGCGCTGTGCGCGCGCACACAACACTAGCCTTCTTTCAGAAACCTGTTTGCTTAGATTGATTAGAAGTCGTGTTTTCCACAAACAAATCAGCCAAACATGGTTCTCATAATATAATGCACAGTGTAGAAAAGGTGTATTTATTTAAAGAAAACATCCATTTTGATTCAATGGTGCACACCAAACATGTATAAAAAGTGCAATGATCAAAACAAGCGTGTACAAAATGATTTGACATCAACAGTCATTACACAGAGCAACAGTCTTTGTTTGGTTAAACTTTAAAAACGACAGATGTTACCACAGATTGTCATACAGCTCTTATATATCAGTGGTAACACATTTCCCTTGGCTTATAATTTTGTATTATTTTTAGCTATTGCCATCCTGCTATTGCTTTGCATTTAATCAGTAAAAAAATGTAAACAAACCATGACCTGAACAAACAAAATTCTCTATAAAGGAAAAAATATTGATTTCTCAGCTAAGACAGAATTAAAATGATTTCTATAGCCTGAGCTTGCTCCACAGCAGTCAGGGATTTAGAACAAAAGCTTTGAAATCAATATCATAAGTAGACATACTTAAAAATGTTGTTTTGCAAAAATATACATGCAATGTATTCAAAATGATTGTCCAAAATGTGATGAGCCTGCCATCAGACAAATTTCTGAGCTTTGGATCCTTTGATTGGCATTTAAACTACATTGTAGGTGTAAACAATGCAAAAGCTTATTGCATTCACCCGTCATTTCCCTTTTCTCCAAACTCTCAAAAAAACCTTTCAGTTTTGTGCCTTTTTAAGCATAAAAGGGCAACGTGAAGTGCAGGACACCTCACAAAATCAATTTGTGCAAAAACGTATAATCAATTGAATCTATATCTTGTGTTCCCTTTATCAAACTAAATCTCACAACAGCCGCGGTGTGTCTGAATCAATCAGATTCATTTTTGCGTTGTACAAGTAAATAGTTTGTATGGCTCGATGTGCTGTACGCAATCATTTTTAAATCAAGCGTAAATATAAAATACATTAAAACGTCTACCGCACAATAGTCCAACATCGTGTTTGATCATAATGGCATTTAAACAAGATCACATGTAAGGTTATTTCTAGCCAAACCAGTTTTTGTTCAAAGCATATGGCTCATGATGTTTTTGAAGACCAACTCACACACTAGAAAACTCATAGAGCATTTGAGTAACGTTCAGTGAACAAACATCACAGGTACAAACAATCTGTCAAGTGCTATAAAACTAATACACAATACGACAGAATCACGAACAGCTTCAGGGATGTTTTGTTGTGTTGTTGGAGTGTGTAGAGATCTCCATGGTAACGGCACTGTCCATATCTTTTTAATACTCTGGACATTTGTTCTTTGGGGTTTCAGTCAAAATGTCTGTTCTGTAACTATGGAGACTCAAGAGGATTCTTGAACCTCCTCCTTGGAATGCTCTGTTTCCACAGAAACAGGTTTTTCCTTTGAGGAGGTCACACCGTGCTGGTTGTCAGCTGGCTCCTCCCCTTCTTCCCCATTGTACTGTTTTGAATCCATCCCCGCCTCCTTTGCAGCACCGTTATTCAAAGGGATGCAGCTTCCATTTGATTGGACAACAGTAGCAGTAGGTGTCTTCTCACTCAGACTGTCCTGATTTGAAGATGCGTTGATTGGTCCAGACAGATCAGGGAGAACTCCGTCGGCAACTGCCAGCTGCTGTAAATGAAAGAGAGGGAGACGTAATGTCAATCGTATGCCTCTTTACACACCGACAAAGACTACAACACCCACAGCTCCACTTACCCTCTGTAGATCAGTCATGGTTTTCTCTCCATCCACCTGCCTCTGCATGAGGGACAGCAGCTGGTCTACAACAGACTGTTTTGGGTGCATGCCTTTGTCATAGTGATTATACATCCCACACCAGAACCTTTGAAGACACAGACAGAACAGTATAAATTTGTTAAATTTAAACACATATGTGCTTGCTTAAAAGTGAGTTTCTGTGGTTTGTGTTTAAAAGAGATCTAATCCGTACTTGAAGTGAAGGGGTAAAGTGCTGGGTCTGAGCACTGTGCTCTTTAATGAACGCCGGTACAATGGGTTCCGATACTGATGAGGGTTTTCCAAAAGATGAGGCCACAAGGAAAACGTCTTCTCGCGCAACCTAAATTCAAAACTTTGTAATTATAACCATTTTGGTCATGGTTATAAACCATTATTAACAAACATACACAGCTGTGCTAACAATTTAGCATCATGAAAGCACGCACCGGAACTTGTGACTTTGCATCTTCAGATAGCATTTATTTGAAAGTGTGTGAGATTACCTCATCTCCTGTCTTTCTTTCTGACAGTTGCCGATGAAGTTTCCATACTGGCAGCCATAGACTTGGTTGTGGATTTCTAAGAGGTAACGTTCGTTAAACTCGAACGCACAGGGAAACTGCTCTGAAAGCTGCCACACGCACTCTAGGAACTGGGTAAAGACAGGAGACACTTCCTTCGGGTCGCTTTCCAGATGGCCACACCTGGAGCAACAAGGAAAACGATGTCACGAAAAACTGCGTATGACTATGACAATAGTGTGCCTCTAGTGATCTCTAGTCTTTAGTTTTTAATGCACTTACTGTCTTCGCGACAAAAATGGACGTACAAACATAATATAGCGTCATTGTTAAGATAATAGAAACATTAATTATATTCAACTTTTGCTTAGTTTTCATTTCTTAAGCTCACAAGATCACTCACTACATAGGCTTGTTAGGTGTCTTGGTCACTTTCATATAAGTTCTGAACCGAATGTAACCAAATGACAGAAAATAATTTTACCTTTGACTGAATTTATGACCAAAGGAGATCCATTCTTTTTCAATCAGAACCTGTAAATAAAATACAATTCTGACAAATATTCATGTATGCATATTAATGCATTAATGTACATGAAAATCCCTTAATTGCTATACTTTCACTATGTATTTATTTTTACTACAATCAAATTGGCGTTGTAAATCATTTCAACGTATATTATTTAAAAATGTCTTTACAATAATTTTACTTATCCTAGTGATTTCAACTTATTCTTATAAGTTACAGCAACTCACCACTAGTAGTTGGTTGAAATGTCTTGCCAATTTGATTGTACATAAAAGTTTGTGTCAGCAAAAAAAACATACAATTTTGTGTCAAATAATTTTCAGTTACATAAAACATTCAAATGACATGATAAAAACGTCTTTATTAGAAAAATCATAAAACAATGTAACGTAAATATAAGTATTCACTGATAGGTTATGTTACAGAGTAATTACCATGAGCCCTTTCAGGGTTCTGTAGTAGGGGTCCAGCAGTATGCAAGCCAAAGAGCACACCTGAGCCGTCCTGTCCCAACCATCTGAACAATGTACTAACACACTCGCTTTCTCATCACAGACAACCTTTAACACACACAAAACTGCTGAATAATGTCAGTTAATCAAAAATCAGTACCTGTTAGTAGTCACTCTCAAGGGTGTATCAGCCATTTTAAAATTAGGGGGGGCAGCTGTCAGGTGATGTGACCCTCAAAGGCCAAAAACATTATGCACATAATGTACATGTTCATAAAATACATTTTATATAGAATACCAGATAGCATTTTAGAGCACCTCAGTAGCATTTTTTGGAGAATGCCATGATAGCAAATAGCCTACCTTGGTAAACACTATTGAAACACACTCCCTTTGCCATATAATCAAATCTATTTAACAATTTGAACATAAAATGGAATGAGAACAGAACCCAATAATCAGTTATACATTTACTCGTTTAGCAGACGCTTTCATCCAAAGCGAGGAAGCGACTTGCCAGTAGGAGAGAATATTACACACACTCGACGAGATGTGTCGTGTCACATATATTGTTTTTGTCACTTCGCATTGTTCGCATAATTCAAATCATTATGTGTTAATTCGATCAGGTGATTCGTGTTAACGCGACATAACACATACTTACAGTGTGTGTTTGAGAAAAGGATGTAGCTCTGCTTTTTCTGAGGCGCATTTAGGCTACTTAAAAACTGCCAAAAGAGAAAATAAATAAAAGAAAGAAATGAAATGAAAGAAAGAAATCACGAGTGCAACTCCTATAAGTTGATGTGAAGCTTGACAGATGCATCTTGGCAGATGCGCACAAGAGATGACTCGGTTTTTGATTGGCTGAATGTTACTTCACTCAAATCTAAGTAACAAACCAGAGAACACGGGCTGAAATATAGGCAGTGGGTCAAAAATAGTGCACCGAACAGAGTCACTCTATCTCTACAGTTATAGAATGAAGGTCAGTACCTTTGCGAGGAACACACCGGCATCCATCACAGATTTGATGTGCCTCAGCCAGCCGGAGCTCTCCAGCCCTGTCAGATGGTCACTCATTGATGGGGACTTCATAGAACACACTGTAAACACCAAGACAAAATAAAAAATCACCTCACATGCTCCCAAATTTCATTTCATTTTCGAGTATTGGTGTTTTCTGTAAAGCTGCTTGGCACACTGTGAGAAGCACATTATAAACAAAACTGAAATATCAACAACCTACACTTCCAATAACCAATTCACATAGAGTTCACACTGCATATTTCTACAGCAACAGTGTGTCATCTCACCCTCCAGCAGCTTTTGCAGGCTGTTTCTCATGACGTGGATGTTTTCAATCCCTTGAAACTGGAACCTGATATTGGAATAGTTGTCCTCATTCTCGTAGCCTTTTCCAGCCGCGCGGTTTGCCATTGCATTCAACTGACAGGCACAAAAGACATTTCTAAGTGTGTGTGCATGTTCAGTAGCAGGATATGCAGAAGGTCAGGTCAAATCAAGTCAAGGTTTATTGTTACCGCTGTCCTACAAAATGGAACCGAAATGTGGTTTCTCCATTTACATCAGTGAAACATGAGACAGGAAACAGTAACTAGGACAGTATACACATTACTAATACAATTCATATAGAACACACACATCGTATAAATGTTACGAATATGAAATATAGTTTAGAGTACTGCAATGCATTAAATACTCCTATGAGATGATCCATTATCCTATTTGTTCACAACACAAATAGCAGGGCAGTTGGGGGTCAGACGTCACAGGGTGAAAGATTAAGACATCACACCACTGCTATGTGACTGCTGGATGTATGACAGAGCAGCTGGGGTTTAAAGTTTAAAGATAAACGTTAACATGTTATTTGTCGACTAATGCATATAGAAAGGTTAAGGGTCACACCTTAGGGCGCGTGTCCACTACGTATATAAAAGGGCAGTTGGGGTTCGCCTGGCTGATGGCCTCAAGCATCTGCTCGTCTTCCATGCAGCGAGAGTTCAGACCAGACAAAGGCTGACTGCAGCGACAGATCGCAGCCTGCAACAGAGAAATACAAAAGTAATACATAACATAAATGCACACGTTTGGCAGATGCTATAACTAAAGCGACTTTTAAAGCGACAATGCATTTAAAGGTACTGTGTGTAATGTCTTGGAAGGATGTATTGACCTAAAGGCAATAATATACATAACTGTCATTAGAAGTGTATAAAGACCTTACAAAATGGAGCCTTATGTTTTTTTAGGTCCCCTTGCATGTGTCTACTTAGCCCAAAAAGTATAAACTGCTATACAGAGCGCATTTTGTTAATACAATTACCAATAGCAATCAAATTTTTCCTGCGTAGAAAAGTTGGAGGTGGTCGCCTCCGTTAAATATCGTGCCGCCTCAGACTCTCGGCAAATTATGTTTGTTGTCCTAAAAAAAAAACATTGCGTGTATTTAATAGACTTTAATTTGTAAATGCAGTTGCGCCATTATGCCAGTGGGTAATTCCGCTGAGATCAGCAGGTGCACATTCCGTTGATTTTAGGTGAATTCCACCCACGGTGTTGCCCGTGACACAATGGCTAAAGCTCATGCACAACATGCAGTACAAGCAGGATTAGCTTCAAAGTTGTTCCCCAAGAGGGATCGAGACCAACTGAATGAGACAAAGCTGCCGATGTAAGTAATATTTATGAACAGTCTGAATTGACATTCATATACCATATTGCACTTTGCACTAATGGACTACTTTCATAACTGCATTAACTCATCCACTGCACTGTAACCTTAATAACTGCATTAACTCATCTACTGCACTGTAACTCATCTATTACATTATTGCATCTATCGCATAACTAACTGCATCTACTCATCTATTGCACTATAGCTTCAATAACTGCACTAACTCATCTACTGCACTGTAACTGTATATCTGCATCTACTCATGTATTGCACCGTACCTTTAATAACCACATTAACTCATCTACTGCACTGTAACTTTAATAGCTAATGTCTGTAACTAATGCACACTCAAGTCACTTGCACTATTGTATGGTCTATATTGTTATCTGCTCATAACCTCCTGTACACTAATGTTCACAGTAGATAGCCTTCTGTATATATTTTTCATAGTACATACCGATTGTCATATTTTCATAGTACATGCCCATCGTAAATTATTTTCCTAATATTGTATTCTGTATTTATTCACACTGTATATCTGCACTTGCTAATTGCACTTCTGGTTAGACCTAAACTACATTTCGTTACACTGTACTTGTATATGTGTAATGACAATAAAGTTGAATCTAATCTAATCTAATCTAATCATATATATAGGAGGATAACGTTAGCATACGATAACTTGTCAACGACAAGCGCTTAAATCCAAGTAAATCTGCTGAGATCAGCAGATGCGCATTCCGTTGATCTTAGCCAAGCATACACGCACAACGTGAGCGCTGTTTGCTGTGACAGGTTATATTGTCTCCTGATTAATTATTTGAGACGTTTAAAATGAAACTAACCGCAGAGGAGTTCAGGAAACATAATTTAGCTAAACCATTGCCATTGCAGTACTACACATGTGTTGTGTTGACACGCCGGCCGGAGGGGGGTGGGATGCGCTGTAAATTATTATCATTCATATTTTCATTCAAAGAGACATGCACCAAAACGAGTTGCTGTCGCTTAGCTGTGTTTGAGGAGGCAAAACGGGTTTTATATACACAGCCATTGAGTGTTTTTAACTCTTTCACTGCCATTGACGAGTTATCTGGTCATTAAAAAAAAAACGGTTCCCCGCCAAAGACGAATTACGGCAATCAGTTTTTGTACTGTCGTACAGCAGGTGGTGCTGTTACACACCTTTGGGAAAAAGTACAGAATCCCAGAACCTAGAACGTATATTTCTTATCGGATTTTAATGATTGTTCTGAGTGTAATCTGGGCGGAATCTTTGACAAAAGACTTTAATTATCTCAGCTGTTTAATCAAAGTGATGCATTTTTGAAGAAACCCTCCCACATCTAAGTAATGATAAAAAATGAACAAATGAAGATAGAAGAATACGGTTTCTTTTGTTTAAAAGCAGAGACTCTGTTCTTTCATTTGACATATTGTTTGTCCATATATTCTTTACAGAAAATGTACTGTGAACCATTAAATTTTGGTGAAAATGTTAAAAAAACGCTAGCATAGGCTGGCAACTTTTTTAAAAAAAGGCTGGCGGGGAATGAGTTAAGCAAATGTGTTCCAGACATTACATGATGATACTAATAAATCAAAACGACTTGTTGAAAGTGCTCATTTAATGAGTCCTTTAACATAAAAAAATAGAACAATATCTTAAGACTATTTAATTGGACACACACACCTTGGCCAAGTTTATTTTATGTTTAGTTTACAAAAATTTTCAATTATATTAATAAAATTATACAGAGAGCAATTGTGTGCAATTATGAAGTATGAGCATACCTTCATATCCTTGTGATAGTAAGACAGGACAGGCAGTCGGCCGCGGCTCCTAAACTTGGCACTGCCTGTTACTGTGGCAACACTGGCATTTTTGGGGAGTCCTAGGACAGACGGATAAGTGCTACAGATCTGTGTGAGAAAGTCAAGAAACATTTCCATTAGAGTGTGTCAGCAACAGTCGTTGATACAAAAGATAAGCTGTTGTGAAATCTTGGTTACAAGATGGTTGAGACACAGGAAGATGCTACCTCATAGTTCTTGTTGAGGTGGCTGATTTCCCAGTGTTCATTGGAAAGACCCATTCTACGGAAGTCATTTGATACATCAATGAGTTCCCAGCCACACCTCCTGTCGTCCTCATTTTGATGTGGATTATAGAGGAACGCATACAGCTCTTCCGCTCTGACTATAGCGATACAAAAGTCTGAGTATGCACAAGTGTGCAAAAGGAACAGAAGAAATACACTCATTTAGTTAACTACTGTGTTTGTATACCTGGTTGAGACAGACGCAGCAGTGACTGGTAGATGTCCTGGCAATCTCGCTCTCTTTGAAACAGCAGGTGAAGCTCCTGGAAGGTTTTGCAGTGGATCAGGAGCGGACAACCTGATGTGGTTAATGGATGCTTTTCCACAGACGAGATGTGATGATGTAACACCTTCAAACACAGGGGTTCGACACAACCGTTTTCATTAGATTTATCTCACCCTTTCAAATGATTTCTCATGCCCCATTCTATTGTGCTGTATCATTATCTTCCAGCCATTTTCTTCATCGGGTGCATCTAAAAATAAACTGAATTGACTTACTAATAGCATGTTTGTATTTTTGCCATCCAAATTTTTGTCTGTATATATTTAAATAATGTCACACTTCGAGTGTGGCCAGACTCAAGCTGTTGGGATTTGCCTTTGGCAACATATAGTTTACAGAAGAGTAACAGACTCAACAGGTGTCTTTATTCCATTTCAATGACCAAACAACAATCAGCAAATGATATATAACATCAGTGATACATATTAACATTTATTACATTTAACTGCTTATAAAAAGACAATCCTTGCAGCTAAACAATCATGCCGCCCTATTCTATTGGCCTATATTTACCCATGTTTCTTTGCGTGCGTTGTTGGTTTGTTCCACATAGATAAGGTGAGTAGCGGTCAGATACAGAGTTCCCAGAGTAGATTTCTTTTCTGTATATCTATTTTGTAGTTTCACATCTTCCACCTGTAACAACCCAATCAGAAATGCATTTGTGCATGATTAACTGTCTGTGCATAACAAACAAAGTAGTAGCAAATGACTGCAAGGGTCAAAAAGCCTAAGCAGAACCCACAATCCAGTTGGTGTTTAACACAATGGAGAGGAAATCCCAGAGAAATGCTTAAACTAAATTTAACACGCTGTCAGCATGTCCTTTTCCCCTGGTTACAACCCCTGTCTCTACACTTTTGTAATTTTAGTTATTGAATAACAGGCAATGAAACATCATTATAGCAGAAGATGCCACTTCAGCACTAAATAAGACTTTATTTGCATCAAAGTCTGATTCATTTTGCCTGTTTATCAAATTGTATTGCCACTCTATGAATTAAATGAGCACTAATCTGTTCAGTAAATAATAAGAAAAACAGAACTATAGAAAACTCCAATTAGAATAAAATGGAAAATCTTTGTTGGTCATTTGTGAGAAATCGATACCAAGATCCTTTAATAAAATGAGTGACAATGAAGCGTCTTTATAAAGCAGTCCATTTTGTCATGAAAGCCAGACCAAAACCAAACAATGGTGGATTTGGTTTAGATTGTAGTGGTTGACTTTTGGTCTTGAACACAACCTTGTGATGTCAAGAGTTTGGTTCCAAAATGAGATGAGTTTGTTTTATGGTGCATTCCAATTAATATCCATCAACCTGCAGTTGGTTAATTTTGATTTAAGCCATACTAACAAAAAATACACCCAACTAAAACAATAAAACACAAATAAAAACATGTTTTTATTTTTTTTAAACGGAGTTATCTCGTTTTTGTATTTCCTGGAGTACTGCTGATTCTACAACCTGACAACATCTTATACACACTCTGAACTGACATATCTATGTGTCATACACATCTTTTATCTAAATCATAAATGTCAAGAAGAATCAGCAATTAACTTAGTATTGTCTAATAACTTTATAATGTTATGTATAAGACCAGAAACATTCGTAAGAGTTACAGTCGCTTATAATTTTGGCAAAGAATCATACATGTATTTACCTGTCCTGCAAACTCAGATTAGGCTTTCAAGAGAAGGATTTATGGTCTTCATATTCATATTTTAAACTTGTGAATTGACAACTCGTTTCAGTCCATACATACTCACTAAAAGCTTGCGACATTCAGGAAGCAAAACTGAACGCGTTTAAAAACTATTTTAACACTTCATAAAGTGCTACCTGCGGCATGCTTTTAGATCTATCAAGGGTCTGAAATTGATGATCAAGGGTGAGGGTCTGTTCTAAATATATGAGCCTATGAGAACTGTCCCTTTGCACGAACGCACCTGTTGATTCAGCCCTACCTTTGGCGTAATTATGTGCTCCATCTTTTTCACTCGGTTATCATCCGTCCAAGTTACACTTTCGCTATTTGTGTGTTTAGCTTGCTAGGTATCATATTCTTTCAGGAAATCGGATTAAGTGAGAGCCCCTGCGTTCCTTCCTGACGTGAAGACTACAACCATGTCAGCTGACATGTCCACATATCGCGAGAAGTGGTTAATCGACGTGATCTCATTTGTTCGCCCTTTTGCTTCCTATGATAGTTCAAGCCACCTCGGATTTATGATATTTCTCACTTTCAACAGGAAATAATTTCTGTAACGGCGCTGTTTTAATTTGAATGAACAGTTGTGATGTTTTAATGCTACTGAATCATTTGTAAAATTAACTTTTTAATATTCCTAATTGCTTTTTATGTTACTAAATTCATGCGTTACTTCCGGGTTTCTTGTCGAAATATCCCCAAATCCGAGGTATTTTATGGCTTTGAACGACGCGTTATTTTCACAAAATTTCAAATTGAGTGAAGAAAATCAATTTCTTTTACAATTTCTTAATATAATTTCTTTATTTTCTTTATCCCCACTATATTAACCCTCTGATGCATGATTTATGAAAGCCTGAGTCAAGGTATTTTCATAAGTGTTTGCTTTCTTCTTAGGGTATGAAAAAAACAAACTTCCACTTTTTGGAAAAAATATGATTTTTTCATAAAGTTACAGAGCTGTCCGATCCAGTGGACTACATGCGCATGAGTGCTTAACATAAAACAGTATGAACTTAATGTGAAAATTAATTAAATTGTGTTTTTGGTCAATTCATGAACAATCGTTTAATTTTGTACTTAAATTTTTTTTTAAACAATCTTGCTGACCTCCCTCTACATCCTGGCCCTCACCATCTTGACGCTCAGCATCCTGACTTTTTGCATCCTGACGGTCTGCATCTCCCTCATCCTCAGCTTTATTGTGTCTACTGTTCTCAGGCAACCAATAATCATAACTGTTGCCACTATACTCATCATCACTGGAGTCAGAGGGAATTTCCTGGCCTATTCTATAGGCTTCCCTATTCTTTGCTGCACTTGCCGTCTACAAAATATGACAAAATATGAATTGTTAATCTGCACAGAAATGTGTATTTTCACACAAATATCCTATAAATTTAACAAAAATATACTGACTTACAAACAAAAGTCTTACAAGAAAGGGTGAATCAATTACATGACTTGTGTTGAAAATATAATTGGCGATGCATTATGTCTACTTCATTGGACACATGGTTAATTGTAATTTTTCTACTCACCTGAAATAAAATAATAATATTGTTACTAAGATGTTACTGTAAATTATCATATTTGTCTTCTAAGATACTTCTGGAATAGAAGGATTGACAAGATATGCCAGAAGGAGTCAGCAAGTATGGCTGTCTGTCGGCCATATTGGATTCAGAGGAAATTCACATGCAGTTACAATGACTGACCACTGAATAAACCCCAATGGAGTGGAGCAGCAGAGAGCACTCTATATGCTGATATTCAGTTCCACCATAGAAACCATTGCATTTAGGAGAAAAGGGCTTTTAGTTAGCTGTCCACTGCAGTGACCACTTTGTGTCCAAGGGTTAAAGACCCCATAAGTTGTTCCTCTTATCTAAGCTTATATACAGTAATGTGACATAAGTCACAGATAAACTACTAATTACATTAGTGTAATGGTGCACAAAAAAACTAACTTTGCTTTTTTGTTGGATACAAGCTTAAACAAATCTGGATATTTCATTAACCCCTACATACATCCAGACACGTACAGCTCATGGGGGTTATTCCTGCAGGGTGGCCAAAACAGATTTGCCTAATTGCTGGGGAGGACCCCCATTGCTCAACCCATTGTCCTTATAATGACCCCCGACCCTTAGGCTCAGTTATCTGATAACACACGCACTAATGAAATACATTAACATACAGCTAATCAAGCTTAAGTCAAATTCCCTCTCGAATACCTGCTAAGTCCCTCCATGCACAAAAGCACAAAATACACATTTTGCTGTTGAACACGAGACAACAAATGAACACAATTAAATTGTGTCATGTTATAAACAGGTCACAGATCACAACATCAACTCAGAACAACAGTGAAAAATGTGCAGTGGTGGATATCTGATTCCTAACATTTCTAGTTTGGCCTTCAGGTGCCGAAGAAGCAAACGTGCTTAGGAATCTCTAAAGCAGAGAATCAGATAAAGAAAACAGACAAGAATCCGACCCTTCAAGATAATTTCTGAATCTGGAGGTGGATCTAAACGCTGTCTATCATTCGAGCCAGCTCCATTTAACTGGTATCATTTCATGTATCTCATTCGCACTCTCCCAGGTTTAGGCATGTCGAGAAGGTTGTACTGAATGACAGAGATGTCTAAATAATTATGTCTGGTACAAATGTTCATCTTATGCTCCAGCATTGCTCTTCAGTAATTAACAGTGGTATTTCCAATACACTTTTGGTGTGTTGTGGTGCATTGCATTTTACTTTCCATTTTCAATGTTGTAAAGTGCTTTCAAAAACAGTGTCTGCTAATGGATCTAAAGACCCTAGATGGCTCTTTAGTACCATGATATGATTTACATAACAGACTGTTTGTTATGAAAAATGGCTACATTAACATATTTAAAAACAAAACAACAAGTCCCCAGATTTAATGCAATAAAATAGATACATAGATACACTTATTTTATTATGTAGTAGCCTACTACAAAATTTCTGTTCTAAATCATATTGTACTACATAGAATCTGAAGCTGACGTCAGGCCCTATGATGCATGTTGCAGCCGCCATCTTGGGAGGATAATACTCCACTGCTATTATTGTTTTGATTTGTACCGTTACTTGTTTTGTTGGATATATGGTGAAATCGAAAGAACCATGGGCTTTTCCTGAACAACTCTGTGTAATGTTATTGCAGTTTTTAACACAGGAACGACCCACCATTGTTAAATGGCCTAATCAAACAAGAAAAACGAAACACTGCATTGAACACACTAGCAGCCATCTTCCCAAGATGGCGCAACCTTCAACACGGCGTGCCGTCGATTAACAATCTCTTTTAACCCTAAATCAATTAGAAAAGATTGTAAGTGCAAGGTTGCCAACAACGATCCAGGCAGCTAAAATTGAATGAAAGTTAATTGGCCTAATATCTATAAAAAGGGTCATTTAAATAGATCAAATTCATAGAAATGAATGTGGGCTAGGCTTGTATCAATGGCTCTGGACAAAAAAAATGAGGTGTGTGAATGACAACGTTTCAAATGCAACCTGAAACTAGAGCCCAATTCCCTCTTGCTTTTAGTCTCCCGCTCCCAGTTTCTCTCACCTTTCCACTGTCTCAGTTTCCCTCACTTTCATTGTTTCATTTCCCTTCTCCCTATTCCACCCTCTAGTTCTACATTACAGTTATTTTGCTATTCAGAAAATACATTTGGAGCCCATGCATGCACATGCAAACACATACACCTGATGTTCCTATAGTGGTCACATTCTCTGAGATGTAATCCTTAAGCATCTAGTTAATGTTAATAGCTCAGTCATATTCAATAAGCTCGGCCTGTAACACCCTCAGGAGACGGGCTTTGTTGACCTCATGCTAATGTGTTAGTTCTCATACAATAGCAATTTACTGTCTTTTGTGTAAAGACTAATCTCTGTTAATAGCTTGACACAATCAGGTCTGCCCAGCTGCATCGGTCGAACAAGATTTCTGTGAACGACTGTGTGTGTGTTGTTTTTGGGGATAAAGCCGAGAGAGGTCAAATCTGAATGGAGGTAAAATGTGTTTCAATAGAAGCCGCAAGGTAAATGGCAAGGACTGTTGAGGAGAAGAACAGACACTAGCGATGAGGCTATTGTCTTTTCTATTTCATAGCCCTTGTTTAGTGAGAAAAGAATTTACGCGGTAGAATAAATAGAATATAATAGACTTGTTGTAAGAGATTGGACGTTAAGGGAAAAGTCAGAACAAATGAGAAAAATTTAAAGAGAATTAAACAAAGTAAATATATTGTGATGGAAAGCTTATTTTTACTGGTGCACAAAACAGAAAGTAAGTAAACTAGGTATGTGCGTGAAATTAATGGTTCCCAACTGGTGGTTCTGTTTTGACAGCCATTGAATGCAAAGAAAAGAATGTGAAATCCACTGAATAGAGTGCATGTTTATACACGTAAAATGTGTTTTTAGTGTCAAACGACCATGGAACCCAATTTAGCTTTTAAGATAAAAAAAATGACCCAGACTCAATGCAGGATTAAGCACGCATCAATGTGTATGACCTGAAAATAATGAAACATTTATTTAAAAAGAGAGTGTCCATTTTTTCTCATTTAAATGATTTTGTATTGCTGGGCATCTACAATTCACAATAATACAATTCAATCTTTGATTTTAGGTACATCTGCTCACTTGAATGAGTTAATTTGAACGGAACCACTGCTTTAAAGAAAGTGTTTCATAGGCTGTGACCATTTGTGTGTTAGATGTGTTGATAATGAAATGACCTCGCTGTCTCAGATAAAGTAAACAGAGACAGACAAGCAAAGTCTGTAACCTTTAACCTCTCCCTCACACACGCGCATACAAGGCTCCGTCAGTTTCCAGACGTGAATAGGCTTGCTATTTGTATATCTGCAATGTAGCTGACACACTGAGCGAGAATTTATATATTGTGAACAGTTCTGTAGCACTACGGCAGAGCAATGAGACCATGGCACAACACCCACATCATGGGTTCGACTCCATGACAAAGCTGGGAAAACATTTTTGTTAAAGAAATCTAAATCAATGGTGTAAAGTTTATTTAGTTTTCCAAAGGTGCAGAGGTTTCTCTCACTTTGAAACTTGATAGATATTTTGATCAGATTATAGTTTCACTTTGTCCTATGGAGATAATTGAGTTCATCACTGCTTGTCATATCTTGTATATAGTCATTAGCAGCGCAAACACACAAACAAACACCCCATAGCTAACTTTAAATGCAGATGGCTGATAACAGTGCGCTGATGAGAGGAGGGGCTGATAATGTATGTCTGCTATGGGGGTTGGGGGGCGGGGGGTGTGTCTCTTACTGATAAATTGCGGCTCCGGACGTTCACTTCAGATCAGATGCGCTGGACCTACAATACATTTCATCTTTGACTGCAGTAACATTGAAACAATCGAAAGGATTTAAGCATGTATTCATTTGCAACCCGCGCGCTCTTGTTGCTCGTCTCCGTTGTTTTCCCGGTGTCTTTTGCGGTATCGGGGGAATATTGTCATGGCTGGACGGATTCCTTTCATTCTTGGCACCGGGGCTTCCAGTGTCCGGAGCGCTTTGACGCCGAGGACGCACGTTACTGCTGCGGGACCTGCGCGCTCAGGTATTGCTGCACCTACGCGGAGGCGCGCCTGGATCAGAGCACCTGCGAGACGGGCTCCGAGTCTGAAAAAGCTGACGACATAAGGATGATGACTGAAAGTGGTGAGTGTTTTTATAAATGTAAATATTATCTTCGTTTTTCTTAACTGTATCCGATTTTTTTTATTATGCATAATGTTATAGCAACCCACTGAAAAAAAAAACTAATTCTAATCCCACCTTAACGATTCCATTACCATAGAAAGGGATAGTTCATTCAAAAATGGAAATCCTGTCATCATTAACTAATCTTCGAGTTGTTCCAAATCTGTTTAATTTTCTTTGTTCTCACGAACACACAGAAAGATAGTTGGAAGAATGCTTATAACCTAATAGATCTGTCCCCCCATTGACTCCCATAGTACTGTCCTTTTAATGGCGTTCTTTTGTTTCTTACTAGGCAAAATCAAATTTTCCATTAAAACAATACAATTCCCCTTATAGTACCCATTAAACGATCAGAATTTCGCTGATATTTTCTATATGTTTTAATTGAATATTAATAGGCTATAAACTACTAGAATTATACAGTTCTTAAATTTAATTCTTTCTCTTTTTATTCCGTTCCCAGTTCCAACCTATCTCCCCTTTGTGATTGTGGTGAGCGCGTTCCTCTCATTCGTTCTGGTCGGGTCAGTCGTGTCTATCTGCTGCTGTCAGTGTGTTAAACCCAAAGCAAGTGAACGGCCGACCGGACCATCTGCTGCTCAAACCAGCCTGCTGGAGTCGGGAGGACCTTCCGTGGACAGCTCGACCCCATCCCGCACCTCCACTTCAGGATCCTCCACTACAAATGCTCGACCTCCACCATCTGAGCTCAGCGTGAACCTCTATGGGCCAACGGGAAACTCATTTCCCACTGCTCAGTCGCAGCAATATGTTCCTTCACTTCCCCAGGGGCCACCGCAGTTCTACCAGCCCTACATGAACTATGGATTTCCTCCAGAGCGCATGATGGTGGCCCCTGCGTTCTTGGACGGACGTCCTGCGTACGGCCAGGTGCACGGGCAGCCTTTTCCACAAGCCCCTATGCACTCTGAACCCATATACCCCACTGTCACCATCTGATTACACAACTTTCTACAAAATCAATTGGGACTACATAAGGAATAAGAAGTTTATAATTGCATGTCCCAGGGATGCATTGTTTTGTTGCCTTAGGCTTCCACAGACAGTTCAGTATTAATGTTCGTTTAAAATGGAGAGTGACATTGATAGTCTGGGTAAAGAACTATATATGATTTATATTGACTTAATTGTGACTGACATCATGTGTTATACTCGTGGTGTATTGCTGCTTCTCATAGGAGTGTATTTGCATGAACAGTTGATTGTTTCCCGAGCAATTGCTGATAGTAATGTGTTATTTATAACAGAATAGAGAATACATTTATTTTCTAAGTCACTTGCTTGCTTCTCTTCTCATTCTTAAAGCACAACAAAAATTATCTTAGTTTTATTTAAAACAATGTCATTTTACACATTAAGTGTGTTAAGTAGACAAAAGTGGTGTCCTTTCAGTTTTGTAATGTTCTGACTCTTGAATGGTCAGTGATCATCTGAATCTGAGTGCTTCTTTGTCCTGCAAAGAGCTTTGGGTTTTCTTTACAGTACATTGTGATGGCAAAGCTCTCCAGCCGTTACAGCTGTTTGTGTGTGTGGCTGAGCGGGTTTTGTGTGTATGTGAATGGTTTTGTGTGTGTGTGTGTGGAAGCAGCAGGAGGGAATGTGACAATAGATGCAGATCTCCTCACGCCCCTGAGACTGGGATTATAGCAGGTAAAGAGGGGTGTGTGCTGAGATTACACTCTGGATGGCCCAGCTGGAGTGTAAACAGATGTATATGAGGTCATTAACGAACTGGAGATGAACCGACAAAGTTTCAGCCCAAATCCTGAAAATGTTTAACCTGAAACACCAAAAGCACAAACAGTAAATCACACTTTCTGGTTTTAAAAACAGATGCATTATTACAGGGACAAAAACACTCAAATTAAAGAGACAGTTTACCCAAAAATGAAAATTCTGTCAAGAATTGCTTACTCTCTAGTTGTTCCAAACCTGCTTATATGTATTTGTTCTGATGAACACAGAGAAAGATATTTGAACAAATGCTGGTAACCAAACAGTTCTTAGCCACTATTGATAGGAAAAATTAAATGGTGGTCAAAAGTGCCCCAGAATTGTTGCTGTCCTACAACTTACAAAATACCTCGTTTTGTGTTCAACAGACGTAATTTTTCCTACTAGTCAATGGGGTCCCAGAACTGTTTGGTTATAAGTACATATCTTTCTCTGTGTTCATCAGAACAACAAAATGTACACAGATTTGGAATCACTCAAAGGTGAGTCAATGAGTTTTTATTTTTGGGGAACTATCCCATTTACTATGGTCAAGATAAAGTAATGCATTAATGGAGCCCTAATTACTTTAGACTTTAATTTCACATTATTGTGTTGAGAAACCTAAAGGTTTATTTTGGGTAAAGCAACTATAAATTGCTGCTGTCCTCATATCTCGATATTTCTCGATTTTTATAAATCATTTCATAAATCATTATTAGTCACCCTTTATGTTTGTCTCTCTTTTGGTTAAACTCAATATATGATATGGTCAAACCCAATTGTTGTTTCAAAAATAAAAATTCTGTCATGAATTACTTTCCCTGTAGTTGTTAGATAACTGTATAAATTTCTTTGCATGTTTGAACACAAAGAAAGATATTTTGAAGACTGTAAGCAACCGAGAGTTCTGAGGGACCATTGGCTACCATGTAGGACAAATTATTTTTTGTTATTGTTCTGTTGCACATAAAAGATACAGTTGTGTTCAAAATTATTCAACCCCCACTGAAATTGATTGTTTTGGTCGGTTTGACATTGATTATCATCATTCAGTCATCCTGCTTACAATTAAATCAAAGAGGCACGTGTAGGTCAGACAAATATAACATAACATTTATAATGAAATAACCACAAATGACATTCATTCAATCTTAGTACTTAGTACAACATCGTTTTACAGTTATAACAGCTTTTAAACGTGAAGCATAGCTTGACACAAGTGTCTTGCAGCGATCTACGGGTATCTTCGCCCATTCATCATGGGCAAAAGCCTCCAGTTCAGTCACATTCTTAGGCTTGCGCACTGCAACTGCTTTCTTTAAGTCCCACCAGAGGTTCTCAATCGGATTTAAGTCTGGTGACTGCGATGGCCACTTCAAAATGTTCCAGCCTTTAATCTGCAACCATGCTCTAGTGGACTTGGAGGTATGCTTGGGATCATTGTCCTGTTGAAAGGTCCAACGTCTTCCAAGCCTCAGGTTTGTGACGGACTGCATCACATTGTCATCCAATATCTCCTGGTACTGAAAAGAATTCATGGTACCTTGCACACGCTGAAGCTTCCCAGTACCTGCAGAAGCAAAACAGCCCCAAAGCATGATTGACCCCCCGCCATGCTTCACAGAAGGCAAGGTGTTCTTTTCTTCATAGGCCTTGTTCTTCCTCCTCAAAACATAGCGTTGATCCATGGGACCAAACAGTTCTAATTTTGTTTCATCAGTCCACAGAACACTATCCCAAAACTTCTGTGGTTTGTCCACATGACTTTTGGCATACTGCAGTCGACTCTTCTTATTCTTTGGGGACAGCAAGGGGGTGCGCCTGGGAGTTCTGGCATGGAGGCCTTCATTACGCAGGGTGCGCCGTATTGTCTGAGCAGAAACTTCAGTACCCACATCTGACAAATCTTTTCTCAGTTCCTCAGCAGTCACACGGGGACTTTTCTCCACTCTACGCTTCAGGTAGCGCACAGCAGTCGAAGTCAGCATCTTCTTTCTGCCACGACCAGGTAGCGTTTCAACAGTGCCCTTTGCCTTGAATTTGCGAATGATGCTTCCTATGGTGTCTCTTGGTATGTTTAACATCTTTGCAATCTTCTTATAGCCATTGCCCTTCCTGTGAAGAGTAATCACCTGTTCTCTTGTCTTCCTGGACCATTCTCTTGACCTCACCATGTTTGTAACCACACCAGTAAATGTCTAGAAGGAGCTGAGTATCACAGTCATTTTAAAGCTGCCTAATTGGTGCTTATTAGGCTTTATTGCTGCTCCCTGATATCCACAGGTGTTTTCAATACCTGATTGAAAACACTTCATTGAACCTCTGTTCTTCAGAGTGGTAGTCTTTAAGGGGTTGAATAATTATGTCAATGAAGTATTCACAAAAGAAACATTTACTACTGTATTACAAAACTAATTGATGTCATTTTAGTTGCATATGGTTCTTTAAGAAGTTCTTGTAGGATTTCATTCTGAATACAATTACAAATGTACACTAAAATGTTCCCTAAAACCATTTACAGCATTGGGGGTTGAATAATTTTGAACACAACTGTATTTTGAGAAATTTAGGAAAGCAAACAGTTCTGGGTTACCTTTAAGTACCATTTTTTTAAATATCTATATTTGTGTTCAAACGAATAAAGAAAATAGGTTTGGAACAAATATGAAAGAATTAAATTTTTTGGTTGAACTATCCCTTTAAAGTAACTTAAACAATTTAGGTTGACTTAACCAAACAGCTAGGTTTGGCCATATCTGACCCAACCGTGACTTAAAACAGTCTGGCATTTTTCAGAGTCCTGCTGTCCTCATCATCTTTCATTTTGTGAGCAGATTTCTGTCAACATGTCTGCTTGCTTTTGACAACTGAAGCAATTTAAATAATTACTTTCTGTGGAAAGCAACAGCACATCAAAGATCCTGTCAACACAGCTTAACTGTATTTAACCTGGAACAATCTGAGGAGTGTATATCGCCCCCCTTGGTATGCAGAGTGCAACGCAAAAAGAATGTAAAACCCCATACTGGTAAAGAGATTAGCAAAACCAGAATGATTATTGTATTGTTAGGGGTCATGGGTTAAAGGTCAAATGACATGTACATATCAAGTCAACCACAGACAGCGACTGACCGACAGACGGGAAAAGAATCAGATCACGTGACCAACTGAAAGAAACAATTATTGTAAGAATGAATCAAGAATGAATCAAGTTCCACGGTTTATTAGTTTCACAGATTTTAATTCAATATATAAAAAAATGAATCTCAGTGTGAAGTTAACACAAGATTCAATACTAAAGAATCTAACACAATCTTAATGTTCCTTCACGCAATTTCCAAAACATTCGGCTGTGCCGAAATGACAACTTATGCACACAAACTGCATGATGGTTTTACAAGCACTCAAAAACTCTCAATCTGCATTCCAGATTTTCTTTGTACATCTAAAGGACCGTTCACACACAACACATTCACAACGTGTTCTGTTTGTGCTACTTGCAAAGAGTGCAATGTCGTATTTTAAGAATAAAACTGTAATTTTAAATAAATGTCTGGCCATAAATCAGATCTCTCTGTTTAAGTTTTAACCTTAATACATTTAAAAACGAATGCATTCTGTAGTATTTACTTGCAATGCATGTAGCGGTTTCTGAACGCAGGAACCTGTTCTGTGTGAATGGCCCTAACATACAGAACACTGATGTGGTCAGGAACAGGGCACGGTTACACAATACAAAAAAAGACAACAATTTGCACTGAAATCATGAAAAAACACTGAAAAGCATAATATCTGGTGAAAATCATACCATAGTTAATACAAAATTATTAAACATCAGTTTAAGCATTAACTGAATACCGTACAAACTGCTCTATTGACTAAAGCCATTTAATTTAGTTTAAACTAAAGCACAACAATTAAAACCCACACAGGTACACTTCCAATATTTCTAAACCAGCATCCATTTCCACTACATACTAAATACAGGCACTGTACAAACACAACACTAATGTTTCTCTTATATAAAAAGGGATTGAAAAAACGTATATCTCACGTCCACTGAAACAGGAAGACAAATTAACTAAGGGATGAGTATCACTATGGGAGGTCAGACTGTCCATTCTTTAGGACATTTGTGTGTTTATGTGTTAATTTGCAGATACGGGCATCACATGATTAAAGAACGTGTGTTTAGCAATGTGCATGCATGAATGTGTGTGTTTATGCGAGTAAATATGTAAGTAAATTGTTCTTGGTTGGGGTTGGAGCTGCAAGTGTAAGTGTGTGCGTTACTCGTCTGGCTTCCTCTTGGGTTTTTTGGGGTTGCGTGAACGACTTTTGGCTTTGCACAGAGGACAGATTGGAGCGTTCCGGTGGATTTGCTGATGGCAGGACAGGCAAGCCTAAGAGAAGACAACCAATTTAATCAATATATTTGTCTTGATATCATCATGCAGTATATGTTCAGAAGTGTCAGTACAGTTTAGCAGTGTCTGCTTTTATCAACAGTGTGAATTGTTATGCGTAGTATTACCAAGTGTAAAGAACACTTTTCCCAAAAAAATTTGCATAACAGTGCTCTTTATTAATATTAATTCTAAATATTTTGTCAGAAATGAAAGGCTGATGACTGAAGTCTTACAAGCCATTACCGAATCAGCATTTAATTTCATGGTACCTGAACCGGAAATTTGGTACCTGCTCTGTTCTGGTACTGTTGTTTAAGAAGCAGTCGAACAGCAACAGTTGTGCGGAAAATACAAATGTTCTTTTGTTGCATCAAACAGAGAAGTGAATCCAAAAACACAAATTTAAAAGTATAAGTGTAAAGCACCTTCATAGGAGGAGGCTGCTGCCTGAAGGTTGCTGTCTGCCTGGCATCCTGTTTACGAGCAGCCTGAAGCTGCTGGGCTGCAGCAGCAGCCGCCGCAAGGGATTCTGGGATAGGAGGCTCCTGTGGTTCTGTCTGCCATTCAGCCTTTTGCTTTTCGAAGTAGCTAAAAGGTGAGATAGGAGTACACACACACACGTTTAAACAATTACACTCCCACCAATGCATCTACTGTATCCAAACACACTCTCTTTCTCTCTCTCTCAATTCAATTCTGACACAAGTCAACTATAAGAATAAAATCTTGTGAACACACTCCTACTCTCTAATGATTCATTTTGAGGAGTCCCCCTATTTGAACACACACACACAGGAACACACACAGAGTTACTAACTCCAAAGACAGCTTCTCCTCTTCCTGGCTGAGGTCGGGGAGTCTCTGTAAGCCGAGGGTCATCCTCAGGGCGTCCACGTGTTCTTTCAGGGGTTTGTATTCGTCGTGGAGCCGTCTGGTTGACTCCAGCAATTTGTTCAAGTCACTCTCAGACTGTTTGATTGTGTTTTCCATCTGGGGAAAGAAATACAGTCTCTCCATAAATCACAATGGTGATTTCGCAGCAAAGGATCTGACCTGGTTACACTACAGAACTCTTGCACTGCTTTAGATAGACGGATAGACAGACATAGAAAAACGTGTGGTGATTTCTCTGTTTACCACATTAATATCAGCATGTATAAGTCTCAGTTCCTCCACATGAGCCATTTTCTCCTGCAGTAGAAGATCCATTTCCTGTTTGTACTCTCGGAGATGTTTCTCCTCCGATTCCAGGGCGTCAAACTCACTCCTGAGCCGAGACTTGATTTTCTCCATCTGAATAGTTTTATTTCTACACAAAACAAGACAACCAATGCATAAAATCCAATGGCAATGCTATGGCTACTGACGCCAATGGTTTCATGAATAACACATCAATGTGTGAACAGGAACGCTTAAAACGAGACAATAGCCTGTGTTTACTGCTTTGTCAGTGTGTTAACTGTTCTGCAGGAAATGAACAGTTTTCTTTGCAGTTTCGTGTCTAATAACGACATGATGCTTTGGCACACTAGTCCATGTAAAACTAAGTGTCTTAAAAATGGAAAAAAGTTAATGCAGATTTAGCTGGCTATTCCCCATCTAAAACCTCCGCGTTTTTAATATGGTTTATCCGTTTTGATCTAGCAACACGACCGACACAAGGCAGATGTCAAACCGGGATTTCCGTGCATTTTTCATACACACTATGAGTGGCAATGTAAATATCTCACGAAACAAACGATCGAACGAAACCTGCCGCTTTCAAAGTGGAAATTAGCCAGATGTTGAACACGGGCTAGCTCGTTCGCTTTAGGTCAATATCATTTTTTCTTACCGTATTTCTTTGATGTTCTCTAGCTTGCACATTATCTCTTGCTCCTCCGACATGGTGAACTACGAACCCGTAGGAGTTTTGTGTGGAAAATTAGGATGTAGAGAGAGTGGCGGATACTACTCTCATAAAAAAGACAATGGAAATGCTAACCAGCTGTGGACAACGGCAACGCGACGTTGACTACATTCCCCACAACCCACCGGGTCTTAAAGGGACAGTGCGCCTTCTAACAAGTGCTTGTCGCACGTTTATTATACGGTATTCTGAGGTTACAGGTGGATACGTTGTTATGTGTGATATACAGACAACACACCAAGCAAGCTTTTTAAAAAGCGTATTGTAGGGATTTGGTACAGCGCGATTATCTTTCCCGTTCACTCTCGGCGAGCCCGATGTATTTTTAACTCTCAGTTGCTGCATTACCGGAGTCCCGTCCACCCACGTGCTTTCGAAGCTCAAAGCTAAGACCGAAGCAGTAAACACGCACTTTCTGCGCCTCTACCCGTCCGATAGCAGCGACAGGGGGCGTCCGACGTGTTGCCGAAGCGCAGGCGGTGGGTGCAGTCGGGGCCGCTGTAAGGAGGGGGGAGAGAGAGCGAGAGGGTGCGAGAGAGAGAGAGAGAGAGAGAGAGAGAGAGAGAGAGGAGAGAGAGAGGGGAGGGTGAGAGAAGAAGAAGGGATGGAGATGGATGATAGATGCTTATGTAGCGCGTCCCGCACGTTTGCCGTTATTCTCGGCCGAAGGCAAACTTCCATCCTCTCTTGACTTTCTTTCTTCCCCCCGCCGCTCCACCCATGAAGCAGGACGCAGGGCGAATGCGTGGAAGTGTTCCGGAGCGCGTCGTGATCGCTTCTTTATCCGTCTGATAAATGGTTTTGGAGCTCGCCGCGCCCGCCGGTGCAGGCCCTGCGCTCCAGCGCTGCATCCCGCACATCCAGCGGGTTTTCCGAGTCAGAGTGACCTGCAGCACAGCCGAGTCAAGCTGCGACAGCCCCGACGCCGGCTCCGGTATCATCGTAAACATCGAGGACGGCAAAGAAGAAGATTGCACTAAAGCTAAAGTGAGTAAGTGTGTGTGTCGCGGGAGCGAGCCGACTCGTCCAAGCTGTTCATTCAGTGCCATTTTGACCGTTTAACCGGCCATTGTGCGAAATGAAGCTTTTGTTTATTGTTAATGTTTTGAAAATGTGAAAAGGCGCCGGGATGTTTGTGTGTGTGTGTGCAAATGGATATTTAAATCACGCGGATAAGCGATGCGCACGACTCAATTTTTTATCTGATTTTGAATGGAGTTTGACAAGCTGCGTAACGTTTCTAAAGTTCGCCTGTTGACCGCTTTAGACAGATAATATGAAACTTATTTCTGCTCTTTATCCACTTTGTTACTATTAACGAGCATCAGGTGGTAAATGTGGTATCGCAAAAGTAGCAAAAATAAGTACGAGTGGCCGTAAGGGGAGACAAAGCTCAACGCTCAAGTCAGTTGCATTGTCCGACCTCTTAATTGTTTGCCATTGTGTTCAAAGCCCCAGTCTCAACGGTGGCAGATGTGAGTAGGGCACCATATTGATGGTGCAGCATCCCCCTGTCTTTCAGCTGTCCCGTTTTAATCAGAAGAATAAAACTTCTCAAAGAAAACAAGAAGTTCAGAAAAATTTCAACTCTGTGGTACTCTGGTGTTTGCATGCTTTTATCTCCAGCTGACTATTTGCTCATATCTGCACCATAAGATGCTGCCACCCACTGGGTCTGTTACACATAGGGCCTGAGCTTGGAGCTGCACCATGGGCCTTAAAGGGTCAAATCAAATTTGTTTGGGTTTTTTTACTCAACCACATGACGTTAAACAAGCTTTTAAGACCTCCCGGCGTCTTCGGAGCACAAATAAAGATATCCGAGAGATGTCCAGACCTCCTCATACGTAATGGCTATAGTTGTTGTCAAGGTAAATTAAATTGATCCATCCGCTAATAGTGGCTCAATTGAATTTACCTGAAGCGACGACATATGCCAAAAAGAAAGAAAGACTTCAATTTATTCTCCTCTGGCTTGTCAGTCCATGGTGCGTGTTCACAAGAGCACTTCGACGCGTGCGCAATTCGGTTGGGCAACAAAGTGCAAGTCTTCCTCAATATTGAAATCATCAGAAATTTCACGAAGATCAGCTTATAAACAGCGTGTGTCCGCTTGCAGAGTTTCGCTTCTGGGTTGTCAATCAGAACGCCGGCATCTGCCCCCACCAAATGCACATGCGTCAAAGTGGTTATTTTTCACATATAAATTATTCTTGTCGTTTCAAAAAAATAAATTGAGTCACTTCGAGTGGATGGAACTAATTTAACAATGTCTTTGGTACTTTTCTGGACCTTGACAACAACCATACCCATGATGTCTACGAGGAGCCCTGGAAATCTTTATTTGTGCTCCGAAGATGCCGGGAGGTCTCAAAACATGTTTAACGTTATGTGGGTGACTAAGACAATCTGCCGAATTTGATTTTGGGACGAACTTAGCCTTTAAATTGTCTTCATCTGGCCACGAGCTTCAGCGAAGAGACTCTCTCCACTTGTTGCTATGAGACAAACCAGCATAAACCCGTGTGTGCGTGAGTGCACGGTGGCCTTGCTGATTGTAAGCCTGTGTTGTGGAGGAGGTGAGGAGAAGATAAAGCAAAAAGAGAAGGAAAACAAGGCAGAAATGAAAGGGGAAGAGCAAAGAAAGAAAATGAGAAGGAGTTCGACTCTCTTGCGGTGTCATTTTTTGGGACTTCAGCTGTTTTGCTGGAGTCATGCAATATTGTGTAGTACGTTAAGTTTGAGATATGACCCTTTTGTTTAAAAAAAAGCCAGGTCCGGTCGTGCTGGGCTCACTAAAAGCTGCCCCCACATGACGGCCTCTTGTTTGTCCGTGAGGTGGGCATTATTGCTCACTATGCTGCAGTTGTCTCCCTGCAGTGAGGGAAGTGTTCGGCATGGCAGAGTACGGACCCTTGCTGTGTTTGTTCATCGACTCCTTTATGATTTATATGACGTCGCACTTCTGCGAAGAATGATTGTAACTAACCTCTGCTCGTACAGAACTCAAACCTTTTCACCCATAGAGGAATAATTCAGCTCTCTTCTTTTTGTTTTCCTGTTCACCGCGCGCACAGACCTCCCACCCACTCAGCAGCAGGTCCCCCTTCAGTTCTAGATATGGCCAAGTCGTGTGTTTAGAAAGCGTAAATTTACGTCAGACGTGTATGACCGTGCAGCTCAGTTTAGTCTTTATTGTCTTGGTTCGTTTCATTAGTGTGTTAATGTGTTTAATTATATTTGCTCTTAAAGGTGTAGCTTTCCTGTGGCTCAGTGGTTGGAGCACAGCGACAAGGTCATGGGTTCGAACCCAGGGATTGCACATACTTAGAAACAATTGTATAGTACCATTCAATGTAAGTCGCTTTGGATAAAAGTGTCTGCCAAATGCATAATGTTAATGTATAGTTCACCCAAAAATTATACCTCTTATCCACTCACCCTCATGTCATTGCAATCTCAAGAAAGAAAGTCTATGTTTGAAACCACACAAGGACATAATATTTGTGTGAACTGAGCCATTAACCTGAGGTAGCAAACATTTAATTTGAAGGTTTATTCTCTGGTCAGTTGCGTGTCTCTGTTTCTCAGTATGCATTGGTGGACTGCTGTAAGTGACTGTGTAATGCAGCTTATCGGAGAACAGTTGTTAAAGATGTGATCCCAGGCCCGTGGCTTGCGAGTGCAGACGATGCGGTTCAGTGCCCAGGGGAACGTGCTGCTGGAGTCAGCGTCACGACTCATAGCGGCAACTATGTCACGTTGGGGAGGAAACTCTTCAATACGGCACATCTGCAGAGAGAGAGAGAGAGAGAGAGAGAGAGAGAGAGAGAGAGGGAGAGAGAGAGAGAGAAAGATAGATAAACTGTCATTTTAAAATGATGTTATGTGACTTTCATGTCTCTAATCCAAACAAAACGACACTTATAACACTCAGACTCTTGCTGTTAATCGCCCTCTCCCCGTAGCATGCGTGAGGAAAGCTGAAGGTGCGTAGGCGTTTATTAGTGGAGCATGCTTGTGCAGTTGTTTATACGTGCGTTGCAGGTTTGCAGATGAAGCTCTGCACGTTTTCGTGTAGTTTAAATGTAATACGTGCGCTGTGCGTTTGCTTGCGTTTGGCTTTCCCAGAAAACACTGCGTTGTGTTAGTCGTGACTGCTAAAAAGCAGTTAGCCGATGACAGGGCAGCGTTGCTAGGCAACCAGTGTCATGAGCGCAGAGGAGCCTCTCGTAGCTGGATGGTGCTATCGGTTTTCTCTCTACACACGCATACATACATACATACGTACACACAGCCACACAAACACTCACTCTCAACCTACACATGCACATCCCTCAACCCCACACGAAAACAAACCGTGAAACAGACATGCATGTTCGCATAGACTGTCGCACACTTCACATACACACTCTCAAACAAGCACTGAAAAAAAAGCACATGTTTTTTTGTAATTCGGTTTATACAGAATATGAGGAAAGTGTGTGTGGGAGTTAACATAATTTAGTGATCTGTTACAGTTAAACGTTTATTAGTGTTGATGTGAAATTCAGGGGTTCAATATGTCATGTGTGCGTTTGCTTCAAAACAAGTTCATTAGTCACGGTATCATTTCCCTTTAGGGATGTACAACCGTGGACCTACCTAAAACTAGGTTCTCTTTTCTGTCATGATTAAATTGTTCACATTACTGAAACTTATGTCTTGAGCCTTTTATTCCTAGTGTGATGAGTTAAACTATAGATAGACCCAATTATGTGTGTGTCTTCTGTTTCCAGTTTGCTGTATATATTTGCCATGAATCACACTACATACCGAGGGACAGTTTGTGGCATAAGCACACGTGCGTCATGGCGATTGTCTTCTAAGAATATTCTCTCTTCCTTAAACTGGCTGCCTTAACAATAATGAGCTACACACCATAGGACCAAATTAATAGTGCTGTATTAAAAACAAAAACGCATTTAATGGCAACAAGGACGATAACTATGAAGTTTTAATACCTTTTCTAAGTTTAAAGGTGTCATATGGTGCGAATGTGTTTTTCTGTGTCTTTGGTGTGATATAAGTTGGCCATGCATGTATTAGACATAAAATTGCAAAAATGAAAGTGTCGGAAAACAAAAGATGCATTCTACCCTAAAAGAGAATGGTCATCCAGACTTGCCTAAAACTTGCCTTTGTGTAACCACACCCCCACAAATCTATGTCAGTTCGTGGTATGAGTTAACTAAGACCACCCAAATGTATACGCAATTGAGCTGGGTTTTCCTGTCAGTACAATTGCTTTGGAACCTGATGTTCGAAATATGGTTATAGGGGTCACATTTCCGTCAGACGCAAGCAGTATTCAAACAATCACTACGCACTGGTTAACTGGCGAATAATAGCACACCTCACTTTTCATAGCGATGGGATTTGTATAAAATCTGCCCGATTCAGAGAGGCGGGGCAAAGAGGAGAGACAAACATGCATGGTATGGGGAAAATATAGAACTTTTGAACCTTAAATCATGTAAATACATTGCATTACATATAAAACAAATGGTAACATTCATTTTAGCCCCTATAAGGAACATTCCACTTTTTTTAAATATGCTAATTTTCCAACTCCCAAGAGTTAATAAATTGTGTTTCACCGTTTTGGAATGTATTCTGCCGATCTCTGGTTCTGGCAATAGCACTTTTAGCATAGCTTAGCATAGATCATTGAATCCAATTAGACCAGTAGCATTGCGTTCAAAAATGACCAAAGAGTTTTTATATTTTTCCTATTTAAAACTTGACTCTTCTGTAGTTATATCTAGAGATGAACCGATTGCAATTTTCTTTGCTGTATCCGATTTCCGATTTTATTATAAGAGAAACCTGCCGATCCGATTTTATATCCACAAACTAAAATTGACGGTATATAGAAAACATTAACTTTTCTTCAATACTCATTTTTTCATATTTTTTTATTATCATTACATAAATTATTGAACATTACAATTTCACTAAATACAGTTCTACAACCTGCATTAAATTACAGAATCTTCTCTTGCCCAAATAACTCTTAAATTGAAGAACTCTGTGACTGAAAATAAGTATAAATAATAAAACTTAATCTAAATAAAACTTAATCTTAATCTATAAAACTAAACTTAATCGACCTTTTTCATTTTTGACTCTCAGAAAAGTCTAAGATAACAATAAAATACATTCTTGTCTGTTTCCGTTCATGAAACTATCATTGCTTTATTTTATTTTTTTCTGAACTGTAAAATAACTTGTCTTTATCTTGGGTGTGCAGTACTAAAAGCAGTGGGTTGATTTTAGCTGCCACTTCAATAAAAAGTTAAAAATCTTCTATAAAATTCTACTCTAAATATGTTTATGTATTTGCCACTTTTTGTGTTTGTAAAGAACTCAATCAGATATATATATTTATCACAAATATTGGTTGATTTATTCATTTTTTATAGTTTGGATTTTTTTCAAGTCGTGTTGAATGTCATTTTACCTCAGTGAAATGACCATAGTTTTAACGTAAAACAATTAATCTGGTTGAATGGAATTTACATTTGTTTTAAACATAATGAACGACTTCAACATGAGTTTAGCATGTGTCAGAGTTTTGCATCACAGTTAGCATGTAGTACATACCAGAAGTAGACGGAGCAACGAAGGTGAACTACTGGACAGTCAAAAATTGTCTGTGCACTACATGATGTGTCTGCAGTTCGGTGGAACCACGCAGTCACGAGCGCAAATGAGCCGTAAACGTACGTTTACTTGTGTATTTGACGTTTTTGCCCGCGTCGCTGGCAACATTCAATCGGCTTCGAATCGGCAAGACGTGAGACTGACCGTCCGGTCACCAGTCACGGCCGATCATGCGAAAACCGGCCAAATCCGGTTTCTGAACGGTCAATCGGTGCACTCTCATTTAACAGTAGGGGGGGACAATACATATAAAATTTCTCAAGAGCAATTTTTGGAGGGGACACAAATAATACAGTCAAAATTGTACTTCCTATGACACTAAGCGACAATATGCATTAGGTTTATAGGTTTATCATGCAGACTTGCAGTCATATTATAACTGAACTGAACTATGAACAATAAAGGTTTTTCCATTTATACATATTTTTTGTCTTTGTTGTGAAGACAGGAACTTCCCATGATACTATATGTTGACATTGAGTCACTTTTTAAAACAGTTTTAAAATGTTATCCTGATTTATACTGCAACAGATTTGATGCAGTGATATTTTTGTACAATAAACAGAGATAGTAGTAGTTTAGTAAAGTACATTTTGTAAGTATATGTACTTTATGAGACTACATCGTAAAGCATTATATCATACTCCAGTACTATTTATTAATACATTTTTATTTGTTTTGTACCCCTTATACAGTAGTTCAGTATTTTTACTTTTAAAAGTAGAAAAGTAGTTAAGTAAAAGAAAGTGGTGGATTTGAATGTACTCAAGGATTAAAAGGTAAACAACAAAAAAAATATGAAATGTAGTGGAGTAAAAAGTATGTTGTGCTTATAATGTAGGGAACTATTTTTTGTCCAAAGTAAAAACACTAACAGATATTTTTAAATGTACTTGAAAGTAATAATGCTTAAGTACGATCCACCTCTGGCAATAAAATATAAAAATATATGCAATTCTACATTGATCAAGAAAAGTGCTTGTATTGGTGCATCACTAGTCACAACCAGCTCGGAATCACGACATGAGAGGTGGGAATTATGCAATTTCAGAGAGCACGTGATGGCAGCATGAAAATCTGTGGTTGCTAACAAGTTTTATAAAAGCTATTACATTCTTTGGCGGTGACATTTAACTTCATAACGCATAAAAGCCTAACAAAGAATGCAACAGGGACTCTGACCACTAAAATGTGGAAGGAGATTACTTCAGAGAGTAATTAATTGACAGGGAACATGTTTTTAATTTAAGTTTGAAGAAGTTGTCAGAGGCTTGGTGGTGGTGGTGTTAATATTGACTATACCGTAGTGTAGTCTGTTTTTAGCCTCATTTTAGCGTTTTACTTCTGGTGATCGTATTTAGGCTGTAAAAATAGCAAAAATTGTGTTAGTGTGTTAAGATTATCTTAATAGTTTCTGAATAGGTTTTTATTAAACATTCTGAAACATTGGGTTGTTAGTGTGATTTTACACACCTGGTTGCTACCAGTTAGCTCTAATCTAATAGGTCAGCCTGTCCTGTTCAGCCAATCACATGGGAGTGTGAGGTGTCCCAGCATGCTTCGCGTCACAATCTTTGAATAGTGTTTTGAACCCATTTCAGATCCACATGCTTAATGACAAAAGTGAAACAACATTCTTGTCTCTGACAGTTAGATAATTCTGACCATATATTTTTTCTCTCTACCAGGAGTACATTGTGTCCCTAATCAGTCCTGTACACAAGCACCGAGAGCGACTGACGCTCTGGCTTCAGCGACGTCTACATGCCCTGCGTGCAGCTATTGAGTATGAGAGTTGTGCCGTGGTGCAGGTGAGGGACCATGCGCTGGAGCTTCAGGGAGGTCATGCGCAGGTAACGGCTGCATGCGCTATGCTGCAGCGCCTCAAGATGGAGCACCGCGGCTGTCGCGATCCCCAGCCCTCGCCTGCCACTGCCGGCCATGACACTCCAGAAGAAGAGGAAGAGGAGGACGAAGAAGCTGGAGAAGAGGGAAGCAGTTCGGAGAGCGATGGAGAAGCACGACTGCAGAGTGGGGGTTCAGGAGATGTCAGCACATCATTGTCAGGAGATGCCCCATCTGGAAGGAGACGAGAGCCGCTCATAGCAACCAAACCTCACCGGCAGCTATGTCGGTCGCCTTGTTTGGATCGGCCCAGCTTCAGCCAAAGCAGCACCTTGCAGGAGTTACGTGTTGATGAGACGCGCAGCGAACCCTCGCAGAGAGCGCCGTCGCTCGCACCCTCCACAATTGGAGCCCAGCCGTCCTTGCGACAAACCAGTGATCGAGACTACCAAACCAAAATGGACTTTGCTTTAAAACTGGGTTACTCTGGAGATCAGGTAGAATCTGTGTTGAGTAAACTGGGACCCAGTGCGTTAATCAATGATGTGTTAGCTGAGCTGGTGCGGCTGGGGAATAAAGGAGAACCGGAGAGCCAAGGAGGAGTGGCCACTGCCAGTTTAGCACCACGGGCAACGGGAGCCAAAGAAGCCGTTAGTCCTGAGGTATCTCTGGAGGAGGACACACCAGACACGTATGACAACCTCCGACCA
Source organism: Triplophysa dalaica (assembly GCF_015846415.1). NCBI lineage: Eukaryota > Metazoa > Chordata > Actinopteri > Cypriniformes > Nemacheilidae > Triplophysa > Triplophysa dalaica. Next base: position 10,102,868 of record NC_079545.1, on the reverse strand, counting down.
ATCGTGATTGATGGATCCAATGTTGCCATGAGGTAAATGATAGGGAGGGAACAGGAACAAAAATAGGGTGGGACGTGATTATGTGGGTTGTTGAAGGGGTAAAGATGCACTCGTGATGCAAAGCCCAAATAAAGCAAGATGTAGGACTATAAAAGCAGAATTTGTATTCAGAATAACAAGCACTGATGAATCATGTGAAGTAAAACCAAGAATGTGCATTAAGAGAGTAAATGGTTGCAAAGTGGACCTTTTCCGGTTGTAAATAGTGACGTTTTAATTGTTGCTAGAAGACTTATGAAACAGGAAAAGTTATTGTTTCGAAATGCTTTGTGTGCTCTCCATATCCAATCAGTGGGTGAATTTAGTGTGTAATTTGATGTTGGTAATATTATTTTGTAGCCATGGAAACAAAGAGGTGTTCTCATGCCTGGGCATCCAACTGGCTGTTGATTGGTTCCTGGAGAAGGGCCACAAAGACATCACAGTCTTTGTCCCAGCATGGCGGAAAGAACAGTCAAGACCTGATGCACCAATTAAAGGTAACGCATGAAACAGCATAATATTTTGTTACTTTAATAAGTATACAATTTTAACAAGAGTGTTTGAATTTGGTACACTGAGGTTCTAAAGTCTAAGACCACTAGTGATATGGTTTTATTTTGCTTTTTATAATTTATTTAAATATAGGACAAATAACATTGTTATCATAACAAATGAAAATAAGTGGAAACCTGCACTGAATTTCACATTTGTTTCATTGGTTTATGGATCATACTACATATTACATTTACTACATAATTATTGTGGCTGAAAGTTCACTATAACAATATTATTGTGATATGTATTTTTTTTTTAAATTAATAAGTAATGCTATCATTTAAATTCATCCTTAATTTAGTATTTTATGGTTTTAGAAATTTTTAAGCTTTCAATTTTTAAATCATGGATTTTAATATATCTCAAAGGCATCTCTCAAAAATGTAAATCTCGGTTTCTGCATGTGTTACCACAAAGAACTGTTTTAATTTGCATGTATGAACTCCTCTGAGGAGCTGGCATGTGTCCAGTGAGATCGTCCATCTGTGCTGTGATGTTTATACAAGTTTGCGTATGTCAGTCCGTGAGGTCACAGGAAGTGATGGTGTGTGATGTCACCCTTGTCCTCAGATCAGGAGATCCTACGGAGGCTGGAGAAGGAAAAGATCCTCGTATTCACTCCGTCTCGCAGAGTCCAGGGCCGAAGAGTGGTTTGCTACGATGACCGCTTTATCGTTAAGCTAGCCTGCGATTCAGATGGAATCATTGTGTCCAATGATAACTACAGAGACCTGCAGAATGAAAAACCGGAGTGGAAGAAATTTATAGAGGAACGACTCCTCATGTACAGCTTCGTCAACGACAAGTATGCTTGCTCACAGTTACCGTGGTGACGGGGTTTTCTCTCTTTCACTCATTTGTGTCTTCTGCTCTCCACCCTCGCACCCTTATGGCATCGCTTTCTCTTTCACTCCTCCTTGCTTTATCACTTGTGTCAACTGTTAAGTCACTGGTTGTGTTTTGTATATAAGCCTTAATTTTCTTTCTGATTTGTTTGCATACGGTTGATTTCTAGCGATGAGGAAAGAGAACAGCATCATTTTAATCAGTCGTGATTTTTGTAAATGACACTTTTATTGAATGATAGAAACAAATAAATGCAGTCAATGTAGTTTTGGAACTGGTCTGCTGCAAGATTATTATAGTTTACTAAAATGGAAACAAAAAATATAAAAACATTTTAGTTAATTATAATCAATTAAAATAGCAGCCTAAGTTAAGTTTTATTAGTTAATGTATTATTTAAAAACTTAAACTAAATAGAAATTGAACATTTTGATTAGAAGGTGAGGCACTAAAAATCATGGTCACACTTTATTTTAAGGTCCAATACTCTGTATTAATAAACCATTAACTATGACTTTTGCCTCAGTAAACTACTAACTTGTTGCTTATTAATAGTTAGTAAGGTAGTTGTTAGGTTTATGTATTAGGTAGGATGTAGAATATGGTCATGTTGAATATGTGCTTTATAAGTACTTATAAACAGCCAATATGCTAAAAATAGGCATCTAATAAGCAACTAGTTGATAGTGAGAATTGGACCCTATACTGTAGTGATACCAAAAATATACAACAAAACTAACAACAACTACATTACTTCTGATTAAGTGATCTCACAGTTATGCATGAATTTGTCAATATGTTTCGTAGGTTTATGCCTCCTGATGATCCTCTAGGCAGACACGGTCCCAGTCTGGAGAATTTTCTCCGCAAGCGACCAGTCGTCCCAGAACACAAGAAGCAGCCGTGTCCTTATGGTCAGTACAACAAAAGTAGGAAATTAATTTCTTTATTTCAAAACCACAGCATATTACTATAATGCAAAATGACTGCCATTGTAAGTGTAATATAAACATGGCATGAGCTTCAAGCAGTGTCAAGGCGCTGCACTTCTGAAATTTGTTAGTAAACTGTAAAAAAACGCACCTGCTAACATTTAAGAATTTACTGAGGTAACATTCTTCTAGTTAAACCTACCACTGTTCTTTCCATCACAGGTAAAAAGTGCACATACGGTCATAAGTGCAAGTACTACCACCCAGAAAGAGCCAATCAACCACAACGGTCTGTCGCAGACGAGCTTCGAGCCTTCGCCAAACTCTCTGCTGTAAAGACGATGAGCGAGGGGGCACTTGCAAAATGTGGCACCTCGGGTGCTTCGTCCAAGGGGGACAGTTCGGAAGCAAAGCGAGTGCCGCCCAAGCGCCAGTCTGACCCCAGCATCCGGTCAGTAGCATGCGAACAGGAGGAGAGACTGTGCCCTGCGCGGAAAGCCGAGGCAAGTTCTGTGCCATCTCTGGTGTCAGCGCTTAGCGTTCCAACCATGCCCTTAACAAAAAGTCATGCGGCCGGAGCTCTGAACACGCGCTCGGCCAGCAGTCCCGTTCCAGGGTCCATGCACTTTACCCACAGCTCACTTGAACATGCGGGCAGTGTGCAGTACCCTCCCATCCTGGTCACCAACAGCCATGGCGCCTCTATGGCATACGGCGAGCCGTTCCCCAAGTATGACTCTGTGGTAAGTGACCATGGCTACTATTCCATGGTCAGTGACTTTTCCACCATCAGCCTCCAAGACAGTTTCTGCAGCCTGGAGCAGCCAGAACCTGTAGGGGTGGGCGGAGGAGGAGGTTATCCTGGCAGAGCGCCCAGCATGTGCCCTGAGCCTGGCCGAAGCCATTCGTCAGATTCCTTCTCGTCTTACAGTGGGGAGATGTACCTCAGCTCAATGGAGGGAAGCCTGGATGACAGCCTGAAAGGGCCACCTGCGCAGTCGCTACCTTCGGCGCAAACACGCCTTCAAGCCTTCACTCACGGTTTCCACCATGAGGCCTTGACACGTGTGCAGAGCTACAGTACAGATGAACCCAAACAAGGACCTCGCAAACAGTCTTCAGCTCACTTGGTACCCCACTCCCAGCACTCGGTTGTCGGAGCCCGATCCAGCTGCCCGGGGGACTACCCTCTTCTGTCTCACAACATGTTGCCTTCCACCAGCCCTGCACAACAGGGACGCTCTCTAGGCATGACTCGTATGGACAGCATCTCCGATTCGCGACTCTATGAGAGCAACCCTCTGCGGCAACGCAGACCACCGCTTTGCAGAGAGCAGCATGCTAGCTGGGACCCTCTGCCATGCAGTAACGAACCCTATGGTTACGGAGGCTATGGGTTAACAGGCGGCCTTATGCCTTGCTGCGAGAGGGTGATGGTCCGCAGCATGCCAGAGAAGATGGAACAGATATGGAGGTCCCCATGGGATAGCTTGCCACTTTCATCGCCCGCCACTCGTGGGCTGGTGGGGGAGCCCCAAGAGCGGCACCCTATTCCAGAACACCAGTATCAAACATACCGAAATCTCTGTAACATCTTCCCTGCATATGTGGTCCATTCAGTCATGGAGAAGAACCCTCACATGACCGATCCCCAGCAGCTGGCTGCCGTCATAGTCACAAAATTACGTTCTTGCCACTAAAGACATCATGAATGGCTGCTAACAAAAACACACAATATACTATGTTGATGAACGAGAAAGGCTTGAATGCCACGAGTATTTTGTTTGACGACAGAACAACCTGACAATATTTAAAGTAGTCGTTCACCCAAAAATGAAAATGTTGTCATCGTTTATCATAATTGTTTTCAATGTGATTACAATGCATGAGGACTGAGGTTTTCAAGTTTCTTAATAAATGCCGACCCTTCTGGTACTTTATATGGTACCTTTATTGTGCTTTTGTGTATTGTTTGAAGCTGATAAACCTCAATACCCATTGCATTGCAATTGCAAAATATGTTGAGTACCGGAAACGGTCAAAAAGGTTTGGAACAGTATGAGTAAATGATGACAGAATTTTCTTTTTACGCAAAGTAAACCATTCCTTTAAATATGTTTGCTTTCTGATTAGCAAATATTCTGAGCAAGTTGGCCAGCATGCTAGCATTGACGCTGCATCGGTTGTAATCTCATTTGTTAAGCCATATAAGAGCAGGAATCTTGTATGAAACCATAATTTGTCACAGAACAGTGAAATCTGTCGACAAGGCCTTGGCAACCTGAGAGGAGTGGCAAAAAATGTTGCTAAAGTTGGCCATCGAAAACCTTGCATAAATTCACCAAAAAGACTCCGAGTCGACAAAGCAGTGCTGCTCGCATATTAGATGGCAAATCTTGAGAATGTGTTATTTTGTGGGTGACGATAACATTTATCCTTTGAAAAGGAGTTAAATGAGAGCAATCTCTTTGGTATACTGATCAGAGATGATCCTGCACAATATGAACAGTATTGTGTGTATATGTGTATTCACTTGCATTTGCGTGTAAATATGATGTGACACTTTATTTTGTGTGTGTGCGTGACGACCTGTGTGATTTCAGAAAGATGAGAATGAACGCTTGCGTACCTCAAAGCATGAACTTTGAACTTTTATGGCCTTACATTGGAGTGACCTCACCACATATATTAATGTGAATCGTGCTTAATAGTGGAGGTCGCTGTTTTGCATTTATTTTATAAAAGTGAGTCTCTGGGCTCACCTACAAAACTGGGAGAGGAAGGTTTAGATTCAGCAGTTTGCTAGTTTAGTTTCAACCTTTTAATTAGCTGGAGTTGTAACTGCAAGGGGTCAAACCTGCTCATTGTAATAGTTTGTTCGCTTTGTGTATTTTTTTATGAAAAAGATGGAGCCATTTTAGGATCTGACAATGAGCCAAAAAGATAATCAGTGTAGGTTATCCTGATCAAGATCTGTTTAGACAGCACTAGGTAGTACCTCGTTGGATTTATTTGTTTTAGATGTTATGTAGAATAAAGACAGTTTTAGGAGAGCTATGCGGAAGCTTGGTAAGCATGGGCTTTGGTATGTCCCAGACAGCATGTTAGCACTGTGCTTGACAGAGAGCACCACTTATGTTTGGCTCATGAGTCAATAACCTTGTGCCAGTTTTCACGAACTGGGGAAAAGAATGCGTCTCTTCGGCAAAATGCTCACTTGCAGCATCTATTTCCTGATTGGTGCCGAGTGACCAACCCTTTTCATCTGTTCCGCCCTGTATATTAGCATATCTTGAAGAGAGTGTGAATGTTATTGGTCCAGAGATGTTCTGGGTGTTTTGAAAAAACTTTAAAAATTGCTCCTTCATTTTTTTCACGAGCACAGGAGTGGCCCCATGGGGTCCCGTTATTGCTCGTGGGAAGGTGTGACATACTGCCTATCTGTCTCTTCCTGTGCGACACACACACGGAACACCAGGCTGTTGTTGGGTTGTTTCTGACATTTGGCTGACAGTTTGCTTGCTGCCTCCCCACCACCTTTCTACCCCAGACACAAAACTCAAACTCTTAGCTAATTTAAACACCAATGGTAGCACCAATGGTTTCATCAAACCAATGTTTTAACTTTTTACATTAAGATTGTCTTGTTTAGCGTAACTATTGTAAAGTAATATTTAATTTAATTTTCCTTAACTTAAAACATTCTTTATGCAAGTACCAAATTCAGATGAGAATAATCTTATCTTGTGGGCCCATGAGGCAACACAGAGAATTTGTGCTTGTGTTTTGGTTGCGATACATTTCATACGCACGAAAATTTGGTGTATTTTTCTCTTTCCTTTCTTTGAACTTGGAAGCAAAAAATCAAGGAGATATTTCTGGAAATGTTTTCCCAAGTTTTTTCTGTCTTAGGCTTCTAGGTTCAGACCCTCCATACAAGCATTTGAGCAGCAAGCAACAACACATCAAATGTCCAGAAACGACCTTTTGCTTGTTGATACAAATTGTATCTATTTCTTGATTGTAAAAATATATTTCTGAGCTGTACAGTATCACTTATGAGTATATATATCTATATATATTTAAAAAAAGCTTAGTTTTGTTTAAAAAAAAGGATAAAGAAATATAATGCCATAATGTCAGTGATACCGTGTGTCACTTGAGTAGCCCATAGAGATGGCTTATTTCCTGCCGGGCAGACCACTACAGACAGGGATCTCTCGTTCATTTCTTTCTCTGATTTCTCATCTACTTTCCCACGCCACAGTAAGTAATATGCTACACTACAAACGCAGATTACATCTGTCGATTATTTTGTAGATTTTCTGTAGATTAATGTTAATCTCCGTGGATCTGAATTTCCTTTCTGTTTCATTGAAGGATTTGGGGGGGGGGCGTGACTTTATATATCGTCATTTACTCCACCTCTGTTCTGTCTCTGTTAAAGGTATAGATACAGGAGAGACACGTTCTGATGTTATGAGTGTGCTCCTAATATATTTTTCTCTTTGTAAATATAAAAAAATGAATGACGAACCTCTTGTATTTGCACAGTATTAGTGCATTTCACATACACGAAGACTCATCTAAATCTACCAGCTTAACCGAGCAGGACTTTCTCGCATACTCTCACTAAGACTTTGTTGGTTTGCATTGACAACCACAGTCGGCATAGGCCATCAAACGCTATCATTAGATAACTAATGTAAAAAATATTGACTGTTGTGTGTGCACTAGTGTGAATTTATGGTAAATTCACAAACGTTTCAACTGTAACATAGTATACCTGCTACAGTCAGAGCCGTTCCAGATAAAAATTTGAAACTTTAGTTCGATGGAATTTGCACAATTTTGTTAAAGTATTTAGCAAATAGGCATGTTTGATCAACTGAAGTTGACCGCGCGCACGCACACATTATCTCACAAGTAACGTGAGCTATAGCAGAACCTTGTACGGAAAGATGTCCACAAAAACACATCCAACACACACACACACACCTTGTACATGCCTTACAGTTGTACTACTTTTGGTTTGTGAGAGTTGAGCATGTACTGTACAGCACTGCAAACTGCGCTAATTGCTTCTTTTCTATCGAAATGCTAATGATAAAATGAAGATGATGTTTTGCTGTACAGTCCAACTGGTGTCTTTTTAAAGTAGGACAACCTGATTTTAAATTTGACAAGCTTACATGGTCTGCTGGTTTGCAGTGAAGTTTCTTTAGGTTGTCCAGGAAAAAGAACTGGCAGGGCAAATGCACAAAGGACAATTAAGAATCCTGAATGGAAACCACTTGATTTCTTTTCCTAGTCTGAAAGTGAACAGAAGAGACGGTTTCATTTGTCGCCGGTTTAAAGAGCTGATGTAATCTGTACTTTTAAATGTATGTTTTCAATATTGAATACACCAGCTATAACACGCTCACACAAACACACTCTCACCAACAGATTGATTCTCAGGAACTAACAAATGTATTATTATTTCAGATACTTTCTGAAAGACAGTATCCTTGATGTTTGCTCTTATAAAATGCTAAATGCGGCGATTTGTGAAGTAGTGGATGATCTTGAAAATGTGTTTATAAATTCAAGTTTTGCTGTTCATTTCACATTTCCCCCTTGTATCGTGGGTTTTTCGCGCAGGTTGACCGAGTGGTCTTAACACTTTTGAGTCTCGTGCTGTGATGACAAACAATAGTATGTTTAACTCTCTACCGAATGAAACCTGTTGCTTATAAACTTGTTTTAAATATGACAAAAACATGAACCAAAAAAGAAAGAAAAAAAGGACGTGAAAAGGGTGGAAATACTTTATAATGCTTTGGGTCTCTGGGCTCAAACAAAATGTAAGTCTCAATGACAAAAGGTGTTTGTTCCTATAAATAAAGCCAGACTCTATTTGGTTAACTGTTATGCCTGTGTTTCTATGTGTTACTGTGCAACGTGTGTCTGTTTTCTCATAAGTTACCAAACTATTTTTTAGACCTGGGAGAAAAGCTAGGTACAGAATGGGTAAAATTAATAAAGTTTGGTACGATTTGATCGGTTCTGTAATAACCATAGTTTATCTTCATACTTCCTCAGATTCAGGCAACCAGGGGCTTCTGGAGGCCTCATGTGGCTTACATATCATGAAATCCATTAACAAAATTGACCATGTTTTTAATACAGTAACTATAGTTTAACCATAAACATAGTAACCATACATTTTCTCACTAAAGGAACCACAAAATAATATTCATAGGTAAACTACAGTCATTTAAATGGTATAAAAAAAGAGAATTCTAGGATTGGATTAACAATTTTAACTGCATTTTATGCCGTATATAAACCATGGTTTACCAGTAGTTGCCATATTTTTGATTTTCATTTATTTGTATTGTAACCAACCACACATTTCATATGGACTTACCTCGATGACCATAGTTTAAGCATGTCAAAGTCTGTTTTATTGTCAATTCTACCACATGTACAGTTTCTATAGAGGATTGAAATTGCGTTACTCTCAGACCCCTGGTGAGTAATACTTCACAGAATAAAAAAGATATATATAAAAATACAGATTATACATATATGTTTTATTTTGTAGAAAAAACTAAGCCTTAGTACAATCGTTGAAAACAGGTTCACTTTTACTATAATAAAGCCACGGTTAATTTTCCTAAAGGTCAATTGCGATGTTTTGGTAGTCTTTGCTACACGAATTCATAGTATTTTTGTACTTTTCATTACCTTACTGTTCTCAACTCCGGTTACATTCTCTCAAAATGTCGGCATAATTTTAGATATTAACTTTTTTAAACATGCACCGTTAATTCTTTCTGAAACCCTTGATCCTATCAGCCGTTACGGCGGACAGATATTGGTGCCAATTGTCGAATGCACTCGCAACGTTACTGCGGAGGGATATCCTAAGGAAAGTGCAGAAATTTTATAGTTCCGGCTACTTTTTAATTCCAAATCAGACATACGGCAGCACAAACCACGCAATAGTGTGGACTACATAGTGTACAAAACAGTTGTACTTATATTTTGCCCTATATATAAAATCAATTGATTTAAGCACATTTAATAAAACATGTTGCGATCGAACAATTAATACTCCATAGTCCTTCCACATAGTTAAACTTATAGTTCAAGTTAAATATACAGTTAAAACTAAGCTAAAATAGCTTGTTCACACATCTTAAATGTTATCAACCACCCACATTAACAAAGGAACAACACTACTTGGTGTATTGCAATTTAGTAAAGTATTAAGATAAAACTGGCGGCCATATAGACAGCTTTGCAAGTAAAACTGGTGCAGAAGCACTTCTGGTTTCAGGTTGTATTTTCTTATTTTTTTATCTTACACATATAACTACATTATACATTTATTTAATTTTATAAATATTCTGTTGGTTGTATTTGGTTCAAACATGTTAAAGAACTGAAACAGGAACCGGTGTTGTTTACATTAAGCGGTCTAAAAGAAATAAGAAAAAATATATGGAGGAAATTAGCTGTTTATAAGATTTTGTCTCTCTGGAGCATGTGGACCTCTCCCCATACAGCACAATCCACCTGGCTTACGTCTATTTGACGTCTGCAATTACATCTGCAACACATCTGCAATACATAGTTTACTCATCTGCAATACGTCTCGGAGACATTGGAACGTCTGCAAAATATTTTGGAGATCTGCTAGGTACCAACATCTGCTAAACATCCAAGAAAGAGCAGCTTTACATCCATTCTAAATCATAAACATCTCACAGACATCTTGTAGATGTCTATATGATGTCTCCGGTTAAAATGTATTTTAACAAGATCCCAACATTTTTCAGTGTGATTTCACAAGTTTCAGAATAGATTTGCTTAAAAGACCGTCAGAAATCTGCAACCCAATTAAACAAAACAAACCATTGTTTTATTAATTCCACAAACAAAGAGGCTGGCCAATTGTAGGTCATTCACATGGAGATGTATCTTTTCTGAATTACAGATACACAATTAAAGGACGGGAATATTTCATGTGTATTTAGAAGACCGTCAGTCCAGCTTAGCTCCCAAAGTTTTTGTTTTCAGCATGATATGGTTTATAGTTCAGGGTCGGCAGTAACTTTAGACTGCTGCTCAGTTGAGTGTTAGGTGTTAGAATAGCTTGAGTCCAGCTTTAAGTTTGCTGAGGTCACTGTGAGTCCAAAGTGGGCCATCTGATCCTGTGGCACCTCTGCTCTGAAGTGGAGCACTGTGGATAAAGATACAATTTGGTTAACACAAATGACACGATTATCTGCAATACAGAATTTTTACAAATATGTACAAATAACTTAATTTCTGCTTTTAACCCAATGACCTTGTTGCGTTCTAGGTTTCCATTGTAAATATATTACTGTAGAATATTGTTTTGTTCAAAACGTTTTGTTTGCAAGTGACTACAGTTTGTATTTCTTTTAACAACAATGCAAAGTTCTCACCTCCTGTTGCCATGGTGCCGTGGGAGTTGATCTAGCTCCATCTGTTGGTCGAACACATTTAAGGTTAAATATGACTCCACCATTAAACAGGAGGTGTCCTCTGATTGCCCGGGAACCTTTCCTAATGGATACCGTTTCCAGGGGACCTTATCTGGAAGGACACAAGAACATCAGTCACATCTCCCCCACAAAGCAACCCTTTTAATGTTTCACAAATACAAGCAAGTTTTTAAGACGAGTTCCAGGAGAACGTTTGGAAACTAGGACAATTTTTGCAATTCCACTTGGTACCACCAGTGGTCGAAAAATGACACACTGCACAAAGTAGATAATGGCAAAACAAATTCTTATTTAAATTGGCCGGAAACAATAAACCCACTCAATGTGTGTTTGTTTTTGTACATCACCTGTGCACACACTCCACGCTGATCCTCGCAACGCCGAGTTTCTTTCCTGTAGAACGTCTGGGCTCAACTTTTCCTGAAGCTCTACTGTTGGTGGAACCTGCAGAGATGCAGGGGTGTGGTTCGATGAGTGAGCGTCTCTGTTCTGTGATGCCTTGAGCCTTTCCTGAAGGCTCTGTAGGGTGTGTACAGGCTGAGCAGGGTCTGAGGGTTCAGAAGAGGAGTTTCCATGGTAACCCTGTGTGTAGATGCTGCAGAGCTGAAGCAGGTTCTGTTGTGTGTCCGGTGGGAGGGGCTTATCCATGTCACTCAAAATCCTTAGAGTAAATAAAGTTTTGTTAACCTTCGTCTGAGCTATGTGTGCATCTCTTTCTCTTTGTATATGTACTCACTGTTGTAGCAGGAATGGTGTAGCTGGACATGGCGCATTCACACAAGCAGAGATGAGAGTTTGCCACGGAAGCGATAATCGGTTCACGAAGATCCTCTCCTTTGATGTTTTCAACTGCCTGTGAGCTTTCAATTCACCTGTGACAGACAGAATTTTTAAACTCTTAAATTTGCAACTAATACACTGGCCCTGAAAAGACTCTTAGGCCACACTTTAAAATGTAATAAATTAATATAAAGTAATTAATGTTGATGTCTAGCATGGAATGCACCAGAACCAGAGGCTTGTTTTTGCGGCAAATAACGGTGACAAAATCCCCTGCCAGAGTAGACGCTTCACCAGAACTTACTACACGCCTTCGTCATCTGCCGCAAAAACAAGCCTCTGGTTCACGCGTATTCCAGAGATGACGGAAGCTGGACATCAATGTTCATAGTGCTGTCAATCTGGATATTTCTCTTGAACAAACGCATCGACTCTCTTCAGAAGACCTTTGTTAAGGCCACTGAGCAGTGTCGAGCAGTTCATTGATCAATGGCACTTTTTGGAGCTTCAAAAAGTCAACATCCATTCACTCCCATTCTACCGCATGGAAGAAAAATGATACGTGGTATTATAACTCCGACTGCATTATTAAAGAAAATAACATATTCAGTTCGGATACCTTGAGGGTGAGTCAAACATGAGGAATTTGATTATGGGTTGAATTACAGCTTTAATATATGATTTTTCATATTTTTAATACGCTTGATAATTATTTTTGACAAAATTGATTTTGGTTTGTGTCCAGTTATGAGTAAAGACTCACATTTAAGCATAGTGCGACGTTTTCCTTCAAAGCGACTTACAAAGTCTTAAAGGGATAGTACACCCAAATATGAAAATTCTGTCATCATTTACTCACCTTCGAGTTGTTCCAAATCTGTATAAATTTATTTTTTTGGGAGTCAATAGGTGCAAGATCTGTTTGGTTTTGAGCATTTCTCCAAACTACTTTCTCTGTGTTCAGTAGAACAACATTTTTTTGAAGGAAAGTAAATGATGACAGAATTTCTTTTGGGTTAAGAGAAATAAAAGCTTGAAGAGGGGCAGACGAAATAAAGGAGTTTTTATGAGAATTTAATGTGATCGGATTGAAGGTGAAGAATGAACAGGAAATATTGCAGGCCCTTTTGGGAGAGTAGGCGATTACTGCAGTGTTTTGGATGGGATGTAAACATGAAGTCTTATACCTTAAACATGATTGGTTTTTAAATGTTATTCGTTACTTTGAGCCACAGTTACGGAGTAGAAAAGGAGTCGATTCCTGTCTTTGAGTCGAATACGACTTTAGGGACATCTTAGGGACTCTTTTGGAGTCGACTCACCATCCCTATGTTCCACCAAAAATGACTTAATGGGCAGACACTTGAATGAAGAAGTAACGTTAGCGATGAAGTCTAAATTTATTTGTTTGTTGTTTATATATAATGCAATGACTTTTAAATATCTTTGTGTCCTAATACTTATTATTACCGTGGCCGCTAGGTGTCACTGCGCTGCAACAGAAGAAAACACATGCAAACACAAAAAAACAGAAGCAAATTCAGAAAGCATCTCTATTAGTTTGGCGACACATGCCCTGCAAATACTCGAAACATAAACAAACACAGAAACGCGCTGCAAATACTCGCAACACAAACAAACACAGAAACGCGCTGCAAATTCTCGCAAAACAAACAAACACAGAAACACGCTCCAAGCTGCACGGACAACAACGGAAATGTTTCCGGGGGACCCCAAAAACTGATGCACCTGATTGGGACGCGCTTCATTTTGACTGTTCAAATTCGTTAGTGGAGTTGTCAGCCACACTGACTCTGTCGAAAAGAATACGTTTTCAATCATTTTTTTAAACCTTTAAACTTTTTTATAGTGACACTTGTTTAAGTAAGTCGAGAAGTTACGTCTCATCGTTTTTGTTAAACTGTTCAAATCGACAGGCTAATAATATCCTACGGACGTACGTTAAGAAAGTTAAAATAAAGTTATAAAGCCTTTACCTTCAATGTGGCTGACAACTCCACTAACGAATTTGAACAGTCAAAGTGAAGCGCGTCCCAATCAGGTGCATCAGTTTTTGCGGTCCCCAGGAAAAACTTCCGTTGTCATCTGTGCAGTTTGCAGCGCGTTTCTGTGTTTGTTTGTGTTGCGAGAATTTGCAGCGCGTTTCTGTGTTTGTTTGTGTTGCGAGTATATGCAGCGCGTTTCTGTGTTTGTTCGTGTTTCGAGTATTTGCAGGGCATGTCTCGTCAAACTAATGAAGATCCTTTCTGAATTTGATTGTGTTTGCATGTGTTTTCTTCTGTAGCAGCGCAGTGACACCTAGAGGCCACCGTATATTATAGCCAAACATAGATACAATAAGTGTAATTTAGGTACTTACTCCTGCTGTTGCATAGCAAAATTTCTGAGATCCAAGAGGCAATGTAATAAGCTCTGTGACTGGACGGCTCGTTCGAGAGCTCCGTAAACAGTCTGTCCAGAATCAGATTTATAAAGACGGACGAATTCAGGACCTTCAACAAAGGCAACCAGAACTGGTGAAAAACTCGAGGAAGACGTGGGGAGAAGACGTCAACAGAGTCCTCTGCAGAGAGACAAAGGGAATTCATGTGAGCATTTACTTATGTATTCTTTGTAGACAAATCTGTCGCTAGAAGGAAGCTATTTCTGACAATATTCCTATCGGTAAAACAATATAGACATGCAGAATTTGTTTTAGTATATGGTGTGTTAAATTCTGTCATTATTTACACACCCAAATGTTGGTTAAAGAAAACCGCTGGTCCCCATTGGGATTGGTTTTGTGTCCACACAAAAGAAGTCAATGGGGACCACGGGTTCTTGGTTCCCAAAATTAAGTATAAATAAAGTATCTTATTTTGTGTTTTGCAGAAGAAAGAAAATCACACAGGTTTAAAATGAGAACAGGGCGAGTTAATGATGAGAGAATTTTCATCTTTAAGGCGAACTACTCCTTTAAGCAAACATGTATGTGTTTGTACCTGAAGTGTCAATATCCAAAGACTCTAGTTGTTCTGCAGTGGGAATAAGAAATCCATCCTGAACTAAAACATCAACAAGGATCTCTCTAAAAACACAGAGACACAACAGTCTCATATTGATTTAGCACGTATTCTTCAGAATTTTGTAATAAACACCTGAGCACACATGCACACATACCTGGAATCTGCTGCAAAATGTTTGATCTGTGTCAAGATCCAGCCAAGATCAGCGCTGGCATCCTTCCACACACCACGCTCTCCTCCTTGTTTTTCCAGCTCTTCATATACCTGCCATAAAACAATAAGCAAGTAGAATTAACAGAACACAGTTATCACATTAATAGAGACAAATAGAAAATGTAAATAGTGTTTGCTTGTGCATTCACAATGCTAGGTTCCTGATGGTGGTTGCCTGGGCAGTGCCATGCAGTTGCTAAGAGGTTTATTTTATTTTCATTTCATGAATGATTCCAACAAAGTAGTCAGCTATTATGGTACAAGGTTATTCTGGTCCATGTTTATGGTCAAGGTACATTAAATGCAAGTTTATGTGATGATTTTTTTTTTTTCGAGCCAAGTGCAAATCCTGTGTAGCCGCTTGGTCATCCTGCTGCATGAGTCTCACAATAACAAGCTTACATTGCCCTCTGGAGGTGAAAGATGGAAATGCAAGATTTCTTCATCACTCATGAAAGACTTACCTGAAACTGTTCTCTTTCATAAGTGATGAGCAGTTCTCTGACTTTCTCTGAAAATCAAAGATCATTATCTCAATAAATGTATAATTAAACAGTTCAATACTGTCTTATACAGAAAAACACTAGGAAACACTGTTTATTTGATGTACATTATGTCTTAAAACATGTCTGGGCCCACTGCATCTTGATTTTTTTTTATTGACCCTTGGCAAATCCCGCCTCCCTGTGTTCCTACACCTTTCCTGTAGCTCAGTGGTTGGAAAGTGGCGCTAACAATCACGGGTTCGATCCCAGGGATTGCACATAGTCAGAAATAAATGTATAATATAATGCAATGTAGGTTGTTCTGGATAAAAGCATTTGCCAAATGAAAATTTTTTCAGAAAAAACTGTTGCTATGTCCGACAAGCTTTCGGTATCAGCAATGCACTCCCAGTGTAGTTTTTGTGCACTCCCTGGGGAAATACTGACGATCTTCTGTCAAACTGACACGCTGATTTCAGACAGAAAGGTCTGCAATATGCATTCGAGGTAAACATTCAGGATTTGAGATAACTGTAACAATAATTATACATATATTTGCGTCCACACCAGCAGACGATGACGTTATGTTAATTCTAGGCTAAATGGATGTATAGCTAATCTAAATGCGCTGTAGTGTTTATATTTACTCTGAAATTTTTAGTAATGACTATTTTAGAGAGAGAGAGTAAGTTCGGACAGAGTTTTGGTCAGCAGTGGTCTTTCTTTGTGAAAACAGAAAGGAATAACAGTCCATCAGTGTCTTAATCTGTATTTGTGTTAAATACAACAAACACAGTACAGCTGTTGCTTTATGACTTCATTGCTGAGAAAGACTTTCCTTTTAAAATGTCACTGCAAATGCTGCTCTTTAAAGGCTGAAGGTGTGCTCATCACATCACAGGGATGCAAAGCATATCTTGCCAGCTTGTTCATACTTGTAATATGTAAGCAAGTATTAAATTACGCCTTAAAACACCACTTCCCGAAACTCTACAGTCTGTAATTCGTACATTTATGATTCCAACAATATCGTGTCTCGTATCTTTATTTTATAAAGGTGATGTGAACTCCGCTATTCTCCTTCATATATAATAAGAAGTTATTACTTAGTTATTGTTTATCATTATAGTGTGAACGTCCATTAAAGCTGGGTATTTATATTTGTTCACTATCACAATAATTAAAAAGCTATTGTTTTATATTAATCACCAAAGGTCTACTACAGTACTACAGCGGTCAGTCATAATATCGGCATTTTGATCGGTCAGATCGTCTGTCAATCAAACTGCTTGCGAAGGGTCAATTGTGCTGTCAAGTTTTTCTCTCTTGACCTGACTCATACTCATACCTGCAAAAAAAAGGTGACAGCCTTAAGAGGGGGGTGGATATAAGGGGGTTATATTGTCATTTTCTTCAGGTTTTTAGGCATGCGCAAGTGCCAAACATGACTCCATTGGAGCAGCAGCTAATCACATGACAACAATTTTGAGCTACACGAAAAATATGGATTTTGTTCGAATTTGAGATTTTCATGAAAAATAAATACGTTGCCCCGTCTCACGATCCCAATGCTCAAAGTCATAATTAAACATCTAAAATTATCTTATTTAATTTTTCTGAGAGGGGCACCTTTCCTAATACAAACTGGATGCGCGTCCATCGGAACCAAAGTGTTTGTGCGTCTGGGGTTTCGGTTCGGTTTTAAAACATGGAGGATTGACAAACTAAAGTGCGGGACTGATATTAAGAGAGTTATTAAGAGAGATAAAGTGCAGGACCTGCTTGATGTGAGTTATGAGAGCTTTCATAATAAGAAAGGTCAAAAAGCATATACAAGCAATACAAAAGTAATCCCCGCTGCTCCTGACGGCATATTTACTTATTATGAAGCGAATTGATCAGTCTCTGAAATAATTATTAATATCATCTGTAAACTAAAGGTTCTACAACTGAAACTTCGGACAAATTTTAGTGCTTTACTCACACTCGGAAAATCGAAAGGGAGACTAGCAACTGTCTCTCATAACATAGCCGTTTACATCACACGGGTGACCTGAATCATTGAGTCCGACCGTGATTCTCTTTAACAGCACGGCACAAACATGACGTTTAGAACGCGATTCTGGTTGGCCTAAGGACCAAAAATATGAGGCGGTTAGCTATTATATTGATTCTGTTTGCCCAAACGAATCTAGGTGCTGGACCAAAGACATTTCAGACATTCAAGAAGACCCCTGCACAGAAAAACTTTTTGGATTTTCACGATTCACATAAATGACCTATTTTTGATTCAGAAAAGCAACTAGTTTGCAGATATGCATATTTACTGTGTCCCTCAATCTCTTTCTTTCTGCTGAGCATGATTTCCTCTTGTCTTTTAGAAGAGTCCTCTTCATCCTCCTCTTCCGAATGGCTCCAGTCCTCCGTCAGCTGACCGCCCAGCTGGCGAGACCAATACTCCTTATGCAACCAGTCCAGTACAAACTCACAACCTGAGACGAACACAATGAATTAACCACACAAAGATGGATTCAGATACAGGCAGCTGAGCTTAAAATACCTACTGTACATATGATGATAAAAATGCATGTCCCATTACCTAAACTTCTGTCCATCCCCGCATCTTGATGACAAAAACCATAAGGCCCTAATCTGCTTACTATGCAATTCAAGGGGGTAGTGGTGTACACATATCTTTCAGTCTGTCTGAACAGTGTAGATACAGAGGTGTGAAAAAGATTTTAGTTTTTTTTGTATATTTGTCATGCTTAAATGATTCAGATCATCAAACAATTTTTTTAATAAAACAAAGAAAACCAGAGTAAATACAAAATGCTGTTTTTAAATGATGAAACATCCAAACATTTCTGAACAAGTAATTGCCCCCTAAACCCCTTAATCATTTGTTAATCACCCACCTACCTTTGCAGCAACAACTGCAATCAAGTGTTTGCAAAAGCTTGCAATGAGTCTTTCACATCGCTGTGGAGGAATTTTGGCCCACTCTTCTTTGCAGAATTGTTTTAATTCAGCCACATCTGAGGGTCTTCGAGCATGAACAGCCTTTTTAAGGTCATGCCACAGCATTTCAATTGGATTCAAGTCCGTACTCTGACCAGGCCACTCCAAAACCTTTATTTTAATTTCTTTAGCCATTCAGAGGTGGACTTGCTGGTGTGTTTTGGGTCATTGTCCTGCTGCACAACCCAAGTGGGTTTAAACTTGGTCACAAATTGAATACCGGACATTCTCTTTTAGGATTTTCTGGTAGAGCGCAGAATTCATGGTTCCATCAATTATGGCCAGTCGTCCAGGTCCTGAAGCTGCCACCAGATCATCACACTACCTCCACCATGTTTGACTGTTGGTATGAGGTTCTTTTTATGAAATACTGTATAAGTTTTACACCAGATGTAATGGGACGCACACCTCTCAAAAAGTTCAACCTTCGTCTCATCAGTCCACAGAATATTTTCGGGGATCATCAAATGTGAGACGAGACTTGTGTTCTTTTGGTCAGCGGTGGTCTTCACCTCGGAACTCTCCCAATTTATGCCATTTTTGTGGTCTCTTTCTTATTGTGGAATCATGAACAGTGACCTTAACTGAAGCAAGAGAGGCCTGCAGTTCTTTTGATTTTGTTCTTCTGGGGTCTTTTATAACCTCCTGGACGAGTCGTCATTGTGCTCATGGAGTAATTTTGGTAGCCCGGTCACTCCTGGGATGGTTTACCACGGTTTCATGCTTTCTCCATTTGTGGATAATGGCTCTCACTGTGGTTCGCTGGAGTCCCAATGCCTTAGAAATGGATTTGTAACCCTTTCCAGACTGATACATTTCAATTACTTTGTTTCTCATCTGTTCTTGAATTTCTTTAAATCGCGGCATAATGTGTTGCTATCTGAGATCTTTTAGTCTGGTTTAGTTTGTCAGACAGGTTCTGCTTAAGTGATTTCTTGATTCAACAGGTCTGGCAGTACTTAGGCTTGAGTGTGGCTACTGAAATTTAAGGCAGCTATTCAATTCATCACAGTTAATTCATGATTTACCAAAGGGGGCAATTACTTTTTCAAATAGGGTGAAAATTGTTTGGATTGTTTTTTCCCTTAATAAATAAAACCATCATTTAAAAATTGCATTTTGTATTTACTCTGGTTTTCTTTGAGTAATTTAAAAATTAGTTTGATAATCTGAATCATATAAGCAAAAATCTGAGGGGGGCAAATAATTTTTCCTGACGGGAGACGCTAGAGCGTCGGGGAGTAAAGTTTACCATCCATAGCTCTCTCTCCAGGCCCCCGTTACATATGATACCTGAAATCTGTCTGTTTGTGTAATGTAAGAGCTGTATACAGATTCTCTCACCTTTTCTGCACCACTTCAGAGATGGAAGTTTGTTGTGTGTAAAGTCATGTCTGAGGTTTACCACCCACTCTGGGATATTTAACTGCCAGAGAAATAAACTGAGGTAAGAACTACAGTTATGACAGAAAGCAAAATGAGTAAAACGGTGTGACTTACATTTCTGGCTAAAAGTCGTAAGGGCTTGGCAATTTTTGTCTGTTTCCGTTCTGTGATGACATTTACAAACCTGACAGACACGGACACACTTGTTCAGAGACCTGACCTTTAGTAAATTAAATTCCACTGAATTTAACACCTAAATGAAATAATAAGAGATGAAAAACATACCGAACCAGTGCCATGCCATAGAGAAGCACCAGATCATTGGCCTCCAGATTGCCCGTGTTATCCAGCACCTGACACCGGACCAGATCCGCTGTGCTCGCTACAGCCACTGGAGTGTTTTGTCCAAACCTGTGAAACAGACACTAAATCTCACTAAAAGTCATTTATTTCGTCTACAAACTCTTACATTTCACCTAATAAAAATTGCAACTGCATTAACAAAATGTGACAGTCGTTTCGATTTATCGAACTGTTCCCATCGCATCAACTTTGGACACATTCCAAGTTTAAACAGAAATGCTTAAATATTTAATGTCGCCTCCGCGAGAGATAAGGGGGGAGGGAGGAAGAGAGAGAGAACAGCGCATACCTGCCCTGCCAGGCAGAGATTCTGTGCAGTGCGTGTTTTTGCAACACATGGTCTCTTGAGTACAGATGCTCCAACACATGATCATACTCCGCTTTGTTCATCCAGGCCACGACGCGACGCGTCTTCTTTGCCGGTTTCCCCTTCATTTTTTTTGAGCTAAGCGTCTATGCAAGCTACTATGTAATATTTAGAGAACGGGGCGGCCAACGCTTTTAAACTCAAATCGGAAAGAACAAAATATACGACCATATATTTCCCCAACACACACCCCGCCAGCGGTGCAGCAGGTTTAACGGTCCCTCTAGTAGCGGGAGCGGTTACAGTAGTTCCGTACATGCCGTGGTTCTTTTCCATCAGAAAGATCAAGCAGCTAAAATGTAACGTTACCCTGACCAAGTTCATGGTAATACTATAGATTTGTGGATATTATGGATTTATTTATACACTTAAAAAACAATAAAAATAAATAAATAAAAATAAATGAAAGACGCATACAGAGCAAAAAATAGTTCATCGTAATTTCTAATTTAATTATATACTTCCCTAGTGTGAGTAAAATAAATTATACATAACGTAACCCGATTATAATTTTGCATATTTACACACAGATATATATGTAACAGATATAATGTAATCTTACCAACTGTAATCAGTCAGTTTTGTGTTATTTAAGGTAATAATTGTTATGGTAGTTTGTGAGCATAATTTATTTGTTTAGAAGTTTTTCATCTTTCTTTAATAGTTTTTTAAACCTAACGAACTTCAAACTATTGTTGGGACAGTGCTGTGTATCACTTTTCAGTCTCCTACGCCGTACGTTTTCCCGTACCAAGCTCTGACATTTGCTCCGGGAAGCCGAGAAGAGCCTGGAATTTCTGTGCAAAATGACGTCAGAGCTGGAATTGTGTGGGATACCCCCTCCTCGCATTCCCAGATCGCGCGCGTTCGAGCTCAGCGTCGTCCGCGGGACACAAAGCAGCACATAACGGGGCCTGTGCAGATCGGGCGGAGTTTAGCCAAACGCGCTTTGCTGTGCCTCCATCGGCAAGGCTGGGTGTGGTTTTCAAAACTCAGTTCCGTTAGCAGGAAATCGACTCTAGGACCGCTAGCACCTCACTTTGAGCGACAAAGACCCCGCGAAAAGTGAAACTTTGTTGGAGAGATCCGAGGAGTAGGTTTTCCAAAAGAGCGGTGACGGACGTTCACTCTTTGTCGTGGACATTAGCCGCTGGGAAAAAGTTTGGCTGTCTGTTGACTTCATTGTATCAGCTCAGTTTGTGACATCCGCGCGAGAGAGACACAAAATACAGTCAAAATGCCGAAAACGGTGAGTACCCGTGGGATACGTAAACAATCGAACCGGGTGTATTGTGTAGCGAACAAAGGCGAAGAGATTTCAAGGTGCTTTTCAACGCTGCGTATTTGGGGGTGAAACGGGAGACGGTAGCGACGCGTAGGCGCTCGGAAGGGGCGAGGATGGTCTTTCACTTGCTGGAAAACAGTTGGCATTTCTGCCAACCAATGAAAAGTAGGCCGATCTCGATGCACTATTTTTTTTAGCAATAATTGGTTTTATTAACAACAACAACGAGCTTTCACCTCAACTCGCTACAGAATAGCATGTCTCGTTTCAAATAACGTTACACAGGACAGTTTCTCTAATATAATCTCTCTCTGTTGCATGTTCTAAGTAGATGTATAACATTAAAACATTTAATTTTTATTTATACCCATTTTATTCAAACAGACACGCTAAATTTGGTTATATACAGTTCTGTTTGTCGGTGTCTTTTTGTGTTGTATATGGGCTGAACCGTTACTCGGTGACAACATGTAACCCCCCACTATCGTCAAATCTGATTGGCCTTCCTTCAAGTTCTAGTGAATAGACCGCGTCAAGATCATTTTAGCGCCTCCGTGCTGCCGGTTATGGCGCCGCGGGTTCGATTTTTTTTAGATAAGGATTCGGGACTGGAAACTATGAGACGCGTCTGCCGGTGGGTCCAGCTTGTCCGTCACTATGGGAGGACCGGACGAGCTCATGGCGCAATTTTCCACGCCGAGGCGTGGTGTTCGCCCAAATACCGACCTAACTGTGGGTTTTTATCACGAGGCTCTCTTTTTCGGTTACACCTCGCAATTAGTGAATCATTCTTTTAAGTGGATTACGTTTAAGAGCCACAGTCAAACAGGATACACCGACACGTCTTTTTCTGATCACGTGGCTCACATCTAGCTCTCAACGTTCTCAGCTTAACGTTCAGTTACTTGCTAGTATATAAATAAATAAAGCCCTTCCGTTTTAAATCTTTGTGTTTGATCTGAAGATTCACATATATAAGTTGATACGTCTTAACTACATAAATCATTTATTGAAATTAATTCAAACAGTCACTTTCAAAATAAGCACCAGGAAGAGCTGCTACGTTTTAATTTTAAAAGTAAAATATTTTATAAAAATAAATATCTTTATATTAGACACATGATCAATGATATTAGAGATAATTAAAAAAAGTTAGCTTAAAGGGCTTCACCCAACAATTAACTTTCTGTCATCATTTACCCTTAGATTGTTCTAAACCTGTATACATTTGTTTTGCTGAACACGCAGGAAGACATTTGGGGGAATGTTGATAAATAGGAAAATAGATACCATGGGAGTCTATAGGGGTTGAAATTTGACATTCTTACAGATATCTTCCTGTGTGTTCAGCTTAAAAAGATATGTATACAGGTTTGGAACAATATAAGGGTGAGTAAATGAGGACAGAATTTCCTGCATCACTATATAAAGTATTACTTTACCACAATGTACATTAATGAAATTTGTTGCCTATAAATTTTTTTTGATAATTATAATATTTGGTTTGTTAAGCGGTAGATCAACATCACAGTCATGTTTGTATTTATTACATTTTTACTAAGGTTAGAGACATAGATATGAAATGTAACACAACCGGGTTATGATACACAGTGACAAGCAGATTCTAAATGCCAGATATTTTAAAGGTGTCATATGGCGTGAACATGTGTTTTTCTGTGTCTTTGGTGTGTTATAAGTTCCTCATGCATGTATTGTACACGTAACGTTGCAAAAATTTTAAGTGTCGGAACAAAAGATGCATTCTATCTAAAAGCGAATGCTCACCCAGACCTGCCAGAAACGCCTCGTGTTACCACACCCCCACAAATCTACGTCAGTTCGTGGCATGAGTTGATTAAGACCGCCCACATGTAAGGTGGGCGTACCTGTTGGTACAATTGCTATGGAACCTGATGTTCCAAATATGGTAAGAAGCGTTACATTTCCGTCACACGCTTGCAGTATTTGACCAATCACTACGCATTAGTTAACTGGCCAACCATAGCACACCTCGCTTTTTAGAGCAATGAGCTTTGTAAAAAATCTGTTTGTTTCAGAGAGGAGATACAAACATCCATGGTATGTGGAAAATACAGTCTTTTTTAACCTTAAATTGTCTATACAAATTGCATTACAAACAAAACAAACGATAACATTCGTTTTAGCTGTGTCATATTACTCCTTTTGGAATTTAGTTCTGATAACATGGTTCAAGTCTAATTTAAACCTGACGTGTTAAGAGTTGTTCTCAAATATCTCAAAATATCTCCATCACACCTATATGCAATAGCTTACACATTGTATGTAGTCTTTGTATGGTAGGCTCAGATGCTTTACCGGATGACCTTTCACTAGTCTCCTCATGTTGCAGAGTGAGGACAAGCTCAGCTGAATTTGAATTATATAAGTTATATTACATTATACATTATATAAGTCTGGTTGATGTCATGGCAGAGGTGCAATATCAAATAAAGTAGATGTTACTATAAAATCAAGAGTGTATGGGAGGAGTGATTCCAAATCTCACTAGATGGGGTACACTTTTTGGGAATAAATGGAACACATTAAAGCACAGTAAAGCTGGAAATGTACATTATGTCTTATAAGGGAGGGACGTGATATTTATTTTGGAGGTTCCTTGGATCTGTGTTTGGAATCGTATTGGCCTGTAAAAGAATTCTGAATTTTTTAGTGTCTTACAAGTCCATGAGTATTTTTTCCGATAATGACTCAAGGCTTCAGTGCTTAGACTGTGCTTACATCACTTCCTGTTTGTACATTTCCTGTTCTGGGCCAGCTAGGTTTGACGCTGCCACTTAGTACCTTATTTGGAGTTTCACAGAACTGCAGCGTGCACACACACAGCTTTGTGTAGTGAGGACAGGCCCCTTTTCCGCTTTAGATTTCTGTTGCCTAGTCAATGCAGCTGTTTATCAAAGCTAATGTACCAAAATGGCCTCTTTTAGACTTTGCACACTCTCCTCTCTCGCTTGCTCACATACTCTCACAAACATCGAAAGTCATCAGTTCCTCTCAGTGTATCGAGTGGGAGTTAGTTGACCTCTGTAGGTTGAGGTCAGAAGGAGTGAGCAGGCGAGGAAGTACGCAACTTATTATAGGTCACATTAACATGGTCATCCACTTGCAACCATTTTAAAACTTTTTGTTTGGCCTTAAACTTACTTTAAACATAGCAAAAGTCTGCCTCATAACTATTTCCTTTTATAAACTTTAGGGATGTCATGATACAGCGTGGCATGATGTATTGTGATACAATATGTATGTGGGTGTATAGTGTAGCATCTTTAAAAAATAATTTTGGTTGAGCTGTGAATGTCACTAGCGTAAACGTATCCGGTTTTATTTTTCAGTGACAGATCTGTTCAATTTGTATTATTTTACATACAGAAGGTTCAGCTAAACATTGAATGCTGTCAATTCTATAGCACGATACAACATAAATGTTAATGACAATCTATTTAGTTGATTTTTTGTTTGTTTAATTGTAACATCTTGTTCAGCATATCGTGGTACTATCGTTCTATATCGAATCATGAGGTGAGCGTATTGTTACACCACTAATAGCCATAAAGCATTCAGAAATTAAACATGATAATGTTAGTGTACACCAATGCCTTTGTATTATTTATGAACTGCTTATACATGATCGGTCCATTGTGAATTCAAAAGAGGGCTGGAGGTCTTTGGTATGTGTCAGGTGGGGAAGGATTAACTACGAACACACGCACACACAGGGAAAGATTAATGATCTTTAATAAGGTAAAGCTCCAGGGGGTTTTGAGGGAAAGTTCTAGAGTTTGTTGAACACTTCACATCCCGATGGAGGAAAACGGCAGGATTGAACTACATCTCACTTCAAAACTTGTAAGTCGAATTTGTGTGTGTTTATAAATAAATACATATATTTAAATATGGAGAGTTTGTTCCTAAAGGAGATAATTCAGTTTTTTTTATAAATCATGTTTTTTTATGTTATCATGTTTTTATTGTGTTAGGTAGCTGTATTTTTTGAGTTATCATGGCTTAAATCAAAACAAACCAACTGCAGTTTGATTGATATTAATTGAAATGCACAATAAAAAGATGAAATTTAGATTTTTTTTACAGATTCATCTCATTTTGGAACGAAACTCTTCATATATTTTAGTGAATTAAACACCTTTTTTATTTTGCGTATGTCAATTTCAACGATTTCTTAAGTATACTTAAGTATACTATAGTTTTATACTGGGCAAGACCTTTAGTCTAACATTGATTTAGCTGATTCTTTAACCGACTAAAGGTGTCTTCCATTCAAACGTGAAAAGTGAAAGCCAGTCTCATTTTGGAAACGGAAAGTCTGTTCTGCATTTCGTATTTGATTTAGCAACTGGTTAATGGTATAGTTTGACAAAATTCTGTCCAAAAACGTCAGCATTTTAGATTCCAAATAAGACATTTGTGTGAATGCATAGCAGTGTGTCTGTAAATAGGATTTTATAAGGGAGATTTGGACCAGAAGGAATGTACTAATCAAGTAATTCATGCAAATCCTTCTGTTTTCTACAAGATCAAATCCTCTGCATATGTTGCTTTATATAATCATATTTGACATGTCATTTAAAGAAATCAAACACGTAAACTGTGTTTGCATAATGACTCCTGGTAGATTATTCATTTTTTTTGTGGCGAAGAAATGACAATAACCCCATTTTGATGAAGCTATATAAATGTTTATGGGAACTTGAATGACTCGCATACTTTGCATTTCTAGGTTTCTGTTGCGCACATACAAGTTTTTTTAGCAGTAGTGAAAGAAATGCAAAACGAATATTACTGGTGTCATGTTGAACATTTTTCTGTTCCAAAGATCGAGCCGCAAATGCAGTCAAAATCTGCTGTCACAATCATTTTTCGCAGGGAAGTATGTAGCGCATCAGTTAACCAAAGAATGATAGAAGAATTAGGTAGACCACAGTTACTTTGTGGTTAAAGTTAACTTAGGGGGTAACAGTAATATATATACGCAGTTGTTAGCTGTTAGCTTTCTATCTCTTCTTGTTTGCTTGGTAGGATGGGTGCCATTTTGTCTCAGAGTCTGTGTGTGTGAATGAGATTGAATCAAATTTAGAGATTTGTTTGTAAATGAGAGTGTTGTATGGGTTAGTTAAAATATTATCTTTAATTACTCAAGGTTTTTATGGCTTGTTCTGTTTTCAAGTGCAAGTCTTTTTCACAATGGAAGAGTGTGATGTGTAGGCTTGTTAATTGGCTTTGGGGTGTAACAGAATGAATACGGAAGGGGTTTGATGCATGTATGCTTGCCAAATCTCAGTCATCACTAGCCAGGCCTTAAGACTGACGGCATAAGGTTTGGACTTCATAGCATCTTTCATTGGCCAAGAAATGCCCGAGAGGCCGCCTGTCTAACATGTACAATAGCCAATTGAATTACATTTGGTTCAACATCATGCTTGGAGGCGTGAAAATGTTAAGTTGGTTCCCCAACGTGTGCTGAAAATGATGTAGAATTCAATTCCTGAAGTGTTTCCAGGTTTTTTTTGCTTCATGCATCATACGTTAAGTCGAAAATTTGTGACGTCTAATGCTAAGATTAGCCAAATCTTGGCTTTATATAAGCCGGAATTATCGTTATTGCAAGATGGCAATTCTTAACCCTAAACTTTTCATTGCAGAACAATGCTAACAATTTATTAAACAAATTCTATGGAGCACTGCACATAACATGCAAAGAAATAGTTATATCATGGCCATGATTTGTTAGTTAACTGTAATTTTATTCATCATGGAGTAAAAGATGCGCTCTCATTCTGTTTCCAGTGTCAGCGAACGCACTCTTGCTCTCTCTCCTGTATCTAGACGAGTGCATTCTCGCGAACATCTTAACATGAACTGCTTCGTTAGCAGCAATGTTGTGTTGAGTCAAAGTCACTGATCTTTATTAATGACTAGATTGCTAAAGACGTCACTACACTGAAGCTACCACGCCGCCATGTTGGTGTGCCCAAACGTACTATTAAATTAATTAGGAGTTAATTGGGAAATGTATTTATGATAAAGCAGTTACTTACCAGTCCCTGTTTTTATATCTAAAGTCTCACAGTACATCCTTACAAAGCAAATTTCTTAAGAGTAAATAATTTGGTCCTACTTTGGTTTAGAGAGTGTCCAACAGGTTTATGTACATACACGGTGTAAAAACACTTTCATTTTCTAATAATCGGCAGTTATTATTACCTTATTTCTTGACTGACTCTTAAATGATTCATTTGGCGATCAATCTGTCTAATCCCCTCCTTTCTATCTGTCAGATGGTCTAGTCTGCCGTGCAGCGTTGCAAATGGAACGTAGGCGGGCATTACACGTAGTGTTGTAAATCCGACCCCGAACAGAAATTAGAAAGACAGACGAATCGTTCGCGTGATTCGGAGTCGACTCCTTTTTCCCAAACCAATAACTTTGTTATTCATTCCTTTTTAAGCTTTACAACATTAAATATGACAAATGTGCTGATTATGATAACTAAATAAAGATAAATACAAGGCTGTATATGTTCTTTAAACATTTACACATGTGCCATTACAACAGTGTGCAAAACACTCTCACCTTCTATACACTGATTTCTATACGTCGTAATTCTGCCCAAAATAAACCATAAATGTCATAAAAATATCAGAAGTAACAATTAATTTATAACACAAGAAAACTATAAACTTATTGCCTATTGAGCTGAAAAACTGGTTATTTTAGATAATCATTTCGAATGTAAGTCAATGGCAGTCTCTGTCAGTTGTGCATAGCAAGATGGCCGCGCGATTTCTTCCGGTGACTTCACCTCCTGCGTTTTGGGCACAATCCAGTCATTTATATAGATCAGTGGTCAAAGTGTAGATGATGCAATCCACGGATTCAACACATCCAAATACGCACCACTTCACAATTTAGACGTGCCGCCCACTCATGATTCAGTAACGCATTTAAGAAGATGGGAGAAAGTCGGTCGAGATACTTCATGATCGCCACCTGTCACAATTACAATCTGATCTCTAGAGATCCAGTTGTCATCCGTTTACTCGAAATGCACGTTTGTATCATATTTCTATGCTATACATGCTGTCATTTTTTTAAAGCATGATGTTAAATAATCTGTCAAATTAATCTGTTGATATCTTCACACCTTTATTTTTATAAAAATCATTTAACCCCTTATATAATCGCCCTTATTTTACAGCATTTTATTGATTGCAAAAACAAGTTATTATAGTTTTATGATTATATATTGTGATAAAACTATGATGAGCATTTACAGTCGAAAAATTATCCGATCCGTGACCCAAAATCCATAAAATTATCCGAGCCACCAGTTTTGTGATCCGTTGCACCACGAGTTGACACATTACACAAGTCATTTCAAACATTGAAACGTATACCTTCAGATTAAAAGATTTTTAAGATCACAAGAAAATTTTTGTCATGTGATCCCAAAATAGTGTTTATGTGTGTGTCATACGCAGGGCTTGGTACTAATTCTATTTATAACCTAGCTTTGTGTAATATGCTTATTGTCAGCTCTTGTTGAAGACAAAATATTGCATTTCAAGTGTTTGGGATAAAAGCGTCTGATATATAAATGAATCAATGTAAATGACAACTTCTCCACATGACAAGTTTTTCACATCCTACTTTATTTATGTTAGTTTCTATGGGAACACTTGGATTCACCAAAATATTTTAAGTGCATTTTAGCTACAATAAAAAACAATCTGAACTTGCTAGCTAAATGGTTTTATTGTCTATACTACTGCCGTTTAGGTTATTTTACATGTCGCAACGGTCAATCGTTCTCGATTATCATCTATTAGTATGTGCTGCTAAATAACCGTTATGACACAATATTATATGCAATTTGTAAAGAAAACATTTGTCTTAATGTCTAAATACTATCTTTAGCCTATTCTCTACTGTTTATATGTGTCATTGTGTAGATGTCATTGTTCTGGATGTGTATGAGCAATGTGAGTGCGTCTTGAGTTAAAGCAGGAGGATTGTTCTAAGAATAGTGATAGAGAAACACTAGAACGCCGGGTCCACTGTAAAGACCACACCCATATCACACACACCCTAACCAGGCAGAATTACAAATTCTTGGTTCCTGTTTCATGAAGCCATGCACTATTTTTACACTGTGAGACCATCCGGGAATGAGAGTCCATTAACCTACCGATACTGTTCCACACTTCCTTGCAAACTTGCCAGTACTGAAAGAGATGTATTATATTGGAGCTTGCGTATATGAAATGAACTCTCACTCAAAGAGGAGTGGAAAAAGAAAGTAGAAAAACGGCAGTCGTTGAGAAAGTTTGACTTGTTCTCTTTCTGTTCCAACTGGCTGATGCAAGTCTGTGAAACAGCAGAACTAGGGTTCACACACACACACACACACACACACACAGACACAGAAAGACTATTCCTAAATGAATCACCCCATACTAAAGTAATTCCCAGAGTGCTAGATAGTTACCAACAGCGACACACTCATTCTGAAAACAACACCACGCAGGCACGCACACACAAACACACACACACACACACACAAGACACCTGGGTATCAAGAGTTTCACAGTTCAGCCATTTCACAACCTGACTTATTTCACAATTTCAATATCACTTTCTGAGCATGATTATTTTTAACATCACACAATCTTATATAGTGACTTAGTATGTGGATTTGAAGGGATGAGGTGAAGTGTGGATAGGAAGAAGTGTACATGAATGGGTGTATGAATGAATAAGGGCTGTGTGTTAGCAGGATGTAAGAAGTTGGTGTGTAGATTTAAAGTGGATTAATTTGGTACACTAGCGGCCGGCACCTAGTGGTGAGGTGGTGTATTGCAACCAACGGCTAACTCTACCCCCCCATCTTTCGAAACACAGAACTAAGATGTCATCACGTTTTTGCTTCTTTACCGAATATAACCTGTACAAAAGCACTCTGTAGAGCAATTTTCCATTAAGGGCTACTGTAGAAACAACATGGTGAATTTCATGGAAGGGGGGTCCCCAGTGTATGTAGATAGAAATAGCTCATTCTAAAGCAATAAAAAACGTAACACTTAATTGTGTAAGGTCATTTTACATCTTTGAAGACATGTGTGTTATATTGCATTTCTGTCAATAGATCCTACAAAAAAATACACGCAGTACTAAGCAATGTTTATACATTCTCTTAGATCTTGTGAAATCTTCTGAAGCCATATGTCAACTTGGTGTGAGCTTCTTTATAAGCCAAATACAATCAGATCGAGTTTTTAACAGTCTGAGCACATGAACAGAGATCAGCCTCACAGCTGCCAGATAAAGCAGGGCATTATGGGTACAACGGAGTGTGAAGGTACAGGCCTAAACTGAGCTGTTTGTCTCAAACACACTGGTTTGTTTTACAGTGAGCACTCCTACGATAAACTCCTTTTTTAAGAGGGACCCCTAATCAATTCTTGCTAATTTTCTGATCATCTTGATAGTAGGGATGGGCATTTAAAGCAAAAATAATATTCGAACTATTCGAAAATTATTCGAAATTCGCACCCCACCCCCACATGGACGCATTTACAGTATTACACACACAAACGGAGAGAGAGATAGAGAACATTTACGCTTAAAATCAGTATGACGGCACACTGCTTTATGTATTATAGAATATGCAATCTAACATTAAGCAATACATTAAGATAACGCGCTGAAACATTAATGATAACTATTCGAATGACGGGACTTATTAACAGTACGTCGATCAGAATCGACCGCTCATAATGCTAGAACATTTCCTTGTAAAATATGAGCATGCACATTTATACCAACGGCAGGGTGATTAATCAGGAAAATATATTAAAGCCATAAATATTTTAGACCAGACTTAACACGCGTAAAACATATTAACCGAGTGACGGCATTTATTAACAGTCCTGGACGATTTCATGAATTAACAGCTCAAAAGGCTTCTATTTCTATTATCATGAAAAAGTTTCTCCAGTCTGGCAGTGATCGTTTTTCTAGACGAACAGTAAACTCGGTCTGTACAAACTCCATAAGATCTTTAAAACCCTCTCCTTTGACAAAGCCGATCGGAAGCATATCAATAGCGATCATCTTAGTAAATAAAGCCGTTATTTGCTCCGCCCGTCTGGCATCCAAATTGGTTGGGCTGACCATAAAACTAGCACCTGACTGCTGACCTGTGGGAGAACCTGCTGGGTGCTTCGCCCTGAAAAGATTGTGCATCGTAGTTGTTGATCCATGATAAACCAGCTTTACATTGCACTGCACTTTATTCTCATTCATTTTATTAAAGGACCCCCACAAAGAACACATTTTTTATATCAATTTACCGTTTCCGTTATGCCACGCGGGTCTACAGTGTGCGTAACTTCGTTACCAATTCTTGTGTGAAAATGTTTTCCTTTACTGTCTCTTGATTGACAGCCTTTAGGTTTTAGGTGCGTCGTTATTGGCAGCGCCACCCTTTGGTTACATGAACGCATTACACGTGAAAACAGGGCAAGTTTTTTAAGATCGCACACACTATTCGAAATTCGATAATTAAATATACTATTCGAATATTCGAAACTCGTGACTCATCCCTACTTGATAGGGCTCTCATAATATACAAACATGTATAAATGTTTCTTTTCTTAAGTATTTTATAAAGGTTCTCACAGAACTGCAGAAAGCACTTGATAAGAAATAAATCAAACAATTTTTTGGTGAATTTGGTGTCCCCTCGTGTGAAATATTATAGCTGTCTCACTTTCCTTTCTGGTGTATTTGCTTTGTTGTACATCAGTACAGTATATTGTGAACATGAATTTAAGAAACAATAGTGGTCAACATGATTTCTTTTAAACTTTGAGATGACTGTTTCCTCCAACATGAGGTTGCAGATTATAAAGTAGAAAACATTACCGCATAATGCATATATAATGTAAATACAATGGCACTGTACTTTTTAAAAGCAATTGTTACTTTATAGAGTACATACATGCCTATTTTTCTAAGCAAAACATATTATTTACATATACACTAGTGTTTAGATGTTAGGCAGAAAATATAACAAAATAAAGTAGAAGAAAATAGAAATCTGATTGAGACATACCATACTTATCGTCTGCTGATTAATCTGTTATTAATAGGAACTGTGCTCTGATTGGCTGTACTTGTACAGCTAAGAGGAAGTGGACATTGCTTAGTGTTTCTACGTGGCTACATGGTGTGGTCATCAGTATCCGGTGGGGTGGAGGCAGGGATGGGGTCGGGGAAAAAGAGAAGAGAGAAGGGGGATATCTTTTTCCATTCTTCCCTCTTGCGGTTTCCTTCTATTGTTTTTATCTTATCCAGACCTCCAGAGCACAATCCGTCATGTTAAAATAGCAAGCCACACTTAAGAGCACACATTGACACATACATTGTAGAAACATGACTGTTTATACACATACACACTCAGTGATTTTTTTTATTGTGGTGTTTGATAAAAATTGAGTTAAATTCAAGATAATTGAATATATTAAAGATGTCTATCACAATGAGGGATTTTTTTTATTTTAATTGCCCAATCAGTCTTGTTAAATACAATCTATTATTATTGCATTTTTGAATGAAAAGGTACATTAAAAACAAATCCACACATCTCCATAGTTTATTAAGGTGGTTTATCTGTCTTGCTATAATGATTACATGGACTGGCACAAACGCCCAACATGTTGATCCATGTTATCTCAGCATCATTTTAGATATCTTGTTTTCTTACTGGAAATGAAGTGAAGTTGTCAGAGTTAACAGTCAGTTTCACAATGTTGCATATTTGATTAGTGATCTAAAAACGGCTGAATTTACTGCAGTAATGTTACTTTGCTCAAAATGTGTCAAATCCTAAAAAATCATTTTAAAGTTAAAAATATAATTATTAATTCTCCTTATTTGTATTTTTTAGATCAGCGTTCGCGTGACTACGATGGATGCAGAGTTGGAGTTTGCCATCCAGCCGAGCACCACCGGGAAACAGCTATTTGACCAGGTGTGTGTGAACCTCTTGCTGCTTTTATGATCCTTTCACAACATGCACAAACACACGTTTCTTGCTTTCTTTTTTTAACTCTGGGTCTTCGAGAACTCATGTGCATTTGGTGTTATGTACTAGAAGTCTATATTCAGAGGGGAATTCTCCCCTCCTCCACCTCACCTCTCTCTGTCTTACTGTGTCTTACCGTTTCTTATGTAGGGTGTAATCCTGTATCTTCCCCTTGTTCTTATGTTCAGTCATTCTGTTGTCCATTGTGTTCAATAAGCCACACTTTCTCGATAAAAGACAGCTTTGTTCCTGAGCAACCTTTAATTTCTCGTACAAACACACAAAGCATTTATTCTCCAGGCTGTTATGTAGGTTGCAGGGTCGCATGTTTTAACAGAAGTTAGACATTCAGCTTGAGCTTTTGGGATGAGATGAGGGCTGATTTTTGAGAAGGGCTATTAAAAGCAAAAGTTCAACCCAAAGATCACTCACCTTCACGTTGTTCGAGACCTGTGTGCAGTTTTTTTTGCCTTGTAACAACACCCAGAAGTGGAAATATGTAAGGATTTTATATTTAATGACTATAAAGATATCACATCTGACAGTAATGACTTTTTATCACGTTTTCTTAAGTTCTTGGTCTCAAAAATCCAAAGACCAGAAGCAGCATCACGTTGGGTGTGTTGTTCCTTTAATCCAATTATGGTCTTTTACTGTGCTTTAATGTATTTCCTTAATGCTTATCCAACTTCCTGCTGTCTGTCTTTAAACTCTTGTGCTGATCATCCAGCAGTGCGGACAGCATGGTGCTATTAACAATAGAGAGAGAAGCATATGTAAGTGAGGAGTGTCGCTCTCTCTGTTTACAAATCGCATATAAACACAGCTGTCTCCTTCACTCCTCTTCATCTATCACTCCTTTTCTCTGCCATTACTCATCTTTCTTTTGCCTTTTCTGTTTCTGTTTAACCATCTTACATCATTTTAAGGCACAGCACAGTCTGGTTGATCCAGCATGTCACAAAAAAGTCTCACATTTTCAACATCTCACATGCACAAACACAAACCTTCCCACCCTGCAATGATGACAAAGATAAAGGATTCAGTGTTTATATTCCACTGAGAACTAAGAAAAGTGAAAGGATTCGACACATACCGGCACCATATGAGCACCACAACTCATGTGAAGATCAAAGCCTATTTTGTTGGACATAAATGCCAGATTCTTATTCATCCTCCATTTCTAAATTCACATATTAGTGTCTATGTTGGTGTACTGTCTGTGAGCTCGATTCTCATACTTACACACCTCTACCCTGCATTAGGGCTGCAACTAACGATTATTTTAATAATCGATTAATCTGTAAATAATTTTTTCGATTAATCGATGAATCGGATTAAAAAAAAAACACAAGAAAAGCAATAATTTCCAACCCTTTATTCAAAAACAGAACTAAAATCTTTAGAAAGTGCACAAGCATGTTGCTCCTTGAACATCCCTGAGCTGTTATAAAAATAATAAAATCAAACAAAAATGGACTAACACAAAAAATATACACATGTATGCTTAACATCTGCCAAATATATAGACTTTTTTAAAATAAAAGTGCCACCTGAGCTGCCAGAACAATAAATAATTTATAAAAACTAAAGAACAATACAAATCAGAAAACTTAACAGGATTTGTTTGAATGTAAGAACTTGTTCTCTACACTACACTGCAGACAGACACTCGCAGATGCACACACTCGCAGATGCACACACTCGCAAACGCACACACTTTTGCAGACGCACACACTGACAAACACTGACACACACACACACTCTCTCTCAAATTCACTTGAAGCTTATTCATTCAATTACTACCATCATTGTAGTAAGTGCAAGCTTCATTTATACACCACATTTTAACAAAGCTTAAGATGACCAAGAGCTATAAAAGAACTTTAAAATTAAATTAAAAAGTACAACACACACAAATATATTTGTCAATAATAACCTATATGGGAGAAAGGACAGAATAGCCTATACACTGCAAAAATTGCTTTTCTAACTTAGTAGTTTTGTCCCGTTGTCAGTCCAAATTTAAAAAAAAATCTTATATCAAGAAACATGTACTAGACACATGAAAAAGCATAAGAAATTATGTCTTGTTTTCTGAAAAAACACGTCAAATTAAGTGATTGTTTGCTTAAAGCAAGAAAAATTATCTGCCAATGGGGTACAAAAATAATCTTAATGAGATATAATTTCAAACAGAAGTTTTAAGCATCAATTAATTTTCTTGTCTAGTAATCTTGATTTAAGATTTTTTAGATATTTGGACTTGAAATTAGACAAAATTACTAAGGAAGTTTTGCAGTGTAGCTATACATGACAACAGATTGATAAATGAATGGTCCAAAAAAGGCGAGTGAATAAAAACGTGTTTTTAGTCTTACAATGCAAAGCGCAAAGTAACTACACCACCCCTGATTATACTGTTATTAACGAGCTAATGCTAACTTGTGATGCTTGTCAATCTGGATAACGAGTAAACATCCGCACCAGGGACATTACGTTCTTCACTTCGAAACGGAACAAAAGTAGGATTCTGTAATGACTGAACCTGCTGTTGAACTCCCTTCCTCCTCATCACAGACTCAAACATGTTTGAGTTTCAGGTGCTGGATCATTGCCGCGTTGCTCCCGCCATGTCGCGTTTGCATATTTTGTAGTTAACACAGTTTTTCTGTTTATTTAGTGTGAAATGCTCCCGCACCTATGATGACTTGGGTCGCGCTGATTTCTCTGCCTCCGTCATGTATCTTTCCTCCGCTCGTTTTTTTATTTTTGCTCCGCCCTGTATATGAGGCGCCGAACTCTGCTAGCATCAGTGCGCGAGAGAGACCGAGTGTGTTTACTTCGCTCCGCGCTCAAATAAAGTTTTTTTTTAATAACCAAACGTCTCCGCGTCGCGCGACACAACGAATCGATAATGAAATTCGTTGACAACTTTTTTACTAATCGATTTTTATCGATTTTATCGATTCGTTGTTGCAGCCCTACCCTGCATAGTAAAAAATCTGACTAACAACAAATTTTGTGTCTTGGATGTTGGTCCCAATCATGTGACGGTTCATTTTTGACTTCCCTGGTCAACAAGTTTTTACAGAAACTAAAACATGCACCAGACTAGCCCAAACCAGCTCACGGTCTCACTCTTCACAGCATAGTTAAGATATTTTTCCATGTCATATAAACTTGTGAAATTATGTTTAACGGATAAGTGTTCAGTAGGTTTGCTTTTGTCTTTAAACAGTCATTTTTTTTAAGATTGGTATAAGATGTGTGTTTTGTATGTCTATAGGTGGTGAAAACCATCGGTTTGAGGGAGGTTTGGTTCTTCGGACTGCAGTACCAGGACACCAAAGGCTTTTCCACCTGGCTTAAACTCAACAAGAAGGTGTGTGTGTGTGTGTAAGCACATGAATGCTCAGTTTATAAGCACTTTCATAAGCTATACATTAGTGAAACCATCAATCATCAGCCATTTTTAGACTTTCAGTATATTAGCTCTTTGTGTCTCAAAGAAAGTCTTATTGATAAAGAATAATAGAGAAAATAAATGAAAGGTCTGTTCATTTGTACTGTAGATGATGGAGACCAGAAGGCAGGTGAATGAATGAATGGCTATGTGTAACCCCGGTGATCAATTCTGTTTCATTCCTTGTTGCCTAGGTTACGGCTCAGGACGTCCGCAAGGAGAGTCCTCTGCTGTTTAAATTCCGGGCAAAGTTTTATCCTGAAGATGTTTCCGAGGAGCTGATTCAAGAGGCCACTCAAAGACTTTTCTTCCTTCAGGTGTGTGTGCTTTCTTCATTATATATTATATATATATATATATACTATAATATAATAAAGTATTGGGTTACATTTTTTACATTTCATTTTATTAGGAAAAAGAGATTCAACTTCATTTAAAGAACTCAATATACAATATCATTAGTTAAACACACAGTTTCAAGTTGAAGATTACTATATTACTTATCAGCATTTTTAATTGACTAACTACACACTATATTGACTATATCACAATATTTTTGAGTCTTTGGTAACCCCAGATATGTATATAATATTGTATGTCACTTTAAACTGATATAGGACACTTTCTGGTGATCTGTAGTCTCTTGAGATCCAGTATATAAACGTCACATCACTGTCAAAGCCAAGGCCAAACATGTGCTGTGGGCTCAGATATACTTACAGAGAACATGTGTTACATTGAGTAAACTGAAATGGATGCCTCCTGCTGTTGAGTGCAAGCTTTAGCACAATCTGGTGGTCAACAATGGAATTGCATTGCATGTCTCCTTTTAACATCCATTGTTTGCTGCATGTTTCAGGTAAAGGAAGGGATTCTGAATGACGATATCTACTGCCCCCCCGAGACCGCCGTACTGTTGGGATCTTATGCAGTGCAGGCCAAATACACCGACTACAACAAAGATGTTCACATGCCCGGATACCTGTCTGGCGAGAAACTGCTCCCACAGAGGTGCGTGTGGATATCTTAATATCCATACTTTGTGGTGTAATCTCAGATACTTTCTAACCAATCTTTTTTCTGCAGGGTTCTGGAGCAGCACAAGCTAAGCAAAGAGCAGTGGGAGGAAAGAATTCAGGTCTGGCACGAGGAGCACAAGGGCATGTTGAGGTACAGACACATACACCCAGCCGATGGAATGTGCTCTTGGCCTTTCTGTGGGTTATCACCGTTCACAGCGGCCGGGCGATAACGCGACTATGTGTGTGTTTCAGAGAGGACGCGATGATGGAGTATCTGAAGATAGCTCAGGATCTGGAGATGTACGGGGTGAATTATTTCAGTATTAAGAATAAGAAAGGATCTGAGCTCTGGCTGGGAGTCGACGCCCTGGGACTCAACATTTACGAGCAGAACGACAAGTAGGTTTTTAAAGAAATTCATTTTGTAGTATGCCCTTCACTTCTGAAGTATGTCAAAACTTCAAGAAATATCAAATCAAACTGACTGACTCTATTTTGCTTTTTTCAGGATGACACCTAAAATTGGTTTCCCCTGGAGTGAGATCCGAAACATTTCTTTCAACGATAAGAAGTTTGTCATCAAACCCATTGATAAGAAATCCCCGGTAGGTGATGAGAAGCTTTTTCTGCCACCTCTTTTAAGAAAAGAACAGCTTTAAACCGGTATTAAGCTAGTTTGGCCATCTTAGATACACAACCAGACAAGCCTGTTTTATGCACTTGACAGACGGTCAGTATAGAATGATGGCCAAACCTGCTAAACACTAGACAGGCAGACCAGTTAGACCGGTTTAAACCACTTAGGGAAACCTTAAGCTTATTGTGCGATTTATCATGTGTCCATTCTTATTTCTGTGTCTAGACAAGTAAAACTATTACGGTGTTTGATAAGCAGTAGACTAGTGAAATAATGTTGTACACAGACAGTTAACATATCAGAGTTTTTCTTTGTAGCAGCACGTTTGGTCTGTTTGTCTTTTTTACAGTCACACAAGAGAGTGTAGATGGGAATGTGTGTCTCTTATCGGTGGTATAACAGTGAGCGTTCGGCACTCACGTTCATGGCCGTCTCTAAACTCACAAGCTTTCTGTTGCGTTTCATTTAAGGATCAGCTTAGTCACAGATGGTCCACCTTCTTTGAAATGAAATTATAATGGGTTCTAATGGTACACCAGTGTAGACGCGGTGTAAGAGTCAGCGTTGCAATATTAATGAGCCAGTATCATACGCACTTTCTGCCAATCTCATATTAATCTTGAGTACCTATACAGTAGTTTTACATGCGTCGAGATACGTTAAAGAGAGATACAGCTG
Source organism: Triplophysa dalaica (assembly GCF_015846415.1). Lineage (NCBI taxonomy): Eukaryota > Metazoa > Chordata > Actinopteri > Cypriniformes > Nemacheilidae > Triplophysa > Triplophysa dalaica. The sequence continues at coordinate 10,063,100 of NC_079545.1, read as the reverse complement.
TATGATTATTTCTGGAAAAACACGAGCTGCTGGAGGCAGGCAGTGGGATGAAACGACAGCACAAGCACACAACACATCATCCAATTAATCCCTTCGTGTTTTGTACATTATGCACGTACACACCGATTGTCAACAAAACACAGACAAATTCTGTGTTTTCAATTACCACGTGCGGTTCATGTCTAGCATCTTTTAGCACTGGGACCGCGCCATCTATCAGTTTCAAATGATCTCCAGTCCAAAGCAAGCGTTAAATCTATCGTTTATATTACATCCTTCACTGAAATTCTGTGAACAAACAAACACCTCAAACTTCTCCCTATCACAAGAGTAACGAGTTGCAATGCAGAACCACAAACTTGATGCAGAACAGCTAATCTTGATGGTAAGGGGGTCTTACTATCGTTGATTGACGCGTAGGTGGGCTATGTCGTTTGCATCGCCAAGCTTTTCCAGGAGAGTTGCCAAATAAAAGGAATAGGATCCAGACTTATAAAAAACTTTCTGAAACAAGTTGGGAGTGATGGGGGAGAGGGTATCAAGCACAAAAATACAACGTCTTATGTACAACTGTTTTTTTAACATGTTTACAATGTTAAGCATGAGAAACCAGCACGTGTAACATTGTAAAGAAGTCAGAATGCATGAAATGCTGTTAAATCCCCCCTTTAAAAAAAAACTCATCTTTTTTATAGGTTAGCAACTTTGGGTAAGTTTGTATATAACATTTTTCATTCTGTCCCCGCAGGACTTTGTCTTCTATGCCCAGCGCTTGCGCATTAATAAGAGGATTCTGGCCCTGTGCATGGGGAACCATGAGCTGTACATGAGACGCCGTAAACCAGACACCATCGAGGTCCAGCAGATGAAGGCACAGGCCAAAGAAGAAAAGAATCACAAGAAGATGGAAAGGTGAGAGAGCAAGCAAGACAGGTTGATTTAGAGTCTAGGGCTCAAAATTAGCATCATAAGAACAGCATGACCATTAAGGAAATTCATAGTTCACCAAGTAAAAATTCTGTCATCATTTGCTCACCCTCTTGTCATTTCAAACCTCTATGACTTTTTCTTCTTCAGAACACAAAAGAAGATATTTTGAAAAAAAAGTTGTGAAATGGACCCCATTCACTTTGATAGAAGTGAATGGGTGCTGCCGCTGTTCGGTTACCAACTTTGTTCAAAATATCTTCTTTTGTGTTCTGGGGAAGAAAGTCTTGAAGTTTTGAAACGGTTTATGATGACAAATATTTCATTTTAGTTGAACTATCACTGTAATGTTCTTTTCAGCAGGTTCCTTTAGTTGATAAGTGGTTTGTTGTTCATTCTTTATAGTTTGATGCTTCACAGTGCCTTCGAAGGGCAAGTTCCTCTTCTAACAAGTGTGTCTGTTTTTGTGTTTAACCTAACGGGCACTCACACACACACCCTCATGTTGCAGGGCAATGCTGGAGGACGAACGGAAAAAGAGAGAGCAAGCAGAAAAGGAGAAGGAGAAGATCGAGAAAGAAAAGGAGGAGCTGATGGAGAAACTCAAAGTGATAGAGGAACAAACCAGAAAAGCTCAGCAAGGTGAAGTGGACAGAGTGAGACATGCTGCTTGTATTTTTGCATTACTTGATCAATCATTTTTGTGTTTTTGTGCAGAGTTGGAGGAGCAGACCCGCCGGGCGCTTGAGCTGGACCAGGAGCGTAAAAGCGCTCAAGAGGAGGCAGAGCGTCTGGAGCGAGAGCGCCGCCTGGCGGAGGAGGCCAAAGCGACTCTGCTGCAGCAGTCCGAGAACCAGATGAAGAACCAAGAGCATCTGGTTAGTTACCATGACAACCACATTATACAATATCAGCCACCATGGCACCATGTTCTCCATAACAACTTCACAACAACTATACAGCAGCCCCACATGCAGTAGGTTGCCGTGGTGACCCCACAGAGCGGGATAAGCCGTTGCCATAGCAACCAAAAATACAATTCCAAACATCCCCTGACCACAGAATGTAAGGCAACCACAATTACACGTGTTCCTCTGCATCTCTGAGAATGTGTGGGTCTGTTTGTGTGTTCGGACAGGCGACTGAACTGGCAGAGTTAACCTCAAAGATCTCATTGCTTGAAGACGCCAAAAAGAAGAAAGAGGAAGAAGCAACAGAATGGCAACAGAAGGTAAACATGGTTACTTGTCATTGCTAGCAGATGCTTGCAATTAAAAGCTAACGATAAACACACAGACAGAAGCAAAAAAACGGCGAAGAAGCATCCGATCCCATAACGTTTGATGTCTTAAAGTGATAATTCACCTAAAAAGGATTTTTTCTCACTTTCTTGTCATTTCAAACCGGTATGACTTTCTTTCTTCTGCAGAACACAAAAGAAGATATTTTGTTATCTGGCACCCATTCATAATATATGAAGTGTCCCTTTCTAGACCATGCTAAATATTTTCATCTCCATTTATGTATTTGTTGCCATGGACTATTCAGTTCAAATGAAAACGCAGCTTCAAAGCATCTTCATGTACATATAAATAGTGATGATAGGGAAAGAGAGATTATAAAACATTATGAAAAATACAATGCACGTTATTATTGCAATTTTCGATTGTACATATATGTACATTGATTATTTATCTGACAACATGTGGCATGACACTGTTTTGATTTAGTTTTAATGGGTCGCTGTATGTTCCTTACAGGCCATCGTAGTCCAGGAGGACCTTGAGAAGACGAAAGAGGAACTGAGAAATAAAGTGACAGCGACCCACGTGACGGAGCCTGTGCACAGCGAAAACGATAACGACGAGGGTGACGAGAGCAGCGCAGAGGCCAGCGCCGAATTTTCCTCTGCAGTCTCTTACAAAGACAGGAGCGAGGAGGAGCGCATGACGGAGGCAGAGAAGAACGAACGGGTGCAGAAACACCTTCTGGTGAGAAGGAAAACCACTTAGACACAATCACACAGAAAGCACTCTTCGCAGAGTCGTCACCAATCTTTATTCATTCTCTCGCAGGCTCTGACTTCTGAGCTGGCCAACGCTCGGGACGAGACCAAGAAGACCCAGAACGACATGATCCACGCAGAGAACGTACGAGCAGGACGCGACAAGTACAAGACGCTTCGCCAGATCCGCTCTGGAAACACCAAACAGCGAATCGACGAGTTTGAGTGCATGTAATTTACCACGGTCGGCCAGCAGGGGGCACTACAGCCTGCCTTGCACGTCATGTCTGCAGAGAAACTACAGTACCCACAACGCACCACTCCAACAGCCAGACAGGCCGAACAATAAAGCCAAATATAGAATAATGCTGCACAATTCACGATCCCTTTAATTCAGAGGCATTGTTTGGGTTACTGCATCATGATAGAGGAGATTTATTTCTTGCTTTGTGTTTTGACATAGACGTAGCTCTTTTATTTGAAAACATATTAACGGTTTGCTGTTTGGCTGAACTAAAGGGTTTTGATTCATTCAAATTGATGACGAGCAGAACTGGATTTCCCTGAGCATTGAAGTAGAAAAACATTCCATTGTAAGGACAGATTGAGAAAGCAAACTCTGGAGAAGAAGGACCAACCGTATGCCAGCATACCAGGACCGTAATTCAAAGTAGTTGACATTTTATTAATCTACACAGTGCCATTGAAATGGTGTAATAGCCTAGCTATGATGAGTTGCTGTAACATTGCATCTCTGTGCCTTTTCGAATTAGAAAATTACAGTATTGATTAAAACACATGCTTAAGACCTGCTACCTGCTGCCAATGAACCACTCAGCCAAAACAGGTGGCCCGCGAGAGCAAAGTGTGTGTGTGTGTGTTTTTGTGCGCATGTGTGTGTGTTTGTGTGGGAGAGAGAGTGTGTGTGGATTCCTATTAAAATTTAGTTTAGTAATAGTTTCTCACTGCTGCAGGTATGTGGCCGCTCCCTGTTTGAGCCTTTTCACTGAAGAGAAAATATCAAACTGTATTTTTAGTTTAGTTTTAATCGTATTCTTATTTTAAGCTTTTTTTCTGAAGGAAAAGACTTTTTTTTAGGCGTTTGATTGCCTTTTGCAGTATTATTTCGAAGGATCCTTTATTAGACACTTCTAAGCATCTTCTGGGATTCCATTTCTCCCTTTATGTCTGAACAGTATTTACCCAGAGTGAACACAGTTTTTGGAGTAGCCCCGCACCTGTAGGCAGTGCCTTAGTTGATTTTTGTAATCTAACCTTACATTCATCTTTATTCATGCGGCGATATGCCGCACTGAAGCAATATGACGTCCCTGGCTGCTTTTGAAGAATTTATTCTTTATTTGGATCTTACACTTGAATAATCTGAGCTGTTTTGATATATAAGAACAGAGGTCTCTTTTATGCTTGTTCTTATCATATATAAAGCTTGTTACCTGGGTGACGTGACATCATTCAGAATTGGACGTTTCCCGCCATTTGGCCGCAGCTGGCTCCTCGTCAGCCCATCACAGAAAAGATTGCTGCTTATCATGTTTTCATCGCAACTGTCAATAAAATATTAAAGTCGTCAGATTAACGGCCAGTGTTGTTTGTAGAGCGTATTGTACTATCTGGTTCGACAAAACCTAATCCAATATGGACGAAAGAAATATCTCTGTCGAAATCTCTCTATAAACCATACAGTTAAAATCAGCAACACCTTTTCTGTTTAAAAAAATAATAATATACAGACATGAGCAGATTCCATTTAATGAAAAAGATACTCATTTAGATACTCATTAGATAGTTTAAACAGTGCTTTAAGTGATTTCAGCTGGTTACAACCTAGTTATTTGAATATTTAGATTTTACAGCAGAGGGTCAGATAATGGTTCCTAGTCTGTCTAGTTTTATGCATTCAACAGCAGAGGGCATTATTTAGCTTTATTCAAGTTAGTTCCAGTGTCAACGAACTGTGGACAGAGGCCCTTAAAATTTCCTGTTATATCTATATTGGGCACAAATAAAAGTTATTTGGTCTTATAAAATAATAATACTTTCATACAAAGAACGGTAAACAACAACCATCACGAAAATGCATCAAAAAATATATTTTTTGTTTGAACTTATTAATGAAACCTACTGGACCAGTGGATGGGGATCTTGCTGTGTAAAGAAACAGGATGTCTGTAAAAACAAAGGAGTCTGTCATTCTTGCTTAATAGGAATGTTTTGAGAAAACCACGATCCATGATCTGGACAGTTACCATTTTCTGTATTCTGAGTTCTCTATGCTCCCTTCAGGCTGACGTCAGACTGCCAAAGATGAGAAGTAATCAATACAAATACTAATTTATAAACAACAAGCCATAAGTGCTTTTTAATATCCTTGGTCCGACGTATAGAGAATGTGACGCTTCCAGTGTTGGGGAAGCTACTTTGAAGCTACTCATAAATTAAAGTAGTTAAGTCACAGCTTAGCTAGCCATCTGTAAAAGTCGTTAGCTATACTTCAAGTTAATTGTAGCTTTTAAAACTACTTTTGTTTTTTTACTGTCTCACATGAAAAAATTCAGGAGTAGTATGTATTATAGCAAACTGTATAGAACATTTCCTTGAATACCGTTTTTTACTTCACCACAGTAAATATTAAATTGTAGTTTATACATAAATATAAATGATATGTGTATACATTAACTAAAGCTGTTAATGGCCCCTAAACTATACACACCTTCCATTTCTTAATTTATTCCAAAAAGTGGCGGGGACATGTCCCATCTGTCCAACCCGCAAAATAGGCCCTTTTCACATGACGTCAGACATCTTCCGTTCTGCCGCGAAGCCGTGTAGATAAATGTGGTATGGATGACAAATGAGTGGAAATATTACAATGGGGAGAAAAACAAAAGGCTTATTAATGCAGTTTTATTGGACTGAAACACAACACTCTTACCTGATCGTGACTAACCCAGGAACCGTGTTTTTTCTACAGAGGACCAGTAAACACATTTGTCAAAAATCTGTCATTTTGAAAAATGGTAGGCGGACATTTTAAAAAGAAGTTTGATGTAAGTATTAGATCAGCAGCAACACTTTTAAAAATGGTTCTGTGTGGTAGTAGATTTCATGAAATGAATTGAGTAAAGTTTCCTTAACACAATTGTGTTCTTTTGTTTAAACCAAAATTGAAGAAAATGAATCCAACTTAATTTCATCATGTTCAAACTACTTAAACTTGTATAACGCATCTTTACTTGTCTGCTTTTAGTTAATTTCACTAACTGAGCAGCGGATTTGGAGTTTGCAGCATGCTTTGCATGCGAAAGCATTAGGATAGTATTTTTGTTGAAAAAGTACTATTTTATGTGCTTTACAACGAAATGAAAGACTTGATAGTGTTTATTGTTCAGTTGTCTTTAAGATTTAGAAGAGATTCCGTTTGTATTTTTGTGGATACCATCCTTCAGAAGAGTGGTGCGTGGGAATAGGTTATGGGAGAGCACATGATGTGTTTAAAAGCATCTCATCTCATCTTAATTGTTCATCATATATGTTAAGAAATGTTAAATCAAGAAGTTAACGCCAATGCTTTAAAGTAGTAATTCCTTAGTTTATCATGTGACATGTGCTTAAATAACTTAATAATTTTGCTTGATTTGTTCATGTAATATTGCATTAAAAATAAGTTTTGAAGTACTTAAAGATTGGGTAACACACGCAGCTTCTGTCAGTCTCATATTAATCTTGAGTACCTTTACAGTAGTATTGCATAGATTGCATCTTCGAAGAGTATTTAGTTTGATCAAATTTATAAAAGAGAGATACAGCTGTACGATTATTTCCGGGAAAAAACAAGCTGCTGGAGGCAGGCAGTTCGGGGACATAACTACAGCACGAGCACACAATACATCATTCCAGTTATCCCTTCGGGTTTTTACATTATGGGCGTAGGTGGCGATTGCCAACAAAACACAGACAAATGTCTTTCCGCGTGGAGTTCATGTCCGGCATCTTTTAGCACTGGGAACGCTGACCACCGCTCTAGACTACTGAAGGCCACTGTTATCAACTGAAGATTAAAATCCCTCATTTTGGCCTTGAGAAAGCCTCTGGCGCCCAAAAAGTCAACACTGTCTATTTGTTTATTCATCAAACCATACTCAGGCAGATATTTAATAAAAGGATCCTGAATATTTTTTTTTACTGTTCACATGTGAGTCTGTGTAGTTTCTTGTGATGCATTCAGATGCATTCTTCTCATCACTGTTATAATGGACTTTTAGTAGTACACTTACCTTTGGTTTAAAGGTTTATTACCGAAGTGATCCCTCAGTTTGTCAAGATTGTTTTTTTGTCGGTTCATGTTGGTCGTCATATTTCCTTATTACTCTTTCTCTCGCATATTCAAGATTTGCACTTGCGGAAAGGTATGAATTATATCAGAGATTTTTCTGGTTTTATAGAAAATTGTGAAGGGCCATTATACCTGGGAGAAGCCGAAAAATGTCTTCTTTTCACATCACAAACTCGTTTCTTACTGAGAACAGACTGGCAACATTTATGCGATTTCCTTTAACAGCAATTCATGAGAGACAGGTAAAAATACACATCACGTCTGATTCAAGACAGGTAAGAACAATTGAAGAAAAATGTATCATGCTGACAACAATGCAAGTTAAATGGGCAGCATTACAATTACAGTGTTTCTTCGGGCCTTAGTTTAAAACCTTTATATTGCACATAACATTTCCCTAGCGAGCTACTACATTTAAAAAAAATACTGAAAGAAGTCATTTTTGGTCTCCGACTACAAGTACTTTCAATCACTGGTAAAAAGGTTGAGCAGAATAATGTTTGTTCATGTTTTGCATTTTCTATTGTGACGATGTACATATGGGGAACTGTTCCGGAAATTCAGGGAACAAAAACGACCTCGTCTGTTTGAAGAATTTTATGAGAATACATTTCGAAAGAAAGAACTTAAGTGAAGAACTGAAATGCTTTGGACTTGTTTTGTGGTATCGCATAATGTTCTTTCCTAAAAACATTTTGCTTTTCCAAAATTAAAACTCTTTGGTGTATTGTACTTAACGTTGAAAGTATTCTTGAAATTTTACTTGAACCCAAAATCATATTATTGTTACTATCCAAAACCGGTTACATGAATGTGTATGTTTGAAGTTGTGTCATCAGGTTTTAAATGCAGGATTTAAGAGGTTGCAGAAATGTGCAAAGACACAATTTACCAGGAATACCATTAAAAAGTGAACTGGAGAACAAATGTTTTATATCATATATACATGCAAGATATAGAGTCTGCTGTGTGTGAGATGAAGATGAACAATTACTTTCAGGTCAAGATAACTCATGAGCCTCAAGGCTCTTTCCGGCTGTTTTATGCTCTATAATTGATCACCTTTTCTGAGCCTCTATAATTTTAATTCAAATCTTTACTTTGCCCTTTTTTTGCCTAACATTAAATGTAAAATAATTATATGACATGTTGTTAATGACATGAAGGCTTAGGATTTAACTACCCAAAACATTGGTTCCATTCAAGGACTCAAATTGACAGTTTAAAACAGGTCAGGAATAAAAAGGTGACACTGTTAATGTTTTTGAGTTTTTGTTAGTGAAGAAGAACGTAGCTTTGAGACCAAGTAAGAAATGAAAAACAATTTATTTAATTATATTAATGACACTGTGCTGAAGTATAATTCCGGTAACTGCAATTTCTCTTTATGAAGAGTGAACAAAAATGTACGATTAAATGTGTGTGTAACTGTGTCATTCGTAGACTTGCGCTAATGACCAAAAGCATGACGACTGCTCACATGAAGAAGGAGCATAAAGAAGCCCTTTAAGTCCAAACATGCTAAATGTAACATACAGTATATGTGTAGTTATGAATTTCACATATGCAAAACTCATTTGGTAACTTGAATTGTAATTTTGGAACGTTTTTGTGGATCCAAGGGTTATAAAATGTCGGCCACAGCTAAATGCATAATGAATGTGCTTTTTTGTCAAGTGTTAAGATGTATAGTTAGGAACATTTAATTGGTGGTGTCCATTAAAAAGTGATAATTGTGTGTTTATTTTACAAGATTTAAACAATTTATATCTTTTCATGAATTTAATATGATAAGCTCTTTTGGAAAGTGCACTATGCAGTCATTTTGAGTGTTAAGTGTGATGTTCTCTATGATCTTTCTCTATCTTTTATCTCTACAAAACTGTGACTAAGATAATACAATGACAGCCTTAAAACCAAATTGCTTGTGTGCTTGAGCTTTCTCCAACTTGCTTATTTTGTATAAAAGGACCGTGAGCTTTAAGATCAAGGTTTATTGTTTCGTATTTTCTCTCTCTGTATGTGTGTGTGTGTGTGTGTGTGTGTGTGTGTGTGTGTGTGTTTACAACCTTGACCACCTCATAGAGCTTTCAGATTTCTCCTAAAAAAACATTCAGAAATGAGATGTGAGCCTTCCCTATCACACTTGTCGACAGGCGAACGGATCACAAACACGGACAGCATGGCCTATCGTACTCGCATAAGGAGCTTCATCTGTTCAAGTTTGGTCCACCCAAGATCTGAGATGATGCTCACGAGACCTTTTCACAAACTTCCCAAACTCTGCAGTCAGTCCCCGCAAAATGGGTAAGCCTTTATCTTTATCAGTGCAACAATGTATGTTTTTGTTTGAATTTGTACATCTGATTTCATGCATGAATTTTAGCTGCGCTTACAATGTACATTTTTCTTCGTAAACATTACGACAATTACTTTACATGAACTATACTTGACCTAAAAACAGCCGTTTTTCTAAAATGACATTTAAAAAATATCATACAGGATTGCTATTCCATAAGACACCTACTAGAATTACACAATATAAGGCGCTTTATCGTGCTTAGTACGTGACATTTAAGGGACAGTTTAAGGGATAGTTATTATGTGTGTGTGTGTGTATTTGGGAAATTACGTGTCTGTAGTTCAACATGATTGAAAATGAAACCTTGGAATTCTGTTTGTCTGTCTTGACTGTTTCCAGCCTTCAGCTTCACCTCATACGATTTCAAGTCTGCTTCTGGTCTTCGCTTTCATCTTTTCCGCTTTTCCTTTCCAACACATTGCCCTTAAAAAAAATAAAAAAATACAGCATCTATGCACATTGTAGAAATAGTTTTCATATTTTTATTTAGTCTATTTGTACTTTTTACAACTATCACATGTATACAAATGGTCAGTGCTAAAGACGTAGAAGACAGTTAACTTTTTAAGGATAGACTTTTTTGACCGCGTTTGATTTATACTGTAGATGCTATTCTGATATTCTGACCGGCCATTTCTCAATATCCGTTCTTCAGCAGTGTCGTGGTGTCCTCGTGTTGCCGTTGCACTTCATCAATAACGTCAAAGTCCAGTCCCAATACTCAAGGACACAAATCAGAGAATGCATGAAAGTACCTGGATGTGTTCTCTACATCAAGGAGGCATTGTATGGAGCCTTGCGTGCATACGGATTTAGCTTGAAGTCTTAGAAGTCACTGCGGTGCGTCTTTCCATGCAGAGCCATTGAGAGAGAGAGTTCTGCCAACGAAAGTCCTAAACGCTGGAGCATCACGTGATTCATAGAGCCTTCAGACAGTTCCAGGAAGTTCTCTTTAAATGCTTTATTTCTTTATTTTTTAGGCATTAAATGTTTTTGTCTTAAATAGGTTAGAGGTTTACCTCAGTTGGTCTGTTTAGTCACAACTCCATGTGTGTGACGCGGAGCTGACCTGGGATCAGCGTCACCTGGGCAACAGCCCGGCAGCTAGCGCTGATTGCGCTACACCTGCGCTGGATTAGCTGCCGGGCATAAAGGCCGCGTGCGAAGATCACTCGAGGTCCTGGGTCGAGAGACAACACCGCTGTCACCATTCGCCCCGGAATGGAAAACGGAAGGACAGCGAGGGAAGCAGGGACGAGGACCTTCATACACGAGCACGGACTGGCCAATTATGATTTAAGAGCACCCAGGATGTTACCTTGTGGGACAGTATATTTTAAGTTGTTTAATAAATTCCCCGCTGGGGTTGCTTGCACCGTTGCTCTGTGTCTGCCGTGTCTCTTACCCCGTCACAAGTGGTGGAGAATGCAGGCGACTGAAGGAAGGAGACCGGTAGGGAAAGGCTATAATAATCCTCGTACTTCCTGGGTCTCGGACCGGACGGACACGCCCTCTAACTCGACCGCCCAAGAGGGAGGAACCCAGGGACGAAGAAGAGGAGAGAGGCCGAGAGATCGATGGCGCCGAACCAAGGGACGATCCCGAGGGCAGAAGGAGCGGACGAGCCGACAGGAAGCGCTACTTAGCTGCCCGACAGAGCTGTCCAGCCGCCAGAGCCTGCTGCTAGCCGCCCGACCGAGCTATGGAGCTGCCGGAGAGTGCTGCAGAGTCACCCAAGTGCGCTGCTTAGCTGCCAGAGTGCGACCCAGCTGCCGGATGAAGCTGCCTGGCCGACAGAGGAAGCGGCTCAGCGGGACGAGAGCGCTGCCGAGGACGGGAGTCCCACTCGAGGACCAGCCGGAGATCCAGTCCGTCACTAAGCCGGCCTTTCAACCAGCAAGCATGGGCTGGGATGTTAGGCCCCATTTCCCCACCCACCCCTACGATTTTCCCGAGGCGCCTACAGGAGCGATCGGAGACCAGGTTGACGCTTGGGGGGGGGAATGTGACGCGGAGCTGACCTGGGATCAGCGTCACCTGGGCAACAGCCCGGCAGCTAGCGCTGATTGCGCTACACCTGCGCTGGATTAGCTGCCGGGCATAAAGGCCGCGTGCGAAGATCACTCGAGGTCCTGGGTCGAGAGACAACACCGCTGTCACCATTCGCCCCGGAATGGAAAACGGAAGGACAGCGAGGGAAGCAGGGACGAGGACCTTCATACACGAGCACGGACTGGCCAATTATGATTTAAGAGCACCCAGGATGTTACCTTGTGGGACAGTATATTTTAAGTTGTTTAATAAATTCCCCGCTGGGGTTGCTTGCACCGTTGCTCTGTGTCTGCCGTGTCTCTTACCCCGTCACAATGTGTTACAAGTAACTTCCAGGAACTATTGAATGCCTCCATGAATCACCATTGCTGTGAAAAAATGGTTCCAACTGTGACTCAATGGTAATTTTTTAACAATGTGAAATATTAATAGCTCGATAACATCACCAAGTGCTTTGCCCTCGCAATTCAAATAATAGAGGTTTTCCATCATGTGCAACACATAGAGAATCAGATTTGTGAGCCAGTATGTGAAAATCAAATTCTGAGATAACAAGCATCAAAGTTCAATTTCAACTATTAATTTCACTATAATTTCAATCTTTGACATGGCCTCATTCAGTCAGCATTAAGGGTGCAATGTGTAATCTCTTGGAGGTCTATTGACAGAAAAGCAATATATTATACATAGCTATGTCTTCAGAGGTGTATAAAGACCTTACATAATAAAGCGTTATGTTTTATTACCTTAGAATGTTAGAATGAGCTATTTCTTTCCACATACACGACGGGTCCCTTTGCACGGAATTCATCATGTTGTTTCAATCACATCAGTCCTTAATGCACAAACTACCCTACAGTGTGCGTTTCGTAAATACATTATCTCCTTCGGCAAAGAAGCGAAAATGTGACATCATCCTACTTCTGTGTCAATCACCGTAGTGCTTTGAAAGGGAGGGGTGAGCGGTGGAGCGAAGCAGTTGGTTGCAGTTCGCAACCTCAAACTAGATGCTGCTAAATTACATACACTAAGTTAAGGTTCTTTACATTATTTAGAAAATAGTTTTCTCACAGAGTGGGTCACATGTTTCAATTCTAATTGCTTTTTTATAGTCAGCACAACCCACACCCTGGCAACCAGGGTACCACAGAGATCAAAACTCCTTTTCTCAACCTACATCAGATAAACGATCAACCAATCAATGGTGTTGCTTATCACCGCTGCACTGATGAAACGTGACTCATAATCCCCATATCTCTGTGTTTCTAAAAGAACATCGTATGCGTTCCTCCGAATATCAAATTCAATTAACACGTATTTAGATCTGCAGATGTCTATTTGCAAATTTCCTGATAACAGTCTGTTGAAGAAAGACTCCGTGAGAAAACATTTTCAAAGGGCACTTGACAAACATCATGACATTTGCTTATGAAAGCAAAGTTAAATAACATTTTTCCTCAGTTTCTCATCAAATCTTTGATGAATCAAACTGTTTGAATTTAAGTTTATTTCCCCCCTTGAGTACAAATAAAAATTAACCTTCAAATTTTCTTTCAAATTTATTTTCTTTGTATGTTAAAATGTAATGCAAAAGCAATGCTTTTAGAGATCCTGAGTTATCAAGTGCTAGATCAGCCACTTCTGGTTGTCAGTCTGTTCTATCTTTGCACAGGGGATCAGTTATAATCAAAGCCTCAAGCCAAAACCCTTTAAGAAGCCGCACAATGGATCTCTCAAAGGAAAAAAACACACCTTTACTTGTAAACCGTACAGAAACATTTACGTTGATGGGCAGTTTGAGGAGTTGCATTTTTTTAAGTGGTGAATTATTTTTCTGCCTTTTTTCCAGTCATAACTGTAAAAGACCAGAAGATCATAAGCGTGGTGAGAAGAACACATTGCTTTCACATTTTGTTTTCAAATGTCAGAGTTCAGAAAGATTTCTTGTAAAGCCTTCAGATTTGTCTTCTTTAAAATTCCCTCTTGGTTTCGAAAAAAACTTAATTGCATTTTATCCTCTGCAAACAAGAGCTACAGCTGTTTTGTTCTCTACTTCAATCGTGACATTTGACTCATCAACCCAACCCCTTCTATGTATGTTGCGATTTGTAGGTTTGATTTTAACTTGTTTTTTCGTTGGTAAGATTGCATCCGTTTAATAAAAAGAGATTGTGTGTGTTCTCAGTTCCTCAGGCTCGAAAGTGTTGGTGCACTTTGTAAATCAGTCGGGAATGAAAAGCAGTGTCTTTGTTACAGAGGGGGAGAGTCTTCTAGATGCTGTCATCAAGAAAAATCTTGACATCAGTGGATTTGGTAAAAAAAACAATATTTTACTTCTAAATGTTTATGTCTGAATGTATAGCTGTGGAAAGAGACAACTACAAAAAAATATTTCTGAATAAATAAGTTAAATGTTAATTTCTGATTCATTCTGTAAACTAGTGTCAACATTCCTCCCACATTCCAAATTAAAAGTTAGCTTTTTATTTGCATCTATTTGTAGAAAATCGAAACGGGACAAACTTGTAAAAAAAAGGCGTAGTGTATATTTATGTCCAAGCAAAACATGTATTTACATGTATTTTAGGATTAGTTCAGAAATTAATATATAATGGAAGATGCCTGAAGTTTCATGCATCTTTGAATTCTCCTGACTGACAGTTCTTGGCCTTTAGAAATGAAGTGCAAAAAAAAAGAAAAATATTATTTTCATGTGTGTCTCAGGAGCGTGTGAAGGTACTCTGGCTTGTTCCACATGTCATCTGATATTTGAAGAAAGTGTGTATGACAAACTGGAGCCAACGGTGGATGAAGAAATTGACATGCTGGATTTGGCTTATGGACTCACAAAGACGTAAGGCCTTTAGATGACTTCCTTCACACGCTTACGTACTAAATCAATGATCTTTATCTATTCACTTCCCAGATGGTTTTGGGAATGATTTCTGATTCTGCTCTGTCATTGGTTCAGATCTCGTTTGGGGTGTCAGGTGACTGTGAACTGCTGGATGGACGGAATGACAGTTTGTGTTCCCCAAGAGATCAAAGATCAAAGAGGAAAGCAAGATGCGCAGAGCAGCAAATGATACAATGACGCACACGCTTGATTACTATTTCATTTATTACACAGTCAAATGAGTTTTCTTTTAAGAACATGCATTTTGGTTATTTTACATCCATAATATGACAAACCGAACGTGGCTTAACCTCAACAGAAACATTTTCCAGCAGTCGTACTATTGAAGAAGATATTTAGAAAAATGTCTCTTTGGCTTTGTGTCCATACAATGAAAGTCAATGGGAGCCAGTGTTACATATATACTAAAAATATATATCTAAGAAAGTAAGTCATACAGGTTTTGAATTACATGACTATGAATAAATGATGATAAAATTAAAATGTTCCCTATATCGCTTTTAAACTGAATCCCACCTATATTTGGTTATTGTGGGTGAGTTACATAAAGGGTGACTGTGTTTAATGCCTAATGGTTAAATGTAGGGGCTATGGTGAAACGTGCTAGTGAACCCCTAGTGGTAAACTTGAGAATTGCATTATTTCCTATCTGTTCTTAAGCAAAACTCTGAACCTCTGGCTCACAACTACAAAACGACTTTCTTTACACCCATAGTTGAGTACTTACAAGGTGGACTGACATCTCTTATTTGTCTTTATGAATTCCTTCAATGCGTGAACCTCTACTGCAATATTTGAATTATGCAGATACAGGCTCACGTCAAGGTTACATACATTTCATTTATGCATCTTATCTAAAGCAACGGACAGTGGATTCAAGTTTATATACATTTTATCAGTATGTCTTGACCTTTGCAGAAACAAAATACACTCACAACTGAGCTCCGGGTAGCTGCAGTTTTAACCGTTTTTTTTCTAAAAGAAATGGGGATCTATAAGTGCGCTAGAACTTAGATAAAATGTGGTAAGATTAAATTAACAGATAACAAACACCCACACACACATACAAAACACACATTTCACAACTCTACTTCAGCTTTCTGTTGTGTATTCAAACAGTTGTCAGCAGATGTTAGTGTGAACAATGTGCCAAACATGGCTGCTTTTATTCAAACACAGAATATGTAAAAATGAGTACATCAGCAGTTAACAGAAATGCATTACTGAAACATAGTGTTGCCTTATCTTTTTAATAACATGATTATTCAACTATCCAATTCTCAATGATGATTGCGTTACATATAGATTTTTATTTAAACTATTCAATTATATACAGTGTGTTTAGTTTTGTGCATGACAAGTTTCCCACCTCATTTTATTTTATATCTCTATTATGCATTCAAAAGTAAACTTACACAGATACTGCAAACGTGGATAAACGTCAAACAGAAGAGCTTGGGTCAAAGCCTTTGGAGACTCGTGCCTCCTCTCTTGGGGTATTTGACAAACTGACACCCCCTTAAATCGAGTGTCAACCACAGTCTGTCAAATACTCTAAGAGAAGAGTCTATATCAGAGAAAGAGAGCTCGAGGGGTGGAAAGACCTGTAGAGATGAAAATATAAATCATGCAATTGTCAATAAATCTTAATTATTAATATACTCTTGTTATTTAGAGTGAATAAAGCTGGTTATTGTGTAAAGAGAACAGCACCTAAATGAAAAAGAAAATAACTAGGTGGTACAGTACAATATATAGACAAAAAAACAAATGAATTAATACAAGTGGACAAAACTAATGCAGTCTTCGAGTTTCACATTTCTCCTCTCATTAAGTAGCTTTTCATGCACGGTGGTTTCTTTCTCTTTCTTTTTGCCCTTTTATAAACTTCTCTTTTGCTTAGTTTCTTTTATCTCTATAGCCTCAATGTATTTCTAGTCTAGAGAAGCACAGTTTCAAACCTGTACGCAGAGATTCTGTCGGATCTCTCCGGTCCTCAGGGCTCCTGGAGCTGGACAACTGTCGTTCGGTTACGTTCGCCCGAGGTTCCTGGGTGTGTATGTATCAGACGCAGATGAGTGTGTTGTATGAAACGGACAGCGTGAGCGTTCACTAATAAGCCAACAGCATCAGGAGGAAGTAAAAAAAAGGAAGATAACACAGCAGCTTTAGAGCAGGAAATATCTGAAGGTTAAGAGACAACACTGTGTGTGTGTGCGTTAAAGTGGTTGTGAAATGTAAAAAAAGCAACTCAGAGTTTGCAATAACAGCCGCAAACTTTCCCGCCAAATTACTCCACAAACTGTAGACCAGTATATGTGTGTTGGGCTGCAAAGTCTTCAGATTACTAAGAGCTCGTAGAATTTCGAACCCCTGGAAATAGGAAATGCTCAATAATGCCATTCTTATCCATGCATGGAAAGGAGATGCATTTGGAGGCCTTGCTTGAAAACTATCTTCTTTCATTACCACTAATGTGAGTGCTCTCACACACACTTCCAAACCTCTAGCACATACTCACTTTTTTGGGCAAGGTGTAGTATTAAAATCACACAAGGTATTCTGGTCAAATATAGAAAAGCAGGAAACTGTGAACCTCATTCATAAAGAGCTCAGATGTCCCTGTTTTTTCACCTGTTGAGTTTGACCCAGATGAACTGTTTTTTCTGGCATTTGCCTCCACTTTCCAAGAAAAGTTTTCTGAGTCCAATTACATTTGAATTCAATTCCCAGCACCTCTGTCCGTGACATAAACTTGCTTGTATTGGAAAATTAATTTCAAATTCATTCCAACAGGGCAGACCTCGTATGGACTCGTTTTTAAAATGAAAGTGCAGTGGGTATAAAGGACAAAACTTAAAATGAGACATGAGGTTGAACAAAGTTTTGACACCCTGTGTTCAGTGCTGCTGGTTGAGGCGTTGGTGTGAGTTTGCTGAAGTGTGAATTTTAAGCGTAAGGTAAGTCTGATTTAGAAAACTTTGGCTGACATTCTTCAGTGCCCCATTGTTTTAATACACACCGAGAATAATCGACTTTCACTATTCTGACAGAGTTTTTAGTTTAACCATCAAAACTCTCCACAGTCTGTTCTTGTGGTCGAGTGGTAGTGTTGTACTCAGCTGTTATATGGTGATGTGTACATTTTCTATCTAAGATGTTGTGAGTTTTCACACTTTATTTCACACTGCTGATGACTGCCTATCTGTAGTGGGTCTCACATTTACCCTGGATCTTCTCATTTGACGGGCACCCACATATAGCTCGAGAGCTTTAGATTGAATGGATCTAAGCCCAGCATGAGACGACATACTTTCACACTCTTTCTGAGCACTTGCTGCCCTGTTCACTTTTTCATTTCACGTAAATATCCAAATCCAAGTGTTAAATATCTTAGACCGTTTCTGCATATCTCATGTTAATCTTGAGTAGTTAGAGAATAGTATCACACCCTTTAAATATCCGCGGAGTCTTTTGTTTGTTCACATTTATAACAGACAGATACAGCTGCACGATTATTTCCAAAGACATACAATAAATTGGGGGGGGGGGGGGTGTTTGAGGATGGGGAGAGCACCCATTTCCCACAAAACACAGACATTTGACTCACTTCACTTACCCCATGCAATTCATGTGCACCATCTTACCGCGCCATCTATCAGTTTCAAACAATCTCCAAATCCACTGTTTTTATAACTTCCATCACTGAAATGCCATGAACACGATAACCTACAACTCCAATTCTCTCACTATCGCAAGAGTAACGAGCTGAAGCTGGAGGCCCACAGTCCAGCCAATCTTGATGCAGCACAGCCAATCCTGATGGCAGGCAGGTCATATCTCGTCGGTGGACACGTGGGCAGGCAATTTCTTTCACTTTTCCGGGAGAATCGCCCAATAAGGGACTAGAAAAGTTGTTACGAAACGGATTTTCATGTTTGAAAAAACTTTCCAGATACCTATACGAATGTTGGGCAATAGTATCGAGCACAGAAATACTATGTGATAGGTCCAACTTGTTTTTTGACAAGTTGACCATGTCAAGCCTGAGAAGACAGTATGTTTGACATTGTAAATAAGTCATGATGCATGAAACGGCTGCTTTAAATAAGGAGTAAAAATAGTTTTTTACACTTGGGGCAATGTAATTATGGGCCCTTTACCCTGCGTTATTGTCAATCCTGGTTATTCACTTTCATTACATTTACATTACATTTACATTTAGGCATTTGGCAGACTCTTTTATCCAAAAGCGACTTACATTGCTTTATCCTATACATTTTTCATAGGTATTTGCAATCCCCTGGAATCGAACCCACAACCTTGCGTTGTTAACGCAATGCTCTTACCACTGAGCTACAGGAAAGCATTATGTCAAACAGTGCAAATGTAACCCCGTGGTTAACCTTCTTATATTAATTTCCATATGCAATAAAGTTGATCCCATAATCTGAAACACTATATATTTGCATTAAAAGATAAAGAGGTGCAGTCTAAAAATAAATAGTAAAAAAAACAAAGTATTTAAGTATCATCATTATAATTATAATCTGAAGTAGTATTATCAACAAATGTTTGTGATTTTATGCAAATAAAAGCTTTTATTTATTAGCTTTCTTTAATGCATATAGTCTATTGACGGTTTCATCGGACACACCCACCTGGCCCGAAGTTAACATTCAGTCTGAGTTAAGTAGCCTCTAACAAATTATTTTATATTTAATAGATATGAATATTTTAGTGTATATTAATTGTATTAAATCTTGCAGTTTTTCTTTCTGAGGCCTATCAGAAGTTAAGTTTGGGGCACATAATGTTTAAGTTGTTCATGCTAAAACCATCTATATCATAAAATAGAAACGGCTGATCTATTTCTTGATGCAGGGATCAAAGAAACATTACATTTGCTGATGGACGATGAACTTCCTTTTTTGTCATAAAGAATGACTGAAACAATTGTAGAAATATTTTTGCTGATGCAAACAAATCGATTGTTTGGCTGTGGCTGTGCACTTGTTCAGTTTGAGCAACCCTTCTGTGCTGATCCTAGACACACTTTAAAGCGAAAAATTGAAGAACAATAATTACTAAGTTGTCCAAAACACTCTTTTAATTTTAATTTGTAGTGTTCAGTAACGCATTTATTAGGTTGACAACCGATAAGCCAATGATTCACAGTTCTTTTGAAATATTCAACAGTCATTCGCATAGTTCAGTGAAATGATAACTCGATATATGACACAACGCAAACAAATAAGGACGGCAGTGGAGATGTTTACAAAAGTTACAAGAGGCCAGCACCTAACCTTACATGTCTGGTTGTAAACAACGAAAATTAACATTGCAGCATGGCAGGTTAGGGTAACAAAAAATCTGATTTAAAAAAACTGCTTATCATGTTTTGCCATTTAGTACAGAGTATCATAATATGTAAGCACATTTGTCTGAACAGTGTTAATATATTATGAAAGCTGTCATTGTGTTATTATTGTGCGTCCTCAGTTTTTCTTAAAAAAAAAATTATGATAATAATAATGCACTATATACAAAGTGAAAAAAACAACATAAAGTATAATTGTTTAAATGAATGTAAAGATGTGTTATTTACAAGTTTATCGTATCATTTTGCTTACAATGTACAATTTCTTAATGACATGCTTTGTACAAATGTGCAATGTGATGAACAGTTTGTAGTAAGAGCTTTAAATTGTTCAGCATGCAAGAAAAAACTGTCCGGCAGTTCTGGTGGTCAGTGCTCTGTAGCGCCGGCCAGATGGCAACAGTTCAAAGAGGGAGTGAGAGGGGTGAGCGGGATCCAAACTAAATAGTAAATGCACTTTTTCTCACTCTAGCGATGTGGTGGTCTTGGAGGTCGAGCAGGGGGACACCAATAATCCTCTCAGCTGTTCTGACTATCCATTGTAGTCTCTTAATGCCTGATTTGGTAGCTAAACCAAGCCATACAGATATGGATGAACATAGGACTCGATGATGGCCGAGTAGATGAGCTGGATCTAGACCTGTAGGATGATGCATTTTAATTAAAACCTACATGATATTTGTATTCCTAGTTTTGAGTCGCGAACAAGCATTTAGTTGCTTTCAGAGGCCTTAATGTGGTTTATCAGAATGTTGGTTTGTAAGTGAAGACTGTTGCATACATAATGTCCTGGCAGTAAGTGTTGTCGCCTCTCCGATGAAAACGATTGGCACGCACTTTCGTTCATGCATTTGAGAAACCGAGGACACTTCTGGTTAGTATATAAAATGATAGATGTAGAGTAGCCTACACAATGCATAGTTTAGGAGCATAATGTATAGTGCATAATTTGGGTACTGTAGGGTTGTACAAGGTCATCCTTTGTTATTCTTGATTGAAAACATTCTAGATCATCACTAGAAGGCAAACAAACTAAGAAAATTAAAGAGCATTGAAGAGGGTGTTTTGGGCCAATTATAACAACGTATTTCTGAACAGAAATGTGTGTCACGGCGGAAGCCAATTATGTTAATATGTAGTTGCCTCCATATTGTGAGACTACAGAGCACAAAGGATCAGAAGCTGCGAGAAACAGCAAAAAAAAAACGATAATCCAAGGGAAAGAACAGACAGACGTGTGCAGGGTGACTCATACCTTCAATTTTTAGGCCTACATTGTTCGTATGGAGTCTGAATACTATGGAACTTGAGGCCAACGTCTTTTTCCTGTTCCTCATTAACCGTCATATAAAGGCAAATATTCTGAGTCGAGCGATCTCTGACTCACAATCATGACCTTTCTCCAACGTCCTCCTTTCATGCTGCAGCTGACTGCGTGTCACCATGCCAGCAATATTTCGGCCCTTTTGTCTTTTCTGACAGAAACGATGGAGAAAGAGTTTTCAGTTAAACCCATCACAGCTCTCACAGCAAAAAGGCACTTCCTTTGAAGAGACACCTCAGCCCACTTTTCTCTATTTGTCATGTAGTTAGCTTGTACCGCTAAAATGGAAGATTGTAAACCTGCCTGTATTGAGGGAAAAAGAGCTATTTTGGAAGATATATCAGGAACGTTTTCTGGAGCGATCTGGATTTGGTCCGGTTCTGGCATGGGTCGCGTCTTGGTCTGCATCGTCTCACAGTGACACTGTAGTGTATGCAGATAAAGATCATTGAAGTCTTCTAACCACACTAGTCGTGATGACACATTCATATCAGATACTTTCTTTCAAACACGTACACAATGACACAGATGTAATTGACTGCAAAGATATAAAGTATAGTGCATGGATCTGTTGTAGTTATTGTGTTTTAAATGCATTTCTTTACATTGCTGCTATGCACACACATCACTTATTACCCAACTGTGTTTGCGTGTGTGTACGTGTTTGCAAAACCTATAAATACAGCAAAACAAGTATAAGACTTGTCGTCGCTATTTGAATGATGCATAAATCATCCAAATCAAGTTTTGCTTCGAATCTAATAAGGGCAGCAGGTTTCTGTGAAGGGTTTGTTTACAATAATGCATTCTGCAGATGCTTTTACACAAATTGATTTACACATACTGCGTAAGCAGTGCTTTTTCATTTCGACGTGGACATCTAACACTTACTCTACTATACATTAGGTATATTTAATATAAATGCATTTGGTTGGAATAAAAAATATGACCTTGTGCTATTGTCTACCAGTGCAGAGAACTGTAATTCACAGTTAGGTTTATCGAGCAAATGCGTTCATGAACTGTGACATGGACTTCACATGAGCTTAACATCTTCAGCTGCTGTTAGACTATTGAAGAGTGCATATAGCATCTTGACATCGCAATTGGCATGTTAGTATGTCATTTATGTGTTGCTGGGTGTGTTTTGCTAGATAGCTGTTCAACAGTGTATAATTTGAGTTTGTGATGAGGGGTTGTTGCCCAATGTGAGGTTGTGATGACCATGCGTGCGTGGTGTGAGAGAGCATTCTGTATCTCTGTGAATAATCTTATGTGTGTGCAATCACCATTTCAACACTCAACCAGCTAAAGCCCATCTCTTAAAGGGGAAATTCAAACATTCAGTTGGTCTTAAAGGGGAAGTTGGCTTTCATCATGACGTGTCTTAAGCAAGTTTTTCATCAGCCTTTGCTACATGACTTTTTCAGTGCAGTGTATGCGTTTGTTGTAGCAAGACACATGACATATGTTACAGTATGTACATACCTTTGTTGCTAATGCAACTGCATGTATAGTGCTTAACTTCAGGAGGGATCTGCGGGATAGTTCACCCCCCCAAAAAAATTGTTTAGTCACTCTCATGTCATTAAAAACGTGCATATGGCTCTTCCTTTTGTGGAACACAATTTTTTTGAGAAATGTCTTCATACAGTGGAAGTTAATTGGGTCCAATCTTGTTTGGTTTCCAACATTATTCAAATTATTCGGTGTTCTGCTGAAGAAAGAAAGTCATGGGGATGACATAAAGGTGACCTTTTTAATGGATCCACTAGATATCTTTTAATTTAGTAAATTCAATGACATGTCTGATTTCAGCAAATGTTAATTTTAGTGAATTACTTATTTACAATCATTTATGTGACCAAACTCTACGCATCTACTGCTTGTGCTTACTGTGTGACGTTTTAACTTGATGTGATGAATGGAGATGAATAAACCCCCACACTGAGGTAGGAGGAGAAAATTCCTTATTTTCCATGGGCATGGTTCTTTTGCTTGATCATTCTGTATTTATCTGGTCCAAATCTGGTCATTATCTTATATCACAATATATCATTATCTAAGTCATTAAAGGTCAGATTGTACAATGCTCACAGAAAAACCCAAGAGCTACAACTGAGACTCTAGCCCTCAGTTAGCATGTTAAATGTTCATGCAATAACAAAAAGATTTAGAACAAACTTGCAAGGGTTGCCAGGAGAAAGATGAAATAAACGAATTTGCATCTTAAAGGAACACTCCAGACAAAAACAAAAATTCTGTCATCGTTTACATACCATCATGATGTCCCGAACCTGTACATATCACTGTAATACGGTTTAATAAAAGGAAGGAGTCGGGAACCGGAAGAAAGTTAAAATAAAGTTTTAATATAAATAATAACAGCCGGTGGCCCTGACCGCCGGCGAACAAATCACAAAACAAAAACATACATACTTACATACATACTTACATACTTACATACATACATACATACATACATACATACATACATACAACCGTAAAACATGTTCGGGCCCGGTCCTCTCTCTTCGACGGTCCGGTCGCTCGTTCTCTTATATGCTCCCAATCTCCTATGTGATTCGAGCCCGGTGTGCGCACAGTTGACGATCATTCACAATTACTCACCGGTCTCGAACCACGGTCTCGCCCCGCCTACTCCACTACAATCAAAAAGAAAGATATTTGGAAAAATGTTAGTAACTGACATTTCTGGGACATCATTTCCAAATATCTTCCTTTGTGTTCAACAGATCAATGAAATGTACAGTATTCAGGTTTGAAACAACTTTGGGGGAGTAACTCATGACAGAATTTTCATTATTGGGTCGAGTGTCCCTTCAACAAACCACAAGACAAGATCTAAGTGTGTTTGGCCATAATTCACAGCGCCCCGTTTGGCTAAAACTAAACACATCATATCAGTGATAACAAAAGCATATGGCTCTTTCAAAAAGCCGAATGTGTTAAAAAATCCCAGAAGTCTGTGATAAAGTGCAGCACGTTCTACAAAGCTGTGTTTTCCCTGTGTATTGTGGACTTTTATTTAACTTCCTGTCCTGTCACATTTTGTAGTCCTTTTTAGTTCTGTTTTCTATTGGTTCTCTGCTTGTTATCCTCATTCGTTCAGTCTATAGAAGCACTTTTGTTTCACTTGTCATTTGTCAGGGATTTTTTTTGTCATGTTACATGCAGTATGTTTGCTACCATACCTAGTTTTGGTCTTTGTTTTGTTTTATTAAAGTCGTTGTTTTCTAATGGGTCCTTTCTCTGCCTAACAACTGCAATGTTACAAGAGCAAAGTGAAAAGATAACTTCTTGTTTGACTAAGACTTCTGACTCTTGTGGGTGCCGTTCCATTTGCAAGGAATCTAATTACACGATAAGAATGAAATCCATTAGGTTTTAGGAGGATTTTCTTCTGCCTTTCTAAGATATACAGATTCCCTGAAAAGGCTGCTGTAAATTGTTTGCCATTTAGATCCAGAACACACTTGTGGCCATTAAAGCTGCAGTGAAGGTTTTGAGTGAAGCAGTGTTGCAATATCGTCACAAGGACATTGCTGTTGAATGCAGGGCTGCCGTTGTTGTAATGGTCAGTTTCTGTAGTAATGAAAGCATCCAGTGGGGGGCCACGAAACTTCAGCCACCGTTGAACCCCCATGTCCATATTTAGAGAGAGATGTGTGAGAGAAGGGAAACAGGGATGGGAAATAAAAATGAGAAGCCCTTGCCAAGGAGGGAGGGTGGAAAGAAAGGGGACGGCACAGAAAATTAAAGTGAAAAAGTTGTGTGGAGAGGGAGATGAGTGGCTAAAGTTCCTCATCACAACATGAACATCTGGGTTGAGAAAGTCAAACCATTTTGAAAACGTCAAAACTACTATGTTCAGAATCAACACTGAGTGATTTCCGCCTCCATTCCGCACTACTGCCTTGTAGGAATTGATGCTGTCTTTTTTCTTTCTGTGAAATAAGAAGACTTACAGCAGCTTTGCTGAGGATAAATGACTGAGAGATATGGATTAAAATGAGTCCGCAGCTGATGATTTCAAATCCAATTGACCTTCAATCTACCAGCGAGGGACTGGTGACCAGGCCTTCAGACAGAAAGGTGAATGTGCTTAGAGGCAGCAGCTGTTTTGTGTGGAATCTTAGCATCAGGTTTTGGTGTCCACGAAGGGGCATAAAACCCATAAACCTTTTAACCTTATTCGAGGGAAACATTGCAGAAATCTGTGTTGAATTTAGTGGTACAGTATGATCTTGAGCTCATTGTTTCTGTTTTAAAATGAATTTACTAAATGCTTTAAAAAAATCCCCTCACAAGTCATTTCATTTCAGGCTTGTTAAAGTCACAAATTTCCCTCATAAAATGAACATAGCTGTGTCCCATCAAACTGTAAAGTGTGAACCCTAGTCATCGTAACCCCAGGCAACACAGCAGAGATTTTCCAGGTAATTTGTTAATAGTATGTTCTATGCTGTCGTCTGCGCTCACAGCTAGACTTTTGATATAAGATGTACTGTCACTTAGTAGGTGAATGGGTTCATTTGAGAAGCTAATACATTATTTAACTCAACAGGCACTATTGAGGTGCCTGTTATTTCTGCCAATTACATTTTCTCAAGATCTGTTGTACGTGATCAGACTGACAGGTACAGTCTACAGGTCCCACCATAAAAATGGAAAGTCAGTAAATGTGATTCATCATAAACTCCAAGTGGTGCCCTTTTTAGTTTAGCAGAACAGTCACACTAATACAATTTTTGCTCCAGAAATCCAACTAAGGAATTAATTCAGATGAGGTGAAGTTTATTCTTGGTGGATCCTTTTTTTATCTTTGCATCATTTGAATAATGATTGTAAAGCAATTCCATACTGTATATTGTAATAATTAGATGCCTAGTAACAATTTGTGACATAAGATATGCCATTTCTCCTTTGTAAAATAATGGAAAGGTCAGTGAAGGCATGAACAGACTAAGTGCAGATGTAGACGCAATACTCACACTGTTCAGATGATTTTGTCTGTAACTATAGTTACTAATAATATATTGTTGACTTTTCCTACTTCCTGAGAGTTCCATTGATTAGTGTTTCAACCCGGTGTGTTATGGATATTTTGTTTTCTACTTTTGTAGAACATGAAGTCTACAGTTCCAAGAAGAAAATCTGGGTCTGGAGTTATTAAAGCTTTCAAAATCAGACAAAGGTATAAGCAAGAAACACACACACATATGCTTTGGCTTTCTGAAGAGCTCTTCTTGTAATGCCTGTTCTTTTAAATGCGCAATTAAAGCATCATCTACGAAAATTGTAATTGTAGTTTTCTTTTCATTTGTGCTCTCCACACACACACACGTTCATGAATTGCTTCTCCTGTCTTGGCTCTTCCTTTGATTTTGATTCAAAATGATTTTTTTTTTCGTTTCCCGTAAGGTTGTGTGGTGTGATTAGATTTTTCAGATTTGGCTGATTATAATGTAAAATAAATCATGTAGTGAAATCAGTGTGTGTGTGTGTTAAAGATCTGTTGAAGTTGTTGTAGCTTAATCACACACTTCATAATTATAGGACTCTCTTAATTATGTGTCTGTATGCTTTTTTGGTGAACACGATTCTCTATTCTTTGAGACATGGTTCATTTTTTCTCTCTGTCATGCACAACACACACTCATGCACCATTTACAGCGTATCTGACCAATCCCTTGGTACAGCCCTGGAAACACACTGTGCCTTATATAGTCAGGAATGCAAACACACATTAGAAGAAGAAAGCTAGCAATGTGCGTCATTCAGACCGTAACGAAGGAGAAAGATTTGCACGCTCGGGAGGATGACAAGGCAGATGTTACTTAAAAGGACCTTTAAAACTATTTTACTTTGGACCTTTCATAGATGTAGTGCTCGTCATACAGCTATGATGATATTTCCTTATAACTCACCCTTAACCCTCACATAGTCCTCTTGATGCTGTTAGATTTGAAGCAAACACTTTTTTTATGTTGCACCATACTCAGAGATTCTAAAAATGCATAATAGTATAATCGTATGCACATACAGTGAATACATCACATCAGTTATATGGCAACTTCTATACACAACACTTACTTTGTGAATCAGCCTTTCAAATGGCAAAGGTTTACATGGAAATTCAGGAAGAGCGTTTGTCTATCACACTTGCAAGCCTCATCGCTCTACCCAGAAAGAACACACACACATAAAATATGTATTCATGGTTCTCTCATCTCGCATGACGACGCAGTAAGGGGTTACAGAAAGAGATTGTAGCCTTCATGGAAAACAACCACTTCATGTGTAATGGAGTAAACTCAGAGTAGTTCAGTTTTAATGCACTTTTAATTCACCAAATATTTCCACTTGAAAAAAGGCAGGATTCCAATTATAAAATATTCAAATAGCAGCATTTTGTTCCCTAGTATTCATGGGATATGTATGCTTGAGTGTTATTATTTTTAATAAACATCACGACACATTTGCATTGACAAATAACATGTCTCTGTTGTTGATTCTTCTACAGCGATAGGTATGAAGCGTGTCATGTATCCCAGAATGCCATGCTGTTGATGGAAGCCCATGCTCATTTTACCAATGGCTTGCAATCAAAAGAGAGAATTTTGCTACTTTTTACAGATTCTCTTATCATCGCCAAAACGAAGTATGTCAATATTTCTGTGTGTGAGTGTGTGTGTTCATATGTGCATCAGTATATAAAATATCTTTCTGGTACCTGATAAGTGTGTATCTGTTACAGGTCTTTATATCTAAAACTGAAGGCTTGTGTTAGCCTCTCGGACATATGGCTGGCAT
Organism: Triplophysa dalaica; assembly: GCF_015846415.1. Taxonomy (NCBI): domain Eukaryota; kingdom Metazoa; phylum Chordata; class Actinopteri; order Cypriniformes; family Nemacheilidae; genus Triplophysa; species Triplophysa dalaica. The sequence goes on along the minus strand of NC_079545.1, from coordinate 10,034,942 downwards.
CCTGTATTCATAACATCACAGACAGGAAGGTCACCTCCAAGCACTCGTTTGTGATTGGCTGGCCAACCACTAATTACGTAGCCACATTTAGGTAGGTTTTGAAAAACACTCAAAGTAATAGTTATCACATATATGACACCTTTGCCAATTCAATGTGCCATGTTCAGTAAAAGAAATATGACTGACTCTTATTTGTTTAACAAGGGTTATTGTAAAGAACACTCTTATAAAACACTGATTATTCTTTGGCTGCTGTGCTGATGATTCCTCCTCTTTTCTTTAATCGCTTCTCTATCCTTTTGATTCTGAACCAAAAATATCCCTCCCACTCTCTTCCTTTCTAGCTTACTGAATTTGTTTCGATTCCACCAACAAAAAGATGCTAAAGCATCAAGTTCCTTTGGGTTTTATTAATGAGTGATTAAAATATAAAATTAAAAATTAAAATAAATAAAATCAGTGCTATTGTTTGGTCTCAAAATGCAGTGATGTTTTATCTAAGGCATTTTTTTTAAATGACTTAAAGGGACCGTTCAACTAAAAATAAAAACTGTCCTTATTTACTCACCCTCGAGTTGTTCCAGATCTGATTACATTTCTTTGTTCTGATGAACGCACAGAAAGATATTTGGAATAATGCTTGTAACTAAACAGTTCTTGGACCCCATAGACTACCACAGTAGGAATAATTGCTTGAAAATAATTTTTGTTCTGTTGATATTTTGAAGAATGTAGGACAGCAAACAGTGCTGCAGCACTTTTGACTACTATTGTCATTATTCCCTACTATGGTAGTCAATGGGGTCAAAGAACTGGTTACAAGAATCCTTCCAAATATCTTTCTCTGCGTCCAACCCACTGCTCTATATATAGTACTGGATTGCTCGTAACGTCATTACACTTAAGCAACCACGCCACCATGTTGATATTCCCATATGTTTCATTGACGGTTTCATCGGATGCGCTCGCAACTGACGCCCAGTTAACTTCAGGTTTGTGTTTGGCTAGTGTCTAATAACATAACTATTTATATTTAATTTATGTGAATATTAAAATGTATTGTTATTTTACAGTATAACAATTGTTTTAAAAAAACAATTTGTTGAATTTTGTTCTGTTCATTTTATTAAATAGACAATTTGGGTAACACCTTATTTTACGGTGCCCTGTTACACATGTTACATGTATTTACTATAGTATTTACTATAAATTATGCATAATTACACGTAACTAACCCAAACCCTAATCCTAACCAGTACATGTTCTACATTTTTAATTACACTGTTACATGGGCACTATACAATAAAATGTAAGCCCTTTCAATTTGTTGAATGGGTCCTGTAGGTCGGTCGCATTTAAACAAACCGTATGGTACATTGACATCTAGTTGTTGAATTTGGTATCGCAGTCTAAATTCAAATGATTGAAGAGACACCTTGAGCCAAGTCACTTTTTATAGTTTTTCTTCTGATTGTTATCAGAAATAATCTACTGGGACTCTATTGTTTGTGAATGTTTACCGAAAGTTCAGTTGGGTCACAAAAGTGCGTATGCCTTTCTGAAATCTAATTTCAAATAAATACAGGCTGAATATGTTCTTTAAGTCATGAAGCTTTATTTCTAAACATTTACACATGTGCCATTTCAACAGTGTGCAACACTCACCTTCGATACATTGATTTCTATACGTCGCAATTCTGCCCAAAATAAACAAAAACTTTGGTAAAAACATCAGAAGAAACAATTCATGTAAACACACATGTTAATTAAAACGCTCCGATCTGCACATAAGCTGTAAAATTGGTAATTTTTAGATTTTAGAATTCATTTTGACTCTAAGTCAATGGCGCTCTCTGTCAGTTGGGCATAGCGAGGTGGAGGCGCGATCGCTTCTCCTTCTGACTTTGGTTTGGCATTCAGGCGCAATCCAGTTGTTAATATACATCTGTGGTCCACTCAAACAAAGACATTTATACAGGTTTGGAACAACTAGAGAGTGAGTATTTCCTGATAGAATTTTCATTTCTGAGTGGACTAACCCTTTAAATATTAATATATAACTAAGGCATAATCTTGGCTCCCAGATGTCATGAGTTGACCCTTTATATTTATGATTTGCAGTAATTTGCAAACTGCCAAGATAGCTTAATGGTCACAATGTTGGAATGAGCCACAATTACAGGTTTTTATTCAATTTTACAATGTGCTAGAAAGGTTAATCAGATATACAAACCATCGTCCCCACTTATTTATATCACAACCTCATGTTAATTATCTTCTCATTCAGCATAATTTATCTAAAAACATCATTCTTGAATAGATGTGTAATTCTTTCCCTCTCTCTCTCTTTCTTCCTCTTTCAACCTTTAATTCAAGTTCTTCAGAAACAAAGGAGAGATGGTTGCAAGCTCTTCAGTGGTAAGGAAAAACACCCTTTGTTCTTTTTCTTAATTTAAACTGTCTCTGCTGAAGCATTTTGTCAGTTTCTCCTTTTGATTTTTTGAGTTTCATTTCACAGGCACACCTGCAGAGCCAGGCAGAGAGTCTTGCCGAGCGCTATTCTTCTCTACGTCCTGCTGATCCGCCACCCAGATGAGGACAGTCCAGCGGTACTCAAGCTTCTTTGGCTTAATGTGAACCCGGGCCCCTCCCGGCCCTCTGGGAACCTAAACTATGCCCCTGTTTATGTGTGGAGCTTATTCGTGTTCTTGGTTTTCTTGTTGTTTGTTTGCATGTTATCGGCTGTCAAGACCATCGCTGTGGCAGTGGATGTGAGCACCACAGCAGAAAATGTAGTTCATTACATTAAGCAAGAGTGCAAACTGCTGGTGAGTTGTCCTTAAAAGGGTGAAAAAATACAGACAGTACGCAAGAGTAGTAAATAGAAATGGGAACCGAGCTCTTTGCCCCTCATGCTTGTTTTTGCATAAAGTATTATCCTGGATCTGATCTGATACGTGAATAAATCTTGGTATGCCTATTAGTCCCGTCAAACTTGAATTGGCAGATTTTAGGTTGTAATTTCTTTAATTGCACATTGTTTTATTTCTGTCTGATAATGTAAACATCAATGATTCTAGTGCAATGATAGTCCAACGGCATTTCCTCTTTTTTGATAACAGCCATTTCCTTTTTCCTGTCTTTCCCCAAAACAAAATAACCACTTCCTGTGTGCAGCGGGAAGCCTCGGACTACCAGCTGTGTGTAAACTATGACAAAGAAGAAGAGACATACACCCTTCTAGGTGATGACACTCACATGACAAAGAACATATAACCGACTACATAGACCCTCTAAGACAAATATGAGCAATCTAACAAAATAAATGCAACACAGTATACGGTGAATACACTGATTCAAAAGATGATCCGTTTTATTTTTTGCAAAAATACTATTTGCACAGTTAAGAGATCAGAATTGTGTGTCTACTCTTATTTAAAAAGACATTTAGAAAGACACAGTGGTGTAGTCTAGTTTTTTGTAGTGAGTATACTATGATTCCCCCCCAGCCTACTCATCCGTCCCTGGTCGACAACCCATGAGCACCACCACACTCACGAATGCAAGGATAGAGTATGCCTCTATATGTAATCAAGAAAGATTTATTGCAAGCAAGATTTCAATAGCCAATGACAGCTGTGGGACTTGCTGGTTTTAAATCAGTCAGTTAAGAGTTTTATTTATGTATACAGTCACTAAAGCACAGGTTTTATCAGCTGGCAATTTTCAATGCACATTAGTGATCCACGGGAAAAGCTATTAAGTATTTCTACATAAACCCATCCTGCTAAAAAATAGTATTACATACATTCTAGTGGTTTCCATTTAAATACCATTATAAAACACATTTCTTTATAATTTTTTTATTTTATGCCTTTTCTATTGATTCCCATCTGCATCACTTGTGTTTTGGGCAGGGTTCTATTTTTTTTTTAATCAGGGCAACTACATAATGTAAAGAATAACTTGTGAAAGTATAAACTTTAGATTTTGATTTAGTTTGACTAAGGCCAAGTCAGAGACTTACAGTAAATCATATTGAAAAAAATGGTTAAAATCAAACTCTGATACTCGTCCCAAATAACTAGATTTTTCAAACACTTGAAGTGTGAGAGTTGCATCTATTATTGACATTGATAGTTAACTACAATAATTAACAATGAACATTTGTGCAGTTTTATCAAGCACCTGTTTCACCTATAGATTTCTTGCAGTGTCTCTAGCTTGACTTTCACAAGGCTTGTAAGGAGTTCTCATCTCTTATCATCTAAAACAATTATAAACATTGTAGTATAAGTTATCTCTCCCTTTCTCCCTCATGTATTGATTCAACACACAACCTTACGTTTGTGAAGTTGGCTAGTTAGATACAATTTAATATGCCAGCAGTCACAATATGACTTACAGTTATGTTAATGATAGCAAATATGCTTGTTTTATTAAAGACTACGCAGTCGTTTTAAAAGTGGGGTGAGTTAAAGGCAGAAAGTTTAATACACGGGCGAACAGTGTGCGCATTGCGACCCCGGAACTAACGCGAGGAGTGGGGACCCCGCGTAAAGCATCGCATGAGCCTCGTCGGGCTCATTATCTGTAACACCTGGTGCAGCTGCACGAAGCGCCAGTAACTTCGGGGGCAGGCTTACGATAACACTGATAGTGTAAATGCTGCCTTCAAAGATCTCTTTGATTTCATATCTCCTGGTTGCACCAAAAGTTAGTGCGTCGTACTTTTCTGACACAAACGATGTGGTTACGTAACCTTGCGCTTTTTTAAGTGGGTATACGGAAATTCTTGATCTTTTCTAGTGGGTATACGGCGTATACCTGCGTATCACGTAGACTACACCACTGGAAAGACATTTCATACAGATATAATTCAAGGATCGTAATGTTTTCTTTCCCTCATCATCCAGCATCCTTAAAGGGTTCCCCGTTGTGCCTTCGTCTGCATGATGCATCTTTGGCAACCGGTGGCTAGATTAAGTGTTTTTCTCTGTGAGAATGACAGAAATGAACCAAAATCATTTAGATTCTTAGGGAGACAAAGAGCCTGCAGCAACGTGTGTGTAATCTTACTGATTTGCACTCAAGGTTTATGTTTACGGCAACAGGATATGAGAGGTTTCGTTTCACATAATGGAATCTAAAACTGTTTCCCATCTACATACTGCGTACTTATTATAGTAAATATTATAACGGGGTGATAATAACTAGGTACTTACACTGAACCTAAACCCAACCATATCCCATGTAGTAACTTTAAATTACTCAGTACTTTCTAAGGTAGGTACAATATACACTCACCTAAAGGATTATTAGGAACACCATACTAATACTGTGTTTGACCCCCTTTCGCCTTCAGAACTGCCTTAATTCTACGTGGCATTGATTCAACAATGTGCTGAAAGCATTCTTTAGAAATGTTGGCCCATATTGATAGGATAGCATCTTGCAGATGATGGAGATTTGTGGGATGCCCGGCCATTTTAGTACAGTGAACTCATTGTCATGTTCAAGAAACCAATTGGAAATTATTCGAGCTTTGTGACATGGTGCATTATCCTGCTGGAAGTAGCCATCAGAGGATGGGTACATGGTGGTCATAATGGGATGGACATGGTCAGAAACAATGCTCAGGTAGGCCGTGGCATTTAAACAATGCCCAATTGGCACTAAGGGGCCTAAAGTGTGCCAAGAAAACATCCCCCACACCATTACACCACCACCATAATTGCATTAATGAGAAATTTAACAGGTGTTCCTAATATTCCTTTAGGTGAGTGTAGTTACACGCTGTGTTGGACACAAGACAGAAACACAGATTCAAACACAACCACACACTAAACACTCATTACACGCAAGCACCAACATATACAGTCACACAGACAAACGCGCACACAGACAGAAGCGCAGACATGCACGCACACACACAAACGCACAGTTGTGTGTGTGTGCTTCTAAAAAAGTAATAAATAACTAGTTATTAATTACATATTCAATATTGTAATAAGAATATTGTACAAATCACTCTCTCCAAAAAGTATTTCATTACTTTAAATATTATGAATCAACCTTGATTAGTTAAGTGTTTCAAGGATAGACATGAAATGGCCCATTTAATTATTTCAAATAAATGATATAAAATACTTAAAGTAGTTTTATTGACTGACCAAAGTATTACAAATGTGAGAATTATACATTAAAGCACAGATTTTAAAGTTAGACTTTGAATTTCATGTCAATTCCACTATTGCACATGTATTACACAAAGTATTTAGTTTAATTACATCACAAGTAAATGTAATTAAATTACAAAAGAAAGAGCAATCCCTTACTCTACTTTTAAGAAGCAATTCAATTACAGTAACAAATTACTTACAACCAACACTGGTAACATGTAGTGTAAAATAAAAAAACGAATTCAAACAGGGAATCCAGACCCTTGACTCAAGGTCAAATTAAACATTATTTCCTCTCATGGTTTTTAAACATACACAAAAAATTTAGGCATTTAATTGTAAAAACAACGATACTATTCTTCGCCTCCTGCAGTGTGCAATTTCCTGCAACTTATATGATCTCATCCCCAATTTCCTGTCTTCGTGTTTTTGTCTGTCTCAGGCCATGAGCTTCCATTCTTCATCCTCCGTCATTCATTGCAGAGTCAGCAAAAGCATCGACGCATGCCCGGCGAGCACCTGCGGGAAGCTTTCAGTGCTGCCCAGAAGACAGAGGCGGCGATCAAGACGCCTCACTTCACCCTAAAAACTAGAACACACACACCAGGTGAGTGCACCAGCATCCCACACTGCAGAGAATCAGACAAATTTGTGTTTGTGTCTGTGTGTGAAGGGGCGCCTGCAGGATTTTATCTCAGGGAACGCACAGAATCCCCCACCCAATATGAAGCTCACACACTATAATAAATAGTCTACTCAAGAGATGCCACAAAAATAATTCATATATAAGAGATATATATGTAAGATAAACCTTTCTTACATATAAGAACGCCATGCACACGCTGCAGTTTCGAATGTGACCATCGCATTATTTGTAAAAATAAGCTCAGTTACGGATATATTATTTTACTTATTTTCGGTTTATTTTCGGTTAGTCTTTGTTGGTAGTTTTTACCTATGAAGATCTGGCAACATGTTACTTTTACAGACCCTGAAGCTGCTATACAAACATTTGACTTTATAACATACACTATATACTTTATTCATTTATTCTCATTGTCTCTTGGTTTATCAAAATGTCATTGAGTGTACACAGATTTATAATCAATATAAATACTATTAAAAATATTTAAACTAGTGGTGGGCCGTTAACGGCGTTAACGTGCTGCGTTAACGTGAGACTCTTATCGCGCGATAAAAAAATGTCGCCGTTCGTCTATTCTCAAAGTTGGGTTGGGAGCTGGGTCTATACTACGCAAGATCATGGCCGCATTAACAATAGGGCTAGGCGGGGCTAAAGCCCCGGGGCCCGAGCAAGGAGGGGGCCCGTGATTGGCTGTGGAGCAGATTGATTACTACTAGCCATCTGATTGCCAAAGCCTTACCACGTCCCCCACAAATTAGCCCTGTTATTTAGTAGCGCTTTGCCGTGTATTCCATGCATTATCATGGAATCATTCTCATTAATATTATTAACAAAATTGCGCATTCGCGTTATGATTGGTCAGGTCGCATGTCAATCAAACCCCCGTGGGCAGCAGGGCACGGTGAATTGAAACGTCACGTTTCAATTTGATATACCAAATCAAATGCATTTATTTTATATACATCAATTCAGCTTAGGCCTATCAGGCGATGGCTGTCTGCGCCTTATTAGAATATAGCCTACGCATCAACCAATCAATCGCCTCGACTCTTCACTTTATTCTAGAATCTAGACTATTCTTAAAATTGCCACGCAAAAAACAGTCTTCGACAGCTAAAAAATGTCATCTTTAAAAAAAAAATGGTTTTTTTTAAAAGCTAAACAGCAGAGGAAACATGAGCTACTCAGTAAAATCCCAAAACTATCAGGTTATTTTACTAAAGCTGATGATCACGGAGTGGTGGATGTTGGAGCTGATGATAAAGACACAGCGTCATCATCGACCCCACCAATTTCAGGTAACGTTAACTGTTAAGTTTGATTATTAACTTGATGGATGTATGATATTGCTTTTTGTGTTTGATCAAACTATTCGCCTAAAGGGCTGGCAGTGGCGATAGTGCTAATGTGTCCGGTAGAAATATGTCAATTGTGCTGCGCCATCATCATGATGTAAGTTTATAATTTAAACACGTATTTAAGCACCCAGCAAGCAAAAATTTGTTCCTTAGACGTTATTTAGACGTTATTTAGACCACTCCAGTCCACGTGCATTACTACAGGAAATGTTTTGGATGTCTCCCTAAACCAGCGGTTCCCAATCCTGGTCCTCGCGACCCCCTACTCTGCATATTTTGTATGCTTCTCCTACCGCTTCGGAGGTTTGTTTAATACGCCCATAAGAGCCCTGCGAAGTAAACATCACTAGATATTCTGCCATAAATCCCGTTCGAAATGTGGATAATGTTGCGCAAATCTCAAAATTACGCTTAAATTACCCTTCAATCTTCCGTAGTAAGTTTTGTTCTTCGTGTTCTTAAATTAACGTCAGCCGATTTCATGTGTGCAGGGAGTAGAGAGCAATGAACACAGTTCAGGGAACACGTAATCGGAACGCGGTTCATTCATTAAGCTCTCTTCTAATGAGCTAGAGATTTAAATCAGGTGTGTTAAACAAGAGAGATACACAAAATATGCAGAGCGGTGGGTCGCGAGGACCAGGATTGGGAACCGCTGCCCTAAACAACACATGAACAAGTTAATGAGTTAAATCAGGTTGAGTTAAGGAATCAATCATCACTTTATTATCTCATTAATGATGAACAGCTGCTGTTAACAAACACAATCACTAAAGAAAACATGAGCAATAAGAAGTCACCATAATAGTGTTTAGTGTTTCCTTTAGTTGGGTTTTACCCTTGTTTATACGAGAAGTTTTCTGAAGCACAAATCTAGCTACCAAGAAAAGAAAAAATGATTTGGTTTCTTGTTGTTGAGAAAATTTGCAGAAGAGAGACGGTTTTGCACAGCGCACTTGGTCTTAAAGTGACAGAAGCTGCTAATAAAGCTGATGTCGCTATTGTGTCAATAATGTTAATCAAACTTAATTGTATTTTGTAAAGGAATTGGCAACAGTTATTCTGAATGATTCTAGATTATATTTATGTAAAACAACTTCAGCAGTGTTTAAAAAAACAGTGTTTTTTTCTCTTTCTCTGTAGTTGGTGACCTAAAGTGGTGGGGGGGCCCTGCAGTAACTGATAGCCCCGGGGCCCAGTGAGCTCTTAATGCGGCCCTGCGCAAGATATGATGACTTTCACCTTGATATTTTAGCGCGGATGTATACCTAGCTTTATTGCACTGTACCGGGCGAGAACGAGATTTTTCAACTCGCGTGATTCGCGCAATTCGCGTCATATCCTGACCAGGGCTTCATTCGCGCGATTCGCGCCGCAAGTAGGTCTATCGCGTCTTTGCATTGACTTAACATGTAAATCACTCGCGCTTGACGCGGCATTCGCGTTTGGTTTGAACACAACATAACGTTACTGTGAAATTACCGCATCAAACGTGACGTGCTAACATGGAGGCAGCTTTGAAGCCGCCGGGTTTGCTTCAGGGAAAATTTATTTTTAAGAAGCTTCCCAATGGAAACATCGACAGGACTAAGGTTGTTTGCACCTTGTGCAATGCGGAATAGGTTTTAAAAAAAAACTTTCTCTCAACAGGTAGTGGTCTATCTTTAGTTGAAACCAGTAAATTTGTATTGTCACCTAATTATTATTATTATGGCTCCTGTATGACATATCGCTTGTTGCTCCCTAAACTCTTTGTAAGTCGCTTTGGATAAAAGCGTCTGCTAAATGACTAAATTGAAATGTACTGTTGGAGCTCTTCCAGTCTCAAGTACCACCTAAATGCAAATCATCCCTTAGCTAATGCGGAAGTAAACACAAGTACATCTTATTGAACATAATTTATTTTCATCACCAATTATCATAGTAGAACAGCTTTCTCAAGCAGTTTGTGATGCATTTTGGAAACAGGTGATGAGCCCCTGGTCTAATGCGCCACCTGGCTTGAGAAACCGGTTCTCAAAGACTTACTTTTTAGTCATTATTTGGGTAGCACACATATTCTGAATGCCTGCGGCAGAATTCAAATGAGCCATTTTAATCTAGATTACTTCCAAGATTAATCTAGATTAAGAAAAAAATCTATGCCCACCACTAATTTAAACATATAATTAAAACGATATTGTACGCACAGTGCATAAAGTCGTAAGACTGCAAGCGCCCCTGTGTGTGTGTGTGTGTGTGTGTGTGAGAGAGATAGAAAGAGAAAGAAAGAGAGAGAGAGAGGGAGAGATAGGGAGAGAGAGAGAGAGGGAGAGAGGAGGCACACACATACACACACACACACACACACACACACACACACACACACACACAGTTACAGGTTTAAGAAACACTTTGAAATGCTGTATGGTACCGCTTTAAGATCCTTTAATGCCATGCATATGAGTCAGACGTGCTTTTGTGGAGTCATGCATTAGAATACAGGAGACATAAAATTAACATTTAAATAATATATAAACACAAGACTCGGGCAGAAAGTCTTGCATAATAAGTACAGACTTATCAAAAGCCGTTTGCAAAAGTCAAATGCCATTTTGCATCAATGCTTAAATAGTTGTCTTCTGTACGTTGGCTTCCAACTTTTCAAAAAGAGTGATTGGAGTCCTGAGTATGAAGCGAGTTTCTGGCAGTCATTTGCATATTTGATAAGCATGAAAGCATTTGGCAAAGATAGGAAGGGTCGGATGGAGAGCAGCAGACCAGAGGCAGTACAGTGCTGATGGTATTTTTAATTATTTACCTTAACAGTCAGCGACCCATTCCTCATTAAACGCTGATCCCGGTGACACAAAGCAGAGTTGAGCTGCTTAAATAATACGGTTGAGATGGTTTAATTACAGGCTAAGCTTAAGTCATGGAATAGGAGGAAAACAGTGTTGTCTAGTATAATGGGCTGCAAGGTTCACAGAGTCTTTGGCAGGCCTGTTTCGGAGAAAGCGAAATGGATCGGGTCCATTTGCAGAGACGTTTGGTTGCCAAGAACACGCTTCAATGTTTTAATGATCACAGATGTGAGACGAACAACAACGGTTAATATTTGTTGAAGAATGTAAGCATGGATGTTAGAGCTTCTGGGACTGCTTTTTAATCTTCATGTAACGATTTTCAGTGAACTGACCGTCCACCTACGTCTTTGCTCAAGCCGACTACTGCTGAGATAATGTTTGATGTATTTACTGTATATTATGGCATTCTTTCATGTGGTGCTCATTAAATCATATTGTGAGGAATTTCACAGTTTTCTGAAAGAACCATGCTTTGAATTCTGTTAACTAATTCATTCTAAGAGTGTAACTTTGATTTTTAGGACCTTTAAAAAAAGGCAGTGACATTTTCCTTGATAAGACCATCAGTCACACACAGTTACAATAATGAAACTTTGTACTTGCGTAACAAACAACTATACTTAAAGTCTTCACAATTCAGTTACAGTCAGCATGACATAAGACTCTGTCAACTATATAATTTGAATCACTCTAGCACCTTTTTACAAAACCTTTCTTGACACATAGCTCTTCTTGTTGACCCATGATTTTGGCATTTTACTTTCTAATTGCCTTAAAAAGTTCAGTCAGTTCACTATGCAAGCACATACAACTTATTCTTTTCATCTTTTCTACAAACCGTTTTTTCCATTGCACAGTATTTTACGTAAAAACTAAACTCTCCAGTTAGCGCAACAGCGAAAACAGTTAACATTTGATTGATTACAGTTTTAGAGAATACTCATTTGCATAAAACTGATATTATCTCACAAAATATGCTACAGTAGTAAGCTATTTTGAATTCATCAGTAATTTAATACAGCTCTTGATTATATATAATAGTGCCAGCCAGGGTCAGTTATTAGTAATGGGACCCCCACGTTCATCGCTGAATGAAGAGAATGAAAATAGCTCACGATAGATTCGCTCCATTTGCTGTAATATTGCAGACAATAGCACACATATAGACACTAAAGTGATGCTGTGAGAAAACATTTGGAAGTGTGCAATAGCTATTGCATTTTCTTTTTAACATGTATCTTTATGTATGTTTTTTTTATGTGCATACATGTTACATTTGATATATTTTGTATATGTATTTCATAATACCAGATTTTATACATCTGGAAAATACTAGGGCTCTTAAATGATTAAGTGCAATTAAAAGCATCCAGGATAGAAGTTTGTGTTTACATGTCTGTGTACTGTGCATATTAATTTTGTATTTCAAACACACACATTTATAGTATCTACAGTATATATATACATACGTTTGTATATGTATATATGTGTACTGTGTTTGTAGATATACTGTATGTATCTGTACACAAACACACACACACACACACACACACACACACACACGCACGCACACACACACACACACGCACACATATTTAATGAAACATGATTAAATATAAACATTTATTGACTTGTTTACAGTTTTTTATGTTTTCTTAAATGTATACATGTATGTGTTTATAAATGCAAAATTAATATTAACATTGTGTCTACACTGGACGCGCCGCCCGGTATCCAGTGTGGATAAAATAAATTATAATGGGTTCTTATTTGTTTTATTGTCTTTTGTCATGTTGCGTTGGTGTAGACATGGTGAATAAGTACACAGACACATATTACATAAAAACAAACTTTTATTCTGAACGTGATTAATCATAAATAACCCTAGCAAATAAGTGTTCTAAATTTAAGCTTTGACGTAGCCTTGTGATATACTTTCAACGTGAAATGGTACAATGTGACAAATGTGACATGAGAAGAAATAATAGTAATGATAAGTGGCCTACTGAAGTAAATAAGTAGTATGCAAATATTACTAAATGCCACTAAATGCATTTTATTTGCATTTTTTATTTGATATGAAAGCAGCTTGATTCTGTTCTGATTGATTCAAATGCACATATTAATGATGTTCTTTATTTCTTTTCTGAAAAACAACTGAAGAATGACGATTCTGATTCTCATGCGATTGCTCTGTTGTGTTTTATTATCAGGTCTTTTTAAACACAAAAGAAGGAGGTCTCTTATTGATTGGGCCCTGAGGAGGGGGCAACTCAACCAATCAGATGTCGAGTCGCACAACGCCCCTCAAAAGCTATTCGGCCAAACTCTTTCCTCTATCTGTCCTGATGGAAACCTGCCCAAGCCAATAACGGTATGTCAATCAATGGTTTGATTCAATAAATGTAACATTTTACCGTTTTATTATTTCTGTATTTCATGTCTCCCCACAATGCTAGAGTGTTATCAAGACTTTAATCCCATTAGATTCGTGATATGTTCACAGCTTGAGCTTGATTATGTGTTATTATGACCATTTAGTGCATGACTCATTTTTGTTATACACACAAGCCATAATTGTAGGACAAAATAATTACATTACTAATCTTTTCAAATTAAATTCTTAAAATTGATGTCCATGATTTGTTAGTTCAGGGATTTGTTTGTTATTGTGTGCGTCCAGGACCTGCTGTATCTTTTGTTCTGTGAGGGTCCTGAGACCTGTGGAATCTTCCGCCGCTCTGCGAATGCCAAAAGCTGTAGGATTCTAAAGGAGCGAATGAATTCTGGGGAAAGCATTTCCCCACATGAAGAGTCTGTGTTTGTCTCTGCATCTCTTATAACAGTCAGTACTTATTCATCCCACTGGACCTTTTGTTCTGAATACACATTCACACAATCACTCTGAATCTAAATTTTAATAAATTTTAAATTGGCATTGATTCTATTGTCAATTTTTTGTGTAGGAGTTTTTGCGTGAACTACCTGGTGGTGTGTTACGTTGTGACCTGTATGAAGAGTGGATTGAAGTTCTGCAGATCGAGGAAGAGCAGCATAAGCTTTATCAAATCAGAAGGTGAGAACAGCAGATCAAATCAATCCTTTGGTAAAATATAAAACCTGTTCACCTAGCCACCCTTGTGTACAGTATTATTGTGTATCACCAATGGAAGCCAACTCAGGCATTCTGAGATTTCAGGTGCTTATCCCAATGATATGCTATTACCAAGACACTTATGTCAGATGTGTGCGATAATACACGTTCAAATAAATGGTATTACGGCTCCCAAACCTGTAGTGAACCTTTCTCGATGTCTTAACCTTATTCAGGGGCCATTGGTGTGCTTTTATGGAATTTGACATTAACCTGTCTTTAGTTGAAGTCAAAATTAAAGTAAAACATTTTTTACGTATTTTTTATTTTTTTCAATATACGTTTTTTGCATTTGTGTAATGTTCATTTGGCACCACCTGCATGCGTCCAGTTTGTTTGCGCAGCTTCCGGAGGAGAATTTCACCTTGCTGTGTCACTTGTTTGGAGTGCTGCACAGGATACACAGCCACTCACATGTAAATCTGATGACAGCATCCAATTTAGCCCTCTGCATCGCACCCAACATGCTCTGGAGGTCATCCCAGGTCAGCCCCGAGCTGGAAGGAAAGAGCACATTGCAGGTAAACGAGTACAATAACTGGTTATGAACACATGAATTCATACCACTAATTCTTTCCAGGGGTATGTGACATATTAGCTTTAAGTCCAAAATCAAAATTGGAGGTATAGATGTTCAATACATAAATACTGTCCTTCTTAATTACACACAGAAACTGTGCTGTGAAACTGGTTTCCAGACATTGTGCAAAGAAGAAAATGCTCATTTCTATGCCATTATCACTGCTGTCATGCCGCTAATATGCTGTCAGTAAAAATCGTGATCACAACAGATTGCTAAACAGTTAGGCTGTCTGTCCTGGAAAATGTTATTACTGCACCTGCTGTTAAACGCTTCAGTCCACTTTTTTATGACAGGCTATTCTGAAATGACATGATTTAAATGTTTTACCTTGAATTTCAACGGGTACATTTAAACAACTGACCAATATATCTGTGTTTGATCCCTCCAGTCAACCAATTCACATTTTCGAATCATGTATAAATGCAATATAATCATGCTATATTTCTACAGTAGATTTATAGATCACTTCGCAATATTTTTTAATCTTACAAATATGCAGTTTTTAAATCCTAAAGATATTACTTTAACTTGATTCAGTTATAGAGGTTCTGTTGGTTGTATTTTGTTTAAGTAAATGATGAAGTTCTTCTGGACCAGCGTTGGACAAGTGAGATGCACAGCTACTTAGAAATGTTACTCTTGCTTCATCAGGCATATACACTGTGGGGTGGTTTCCAGGACGGGGTTTGAAACTAGTCCCAGACTAACTTAAATGTCAAAGATGTCTTGATCAAAAACAACTTAAACTGACAAATCTTAAAAAGATAATTGCCGTGGTTTTGTCTCGAGTAATGTTTTTTGTTTGGTATGTTTTCTTAAACTACTTAAATATCCCAATTTAACTAAGGCCTAGTCCTGAATTAGACTAATCTCTGTCCTGGAAACCGCCCCTGGGTGTTCAGACCAATAGTGAATTAAACAATTTGTAAGTAAATTACATACAATGTGCAAAGATGTGAATTTGAACCGGGCGATGCCAATGACACTAATTGTGCGGTGTAATTACTGCGAACGTGCTAAATTTGCCAACGTTTGCGCTCAACTCAACTCAAGTGGGAATTTTGGCATAATAAAACCAAGTAATCCTGAAAGTAATATAGAATGAGGAACGTGATGCTTCAGCACAGTATAAGATTTATAGCTGATTACTCAGTGTAGTCGGAGTTTGTCACGATCCTGCCTCTCCTTATCTTGATTTTCGAGTCTTGTGGCAGGAACATGTCAGACCCATGTTTTTAATGTGGTGAAAGGGCATGGCATTGTTTTGGTTTTGTCATGCCTTGCTCTCTCTCCGGTGTCGCATCCTTTAGCTCTGCCAGATTGTTTCTCCTTTAGCGCCCCATTAGTGTTTAATCCCGCTCACCTATCGAGCCAGATCCCATACTGTTTAATCCTTGTCACCTGGCCGTCAACGCCCCTGTTCAATCTTCCCTGGTTAGTGTTTCCCTATATATAGTCTCAGTGCCTCTTGTTCCGTGTCGGTTCATTGCTTTCTGTAAATGTGATTGCCTCCCTGTTCGTCTCATCCTTGGATTACCTTGTTCCTGTTGGAAATTCATGTTTTGGATTTATTATTTATCCTGTATCTTGTTTGTTTTGTTTCCCTTGTTGGAAGTTTTAGTTTTGATTCTTGTTCTGTCAAGTTGTGTTTTCCTCATTGCAGGATTTTTGTTTAATGTAGCCTGTCATGTATACGTTCCGTAAACGGGAAACCTACGTTTGCGTCAATATTGTGCATGTAATTTCTAATTGAATCATGACAAACGATATATCATTGGAAAGGTCTAAGACTCTAGAATACAGATTTCTTTGGTGTTTTTTTAAATAATTTATGTAGGGAGAGTAATTGATTCTTTTTAATAAAGAGTTTGCTTAGATTTTTGACATCCTTTTGCGACCCCTATTTTTTTAATGTATTTTTTAATCAAATAAAAACATTAACTTTTTTTTTTAAATAAACCTAACAACATACCTTTAAAAACGTTTTGTGTGTGTGACTTTTTTGCAATCATCAGCTACTTTTCTTTTTTCAAACGAGACCAACCGTAAGTCTGTATTTCAAAGAATTCATGAGTTACCGCCTTTTTAGTTCCAACATGTGTTTTCATGTGTAGGCTCAAAAAGCGCTCTGACAGTTAACAGGTTTTTAATAAAAGTTTTTTGGTTAACCCTTTAATTACTGCCTGTGCCTGGGTTCTCCTTCACACACCGTGACAGTGTTGTTGTAAAAAAGAACACTACATCTGGATTTAACCGATTGGAGCCATTGTTCAAACAGTCATCTATGCTATTGATGGGCTGTTAGACCCCTCGGTTCTTATTGTTCTTGTTGAGACATCACAGGCCTCATTCTGAGTTAAACCCGGGGCCAAAGTGATTTAATAAGCATTCACTTTTGAAATTTAAACACTCAGCCTCTGGGAGGGATGCAGCTGGAGCGTCCTTCAACAGAGCTGGTGTGTGCACATCTCTTACCTCAAGAGAAACTCATCATTTCTTTCAGCAAGCAGATTCTGCATTATTATGCATCTGGAGGAGCAAACAAACAAACAAACAAGATTTTCAGATGCCATGTTGAATCTTGTTTCGTTGAACCAGATTTTTACATTTGGCATGCACTTTCTTTCCATCATAATCTACATACACTGTGCTTTTAATAACAGTAGGTAGTTCATGTACATTATGCAATGGTGCTACTAGAAAAACTAGACCACTTCAGAAGAAGCCCACATAATGGTGTTGCTACAGCAGCTGCCAGCAGGGGCCATTTTCAAAGGTGGACAAAGAAACCACAAGCCTTTGGAGTTTGTTAGTGAATGATGATGGCAGAGCTGAAGGCTAGTGTTTTTATCAACTTCACTGAAGTATTTTTGGGAGGTTAGATCCCATCTACAGAGGAAGTGAAGTGTGTCTGGATGGCGGAGATGGAGACATTTCTTGGTGTAGAGATAAAAGCCTTTCAGAGAGAGAGAGAAGGTTTAAACCAAATGGCTTGTGAATAACAGCAGGCCACTGACAGCACGTCAGCTCACAATCAGACTCCTGAACACAATCTAGGCCTATCAAAGTCACTGATATGAACAACGCAAGAACTGATATCCAGATTAAGCTATGTGTGTGAAAGTGGAGCTTTCTATGGGAGTTTTTTAAGACAAAGAGATGAAGGTTACCGACATAAATTAATATTTTTTTTTTATTACGCACTTGATAAACAAACACAGACATCCAATTACATGAAGTTCAGTTGTGCAGTCAGATTTTTCATTTAATATCACGTCAATTCTTTTTATCTCACAGCGCTCTTTCATCCACTAAATGTGCTCTTTCTAATTTGCCTGGTATGTGTTTGTAATTCCATTCATTGAAAAAGCAGGACAGGCTGTCTGGATACCAAAGAAGAGAATTCTTATTAGATGCTGGTCACTATAACAACTTATGATTTGGATCTGAAAAAATAAGCATTCTGTTTTGAAAATCTTTCATGAATGAGGCAGGTTAAATAGTTCTTCCTGACCCTTCAAAAATGTCATATCACGTTGACATCCCATTGAAAGTTGGAGAGGTATGACTCTGAGAGGTGCGCTTTTCATACCCATATTTCTTTATCATTAGTCAATAGATCTATTTGGGGAGGGGGGGGTTGCTGGGGCTATGGAACCTTTATGTGAGGGGGGAAGGCTCCAGAGGAATAATGTGTAGCCCGCTTTATTATAACATGTTTATTATAGTCTTTACCCATCTTTATTGTAGTGCATAGATAAAAATGTGATGTCACAAATTACGAAGGAAACATTGGTATATACTGTGATCTAAATGATTTTGTACAGAACTAATTTCAATGAGCAGAGATGTGTTGCTAAATAACAAATAAATGAAAATACAATTTGATCTGTAATTAAAAATATAAATAAGGAAAATAAAATATAACGAGCACTGGATGGTGACACAATACTTTCTTCTTTCACATCCAAACATGATTTATAAATGTGGGGAAGTGTGCGCACATATCGGGATTTATCAAAAATAAGCGTGATGCAAACAAGTGTGCACTCTATGGACATTTAGACCATGCAAACGCACTCTTTTACTGGTGTGAGTGAAGTAATAAGACATGGTTTTAAGCCCCACTTTCGCGTTTATAGACACATTTTATTGTGGATTCTACTCTCGATAATGGAAATCACATGACATCTAAATCAACTAAGTTACATCTAAAAACAATCCATACATATTTCTAGTGCATGGGTTGATTTTGAACACGTTCCTGCTGTGACAAGTTGCGTTTTAATAATAGCAAAGAATGTGAGGTGCGTTATTATTTCTCTTACACTTAATTGCTAAATTGTTCTGAGAAAATATTTGAAATAAGTATGGAACAAAAATAGGTGGATTCATCATACTATTAAAATCTGGTCTACAATAAAAAAAAGTTCTGAGGAGCAGCAACCTTATCACGTGCTATACCTATTAAAAACAATCCAGATTTTATTTCCTCCATATGTGATAAAGCCTTTGTGAGATGGGAGGAGAATGGCTTAAAGATAATAAATCAGCTATTTGATGGGGAATTTATGAAACCTTTTTCTGAATTATATGATAGGTTTAACTTGAAAACAAATAATTTCTTCAGATACTTACAATTATGACACTACATTAAAAGTCATAAACATTGGGATACATTTGAAAAAATACCAACAAATGTTGAAAAATATTTTAGTAGTATTAATGAACATGGTCAACCAATTAACAATCATATAGCACACATTTACAGAAAGTTATTGCAAAATCAATCCGATGAAACATTCCATATTAAAAGAAAATAGGAATTAGAGTTAAACACAATAATAGACGGTGAGATGTGGCCCAAAGTATGCGTTAGCTGTCATAAAGATACTAGCAACCAAATGTGAAAGGGATTTGAATGGAAAATGAAAATGAGCTTTTTTAGGGTTCCACTGTCGATTGCTAAATTTGAGAGTTCATCACCATTACCACAGTGTTTGAAGGAATGTGGAAAGATAGGGGACTATATTCACATATTCTGGGAATGTCCAAAAATACAGGTATACTGGCAGGGAATTAAAAGGGAAATTAGTAAAATGTTAGGAAGAGATATATCAATGCACCCGATGTTTTTTCCCTTTGGATACATTTTGAAAATCCCACGTATTTGCAATACATTTAACGTTAATGGTTGCCAGAAAGATAATCACTGTGACTTGAATGTAGACACATAAACTTAGTATACTAGAATGGATACCAAGACTAAAAAAGATGTATTTATATGAAATAATGACAGTAGCCTTGGAAGTGAAATTAGACATTTTTTTAACAGGGATGGGCATTAATTGAAATACATTTGTTTCCAAAGAAATAATTTATGTATATGTCAATAAAATAATCATACAGAATTAAGACATCAAGTTCAGTTATCTTATATTTTTTTTTCTTAACATCTCTTGGTCAGGAACTTACAGAATGTTGATATATCTCTAGTTAAGACTCTCAGGGGTTTATTTATTTATATCTATTTGTTATTTGTTATTTTAATATTATAATTATTATTATTATTTTCGTTTAGTGTAATTAAGTATTTGAAATTATTGTCTATTGCTGTTTTGGTTAAACATTGGTTCATTCCAAAAAAAAACAAAAAAAAACAACAACAATAAAGTCAATGACAACAAAGCACACTTTGCAGACTTTGATATTATTGTTGACGCTGTTGGATCCGGTGGTAGAACAATCCAGTGGCTCATATCTTTTAAATGTCATGTACCTTAACATGGATGGAGATAGGCAGATGACATGCATAATGCATATTATATGCAAGAAAACTAGGCATTGTAAACTCAATCTATGGTTATTTTGTGAAGGAGATGGGGTGGAGAAGTATGTACGCACAGTCTTCCCCAAACTGGGATTTTATAAAGGGAATTGCGCGCAGGTTTTGGTTTAAAATCTTCCTTTTGTGTGTGCGTACACTTTATGGATGAAATCTATGCACAGATTTATAAATAAGACCCCGGTTCATTCTGACAATTATTACTGTCACACAGCTATGATAAATGTGTACTGAATGTCCAGTAATTGGGTCATTTGGGGGATTACCTGCTGTGCTTATTTTTGTGGTTCCTCATGTCCGGGACTACAATTTTGCTGCTGTACATTAAATCCATGCAAATTTATTAGAAAGGACCAACAGGAGTCGGTCGTGGAGATTTAAAATAGCAAAGCATATCATTTGATCGTGGCCACAGTCCTCGTGTATATTAGAAATTGAATTTCCAATGCAAATTGTACAGATCTGTTTATTGTCATTACATTTTCCCATCATTCAGTTGATTTCCATTCCTGTGGGCTCACTTGTAGCGTTGTGAAGAAAATCGTGATTGGATATTTGCTTTTGTGATTGGGCACTTCAGAGAAAGGAATTCCAGGAATGAGTCACGCAGAAGCGCAAACAAGCATTAAGGATATTTATCGACATACCAGACGCACACACACGTGTGTTACGTAGTTTCTGCGTTATATGTAAACACTCTTGAACTGGCAGAAACAAAGTGCTAGGCAACTGGCGAACACCACCGTCATCGACAGAGCTTATGGAAATACACAAAGCATTAATCTTTTAAAACTTTGAACGATCACAAACTTTGCAAGCTGTTTTGTTTCCATATTAGCTGGCTTGAACTACGGTTCAACGCTGCAAGTTTACATATTGATGATGTTTTGGTCTATGTCTTTTGTTCAGGTTGCAGAGCTCATCCAGTTCCTGATAGAAAACACTCCAGCCGTATTTGGAGATGATCTGGAGAGTCTGTTCAACAGCCGGATAATTTCAGAGCAGGAAACACGTGACTCAGCAGGTAATCGCGTGGTTACACACTTTGGCCCTAGTTATACGGACACATGGAAGACTATTGAGGTCATTTTCAGACAGCAATTAGCCTTTCTGACTGTGCCGTTTCACGGTACACCCACACACATTTCCGCTGCCCATGCACAGGTGATGTTCATCGATTATTCATACGGCGTGATGCCTAGCAGTAAAAGTGAATTGAGGAAGAAAAACTATAAGGAGCCTACGAACATTTTGTAGAACAGACTGAGGGTGCACTTTAGTTAGATTTTTTATTTATTCATATGTTGATAAATGTAGGTTTAGAATACATACTGCATAATACACATTCTAGTTTTAACAAAAGGAAATATCAAACATGATGCAGTGTGCTATAATATACATTTTAAACAATAGTCTATTGCTGTGACCTGCTGGTCTTTGCTAGTTTATTCTGTTTAGTTTATTCTTTAAATTATATCCGAATTGATCTGCATGTCAGCAAATTTTCTCAATTGTGTCTGTTTTTCTTTCTCTTGAGAACTGAGATCTGCGCTATGAGAAATCAAGTAGCTGGGCCTCTGAATAAATCAAAACAATAGCTCCCATTCTTCTCATATCTTGCCTTCAGACACTTAAGGAGCTTCTCAGGCTTCTCTTATAGCCATTTTGAAATTGGTCTTGGTAGGTGGTCATCCTCCCGCTTAAAGAGAAATGTTTGTTTCTCTTAAGAAATCTTTTCATCATTTTTCTTGCAATAACGGCCAACCAATCACTGTTGCTTAGAGTAACTCCTAAAGCATTCCCAGGGTGAAGAAATTTGCCTTCAAGGCTGACAATTTTGTTCACCTTTTTTTGCCTTGGCTTTCAATCTTTGAGTGCCAACTAAAGACGGTCTGACACTCCCTTTACTCAAGGGTGGTTTCCATCAAATCTCTGTGCCATAGAAACATGAGTCACGCACTCAGAGTAACCTTTATGGCTGATTCTTCCATCTGTTGTCCAGTGGGATCTTATTCACTCAGATGTACTGTGACGCATGACTTGGAGAACGAAGCATGCTGGTCTATATGCAGCATGATTTGTTTTGATTATAAGTAGTGCGATCGATCGATTATATAAAATATAATTAATTAATCACACTTTTTTGCACTACTTTTTTTTTCTTTTTTTTCTTAATTTTAACGTTAATTATAGCCATTCAACATTGAAGTATAATTGAACAAAGTAAACTATCAATTTTAACATTTATTGGGCTTCGAAAAACATTTCATTATTAAAAGTCTTTGCATGAATAAGGGTTTGATCATTAAATGTAACACTTGCCAAAGGATGAAAGCTTTTATGTGCTGTAAATTAACAAATTAATCCAAAGAATTGCACAGTGTTACACTAATTCTCCTTAATAAATGCTTTAAACTGTCAAAAAAAACTAGTCTTTTGTACAACGCTGACACATGTTTGCACAACGGATGTTTTGGAAGTTCTCCAGTTTGATAACATTTATGTTAGTCCGTGCATTCTTCAGATTGCATTTAAGGAGACAGAATATTTAATTACTCTCAGTTAATGGTTGGCAGCAAAATATGCATCAACATTCCTGCCTCATTGTCTGTCCCTTTTAAAAAAAACTCTTTGCCTTTCCCATTATTTCTGCGACATAAGGCAGAATGTAAATAAACAGAATTGACGCAGGTTGAAGTGTTTTACGTTTTACTTATATGCAGTACATGGATGTAAAGGTTTTCAGGATGTTTTAGCATGGATGGACAGCACTTGGATAATACTTGAAATCTTTTTTTTATTCATGTGGACAAGGTCTTAAATGGTAATTTGTAATACATTTTAAAATGGACGTTAATTATTTTTGCAATTTTAATATCAGAAAATGTGATAAAGAGCTCTCTGTGAAGCCACTATGAGCTTTCTTTCAAGTCATTGAAAGTGAATTAATTTGAAGGTGCATGTATAAGTGACGGCTTTTTCTTTTGTTGTAGATGGTCCATATCTTCAACACTCCTCTTCAGAAGACACAGATCAAGACTTCATCGTATCTTCTCCTCTCTCTCCCGAAGTCCACCCACTTTTCCTCCCTCCGGCCGGACTTCCTTTTAAAGAGAAGAGAAGAATTCGCCCCTTTCATGTTGATGCGCAAGCATCACAAGGAACGTACAGCTGTGGAACACTGGATTCAATATCATCACAATCTAGTGCTTCTGTGTACACGCTGGGGGTCGGTAAACTTACCCAAACGCGTGATCGATGCCTCTCTGAGCCTGTGATATATTTTGCAACACCCCAATCGCAAATGTTGGTGCACTCTCCTGTTATCCGACAATCTAGCTATGATGCAGCTGTGATAGACAACCGAATTGAACAGTCTCAGAGCTCCGTGGGGTTGAGCCCCGAACAACAGGTTCACAATTCGGCTACGGGCCCAAGGCGACGCCGTTACACTTTCTGGAAGTCGCCACAAATCCCCAGCCGCTTCAAGCATCCCGCGCAGAAATTGGCAAGCATGTCAAGCCTGTCGTCTGCTACCACTTCCTCTCTCAGCTCGTTGGATAGCACGCTGTCTCTGAGCTCCGCCGATTTGATCCCAATCCCACAAGATACACAGAGTCGACCTTTTCTGTTTGGCGCCGCTGCGAGAATGCGGCCTCTCACGCCAGAGATGTCTAGGAAACGTTGGACAAGCGTTTTTACTTACGATGAGGAGGAGAAGGTGGACATGTTGGATCAAGATTTAGAAATGGATAAGAAAGAAAGGAAGTTTGAGGAATCTCCTCATGCTGCGAGAGTCGAGAGCGAGGATTCGATGAAGTCTATTATAGCGGAGGTTAAAGCTATGCAACGAGAAGGTGCTTCAGATTGTCAGTGTCTTGCTGAGTATGGAGGGCTTGACACAAATGCTTTAAAGTCCTCCGACGCATACAAGACTGAACATGACGTGGATTCTCAAGCAGTCTCGCGGGAGCCCTGCTGCACACAGACACTCCCAATGGCAAAGCAGATCGACAATGAGATGCAGGAATCCGAGTTAAAACAAACAGCTTTGGGTGCACCGCAAATCATTATCAAAAAAGACAACTCTGAAAGTCAGTTGAGGTGTTTAAATGTACGCTCGGTAATACATGCCTCTGGTGGGCAAAAAGTTAGCAGAATGAAAATCACTTTCTTTCCTTCTGCTAGAAAAGTGATGCTCAAACATTCGAAGGTCAGAGATCAGACTTCGAAAAGTGTCACTATGGAAACTGAGCAGAATGAGAAGCCAGGGTTCACCGAACAAAATGAGGCCAAAGGGGGGGAATCGCTGGAAGTGACCATTCCCCAAACACTGTTATATGGTCATGACGTTCCTTTAGTGCTTTGTTCTGAAACGCCACAACAAACATCAATCCAGGTGAACGCACTCAGTCCTTCTTTTGAAGATGTGGGCGTGAAGGATGCTGGAGTCGATGTTAGCATGATCAGCGGTAATAGTAGTCTTGGCAATGGAGTATGCGGTTACCCAGACAAGAATACTGTCCGGAACGTTGAATATGTTACTCGTGACAAAGTTATTAGCTGCGGGAATGCCACTGATGCCCCGCACAAACCTGGTAGCATTATTGAAAATGCCCAACCCGCTGTTAGCATTAGCAGTGGTGCTGGCATAAGTCGCAGTATTAGCATCTTTCATGGAAATTCTAATCAGGGCACCTCGTCTCCGAAACCAGCTAGCAAATTTGCAGGAACTTTCCGCCACACAATTTGCATCAAGCTTCCGGTAAATGTTCGCAACAGAGGAGCTGTGCAAAACAATCTATAATCAAGAGAATCATTATAGGTGTGATGTAAATGGGTCTTGAAAGAGTGGTACAGCTGTGAGAATGAAAAGTGTGGTGTGTAAGGGGGAGGGGTGTTGGCGAGCTCCATGCTGGTAATGATGCAATGATGTTAACTGAACTGGTAAAGAGAGCGGAAGGAAAAATGAGTGAAGCAATACACAGAAAGATTAAGAATTAAAATAAACAGGAAGCAAAAAAGATGGATGAGAATCTAAACCTTAGTTCTAGAACAATACAGTTAACTTTCTCTACTGACTGTGATCTCATTTTCTCACTCTGGTATTTTTCTCAATGAGGTACAGTTTTCTGAGCAAGTCAATGTTAATCGCACAACAAAACTATCCAACATGTTAAGTTTGGAGCGTTGTATCAAAAAAATTATATCGTTATTGATGAAGGTGTCTCATCGATATTGTAATCGTTTTATTGCCCAGCCCTAATTTTGCCTAAATTATTAAATCAAATTTTATTTTATTATTCTGCCAGCCTATAGGAGTGTGTATAACCCGTTCTGTTGTCTAACGTCAGCCAATTGTAATTTAATGTTTTTCCTGACACTAAGCTTTTGTTATTGACCACTTTTATATTCTGTTTTGTGATGTGACAAAAGAAAGTTGTCAGTTTTGATCTGTTTTGGTTATGATTTCTGTGTTCCTTTGCCTGAGTTCATCATTAGTTATTTAGTCTTTCACTTGTTTCTGTTCTCCCTTATTATGCTTGTTTTATTTTGTCTGTTGATTTATTAAAAGATATTGGATAGACTCTATCGTGCGATTATTGCCACATATCCTTTACGTGATAAAAGGCAATCTGGGTGTTCTTGCATCAACAAGCATAGGACATACATTAATGTATATTCATTGAAAAAAAGACAACGTGTTAATATCTTTGTTTTGCTGTAATCATTTACAGCAAAATATATTCTGATGTAGGAACAAAACCAGCGTCAGCTTTGTGTGACAAATAATAAACCTGACGTCACCATAAGCAGTGGTGACAAAATATGACACATTTTTATATTGAATGCTTAACAGGACACTATATGTACTCTCCATTGGCTATTGTGTTTAATCAGGTCTTGTTATAAAGTTCCCTGGATGTTTTCTATAGTCATCGTGACCGTGGATGTTTTTCTTGTGTAACTGTATTCCTTTGATGTTTTTTGCCCGTGTGTGTAATTTGTTCAGTGAATCACTTTTTTTGGGAAAACCCCCATTGGATTATATTATTTTGCGGATTATCTTTTCGTTCCAGTTCTCAGTTTTGGTTATTAAACTCTTTTGCGTTCACTCACCACCTGTGGCATTGTCCTTCATCCGTGAACTGTTACAGTTTTGTGCTAGTTATTTTTTTTTGCTGTGAACATTAAATTGTCACATTAAAGCTCAATAATTGAAATGGGACTGTAAACAATAAACAAGCTCATCTACTCTTTTACATTCACCGTTGTATTCATTGCACATTCACATAAGAAATGCCTGCACAGTTGCCTGCACAGAAATGTTTTTGTACATTTAGAGAACAGGGAAGAAAGAGTCTGGTACAACAATGACGAGATAAAGGCTCTGTAGGCTGAATGCGGCATCTGTTATTTGACTGCTACATGTCTCTCGCACACATGAGCAATACGTGGGAGTTCTTGTCATTCATCATTGACAGTTTTTATAGTGTGAATAACTTGAATAAATTACCTGAATCTCTGCAACATAATCCATAGTCGTGACTTGAACAGGTGTTGCATTACAAAAGTAACTCTCTGTCATCCATCCATTTTCTACCGCTTATCCGAACTACCTCGGGTCACGGGGAGCCTGTGCCTATCTCAGGAGTCATCGGGCGTCAAGGCAGGATAAACCCTGGATGGAGTGCCAACCCATCGCAGGGCACACACACTCACTCATTCACTCACGCACTCACACCCTACGGACAATTTTTTCCAGAGATGCCAATCAACCTACCATGCATGTCTTTGGACCAGGGGAGGAAACCGGAGTACCCGGAGGAAACCCCCGAGGCACGGGGAGAACATGCAAACTCCACACACACACAAGTCGGAAGCGGGAATCGAACCCCCAACCCTGGAGGTGTGAGGAGAACGTGCTAACCACTAAGCCACCGTGCCCCCTCAACTCTCTGTCATTTATATAAAATTTTAAATGTTTCATTTGTATCATTTCTCACAAAAGCTCTTTTCTAAAATGTCCAGAAAAGGGCTTTATATTTTAAATGAGCACATGTAACGGAGCCAAAAATTCAATGGCATTAAACTTTTATCTTTTTACATGTACAACGCAGTCAGATGTGGTGACATCAACAGCGTGCTTATAGTTCAGAACGAGAGAGAGAGAGTGAGAGAGGGAAGTTCTCTTACAAGACTCAAAAAGGAATCTATGACAGCTGCATTTCACTTCATTTTACACTATTAATATTTTAACTTACTGTAACCTTTACGTAAATAAACAAGATATTTAACACTTTTGAATACAGTATTTCCTGAGAATTTCTTGTGCAATGAGGTATTTGATGAGGTATGGCTAAAGTTGTAAATAAACAAACATCATGTACAGTAAATAAGTGTAAAAATAACACCCCTTGATTATGATATCAGTGCAATAAAAGCTGTCAGATGTAAATATCATTACAAAACAGCCCTTACAAAAAAAGTAAAGTAATGATTTACTTGACTTTTTTTACTAGTCAAATTGATGTCAAGTAACAGTTAAACAATAAAGCTTCTTGTTTCTATGTCTAGTATAATACACTACTTCAAAAAAGCCACTTCAAACCCTTCTGCAAACATTAAGACATGCTTTACAACCAGTCAATCATTTTTTTCTCTTGAAACTTCTCTTTAACATCCTTTTTCTTTAGTGTCGTCTTACCTTGTGGCAACATTATGTTCTTTTTAAATGAAATATGGAGAGGACTAAATGACAGCCTTGGGTGAGATAAAAATACTAAAATCACAGAGGTTGAGATGAGAGAACTACGGAGGATTGGGGTTCGAGTGTGTTTAAAAGAAAAAACATCAGATATCTATAAGAAAATAGATTGTAGGATGTACCATCCTCCTTAGGATGGCTGGATAGCGTTGACCTTGGCCAAGCGTCCGATTAAAGGCAGAGCTCTGAGTTCTGCCCGAAAGCTCTGATTGAGCCAGCAGTATATGAATGGGTTATAGCAGGTCGAGCTCATGGCCAGCCAGTGGAAGGTGAAGTACAGGCCATTATTTGCCTGGATCACCTTACTTGACAGTAGCACCACGTAACAATTTAGAGGGAACCAGCAGACAGCAAACATGGCGACCACCGCAATCAGCATCTTCAGGGTCGTCTTCTTCCTCCGGCGATGGGCAGCTGATTGGGCCAACGTAATATCGCCAACAGCGTTTTGGAACCAAACCTTTTTGGCCACCACAAGGTACGCTATGGAGATGATCGCTAGTGGCAGGACGTAGAGAAGGACAAAAGTGGTGAGATCCAGATACTTCCAGAAGAGATCAGACGGGTGTGGGAAGCTGGGCAGACATACCATCCGTACCCTGTTATTGCTGAGAAAGATGAAAAGAAAAATATTTTACTGAGACATTAGTTGAGGAACATTTTCTTTATTTTATGTAATGTTGTGTGCTGTAAGAGAACCATGCTGCTAGTCAAATTTGGCGAAATGTCACTTACAATGCTTTCAACTAGAAGGTATAATGAAAAGAGGGCAGAATAAGTACAACAGGAGGCTTCATTAAGTCTTATCTCTCTTATGTGGTTAACTTAGTTTCTCTGTTCAGGCACAAATTCTTCAAATGAAGGATGGATCCATACATAAATTCAAAGCGCAGGAGTTTCTGGTAGATTGCATGAGGTAGAGAGAAGCAAGACCCCATCACCCAGATAACACCGATCCAGGCCACTCCCTTAACCCGAGACATCCTCTGTTTCATTGGATAAATCACCACCTGATGGACAGCAGTGTGGTCAGATCGAAGTACATGAAGGTAAAATGTGTTTGTGTCTGCATGCTTTGACGCTTGTAAGGGATGTAAATTAAGACATCTGAAGCAGTTTAGCTAAAATGTGTTTATGGATGGGTGTGTATGAGTTATGCATGTCAAGTATGTGTATGTGTGAGTGTCCATATTTACCTGATGTCTATCAATAGCGATGGCAACCAGTGTGAGGACAGAGACGTGAACGGAGCAATACTGTGCAAAGCGGCTTACATGGCACATTACCTTCCCAAACACCCATGTACTGTAAACAAACCGCACCTGGGCACAGACAGATGAATAATGCACATCAGCTGCATAAACGGTACCAATTTATCAAACAAACTATTAAGATAAAAAATAAACAAAAAAGAATCAATTTAATAACATGCTTTAAATAGATTTGCTGTGTTCTGCAGATGAAAGAAAGTCATACAGGTTTGAAATGACAAGAGGGTGAGTAAATAATAACAGATTTTTTTAATTTTGGGTGAAGTACTGTATCACATTAATGTCATAATCTCTTATTCATTTAGTGGAGACATTCTACAGGAAAATTTACATGGCTGAGACATTTCTATCATTTGCTGGATTAAAACACAGAAGGTAAGATTTACCTTGAAGTTCTCAGAAAACTATACCTCAAGATTTCAAACAGCATCATTTTTGAATTGCATAAAAACATTAGTATGGTATGAGAATAACAAGAAATAAATGTGAAGTTTGGTATAATTCAAAGGATATAATAAGTGTTCATGGATCTTTCTGACAGTTTTGATGATTTACGTTTTGACAGTGGTAGTAAATCAAGTAAGTCACCGCTGTTTTATTTTATTACAAATAACTTAAAGTCTGGTTGTATTGTAAAGTAAGAGATAGGAAATAATATTTAGGGATAATTTATTTTCATACTCGAAAATTTCTTGCACGTTAACTATTCTGATTTCTTAATTTTGCATGACAATTTCCGTTGCTATATTTGCCATTTATGTAACTACCTCAAAACTGTATTATTAACACAACAACAACGTTCATCTACGATTCATTTACTCTTAAATAAGAAAATAGTACTGTCAAAAGTAACTTACCAGAGTAAAAGGCGTGTTAAGAAGAGTTATAAGAATGTCAGCAATGGCCAAATTCATAATAAACAAACTCGTCACCGAGTGCATCCGTTTGTTCTTAACGACAACATGACAAACGACCACATTTCCGAAGAGGGAGATGATGATGATAACCGAGTACGCGAGGATGAGCAGCGCTCTGATGGTCGGTCTGTGAGATTCAGACTCAGAACTCGCTGCTCTGTCATATATCGCGTCCACCAGCGAGAAATTAAAAAACGTGGAGAAATTCTGCAAGATGTAAAACTGCGAGAATAAATCCACGGAGGTGTTTCTGAAAGTCATCTTAACGAGATTCCATTAAGGCAGGCGCCTCAAAGAAGCAGTAGCTACTCACTCATCCACTGCTGGACACAGTAGCGATGCAGATTGGCCGATGATGGATGGTTATAGGTGAGTCTCGACCCTTGGCACCACCGTAATCGGCGCATTCACACAGCTCCACACAAGAATACAATCCACGCGGAGTTTTACCTCTACGAGTGCGCGCACACGTGCACGGTGTGGTCTTAACAAAATTTAAAGCACCCAATTGGAATCAGTCTATTTTCTGTATAGAAGTCTCAGATATGTAGTTCTGGCAGCATGTGACAGATTGGCTGTGAAAAGAAAGCCATACATTTATGTGATGTATGCTGTGAATACCACACAGTCTGCTCATAATGATATTCTTTTTGCAGGCCTCTAAGCTGTATTCCCTGTGCAACTCTTTAAAGTCCAAACCAACTGTTAAGAACTTAATTCTATTTTATTTTAAAATATGCCTTCAAGAAATAGCAGCAGCGATCTTTAGAAAACACATTACATCCTCGGAAATCAGACAGTATAAATATCTGAACAGTTGGCTTGAAAGTTAAATAATGTTTCTTTCAATTTAGGCTACACACTCCAGGAACCTTTTCACCTTTTCATCCGTCAATGAAAAACATAACCTAATGAAACATTTTGCTACCACTTCTCTCATTTTAAGAACCTATTTATTTGACTCTATAAGTAAAGCTGAATGACACAACATGATAACGACTGAGCAATTTTGGCAATTTCTGGCTGCAGACAATGGTGTGAAAGCAAACACCCTCTGTACTTATTTCTGTATATGGAAGACATAAAGCTTGACTTCCAGTTATAGACTGACAATGTTTTCTTCAAGCAATGAAAATAAAATATTGAAAGGACAAAAAAATCACATATTTATCAATGCACAAATGTATTCACAAAGATTTTCTTCAGTGTTATTTTTATTTATTTAAATATGACTAAACCAATTTCTACTCTCTTCCTCCAATATATCTGAATATCCAAGTGTATGTTATTAATTTCGTAAAAAAAAAATAGTGAAATGTTATTTTTTATCATGTATGATCAAATACCTGATCCATTTTGGCATATGGCTGAATCATACCCCTGTACAAATTATGTATTGTTTACTGTCCAGATGCAGTGATTTATTACTTATTTTTTTATTTCAGTGACAGGGTGACTAAAGTTTTCTCAAACCTAAAGTATTAAAGTATCTCAACCTACAATTGACAATTGTCTATCTTATACAGATGCATTTTTTTGTTTCTTTTTCTGTCACACAAATAAATAATCATCTTGAATTACAGACTTTCCATTTGAACTGTTTGATTGGCAGCAGTCAAAGTAGCACAATGAGAGTGAGTCAAATAACATAAAACATCAATATTATTTAACAGGCCAGGTGCATACATCCAATGAAACTAAATATAGAAAGAACACTATTCAATTTTTTTGTTCAAAAATATTCTCATGGTACATTACATACCCTACTGTATTTTGCTTATGGTTGTATTTCAATGTGGAAAAATCTTTTTATGACTGGATATTCACATAAGGTTAAAGCTGTTGATGTTCAGACTAAAACTAGATTGCAAGAATATTTACCCTCACCTGACAGACTAAAGCAAACAATCATAATTATTCCTTGCATCGCTGTCAATCACACCCCTTCCCTCAGACCATTTGTTTGCTGTCAGCTTTGTATGACAGTACAGCAGTATTGTGTTGACACATTAAGACACAGTGCTGTACAGTTGTTTTTTCTGATATTTCTGTTGTGTCTGTACCTCATCCTTGCTTATTGCTCAACAATATAGTCATAAAGGATCAGACACTTCCCCAGCATTACTCGTAGTAATTAAATTTTTTCAAGACAGAATTAAATTAGAGAGCTCTATAAACTGAATTATTACTAGTAAGTATGAAATTAGAGATATCTGTAATTCAATTCTTACTAGTAAAAATGTAATTGCAGAGCTCTCTAATTCATTAAAGGTACAGTGTGTAGCATTTTGAAGGATTTATTTACCAGAATGTAATATATAATACAAAACTATGTTGTGAGTGGTGAAGAAATACCTTACAAAATGAACCAAAATGTTTATATTACCTTACAATGAGCAATTTTATGTATATACACCGCGGGCACACCCTTACATGTAATTTATCAAATTGCACTTGCCATGTTTCTATATTAGCACTACACGGACAAACTGAGCGCGTTTCGTAAAAGGAAAGATGCACGGGACTATGTTCTTCCTTTTTTCGGCTGTGTTTTGGGGGCAACTTGCAAAGCCACTACATTGAAGGATTAGCAGAAGTAGAGGAAGAATAATAACAACATTTTCTTGTCGTGTTTTTTATTAGAAATAGAAACAGTTCTTTGTTGCAGTAAGAAGTGAAATTTGCGCCTATGGCGGACCACACATCCTCTGCACACGAGCTGACAGAGCGTCAATCTGTATCGTCAAAAAAGAGAAAATACGATGCAGCAAGGCGAAGTCGAGACAAAAAATGACAGAAAACCCGAATAAACATCGGCGTGGTTCTTTTCAAAAAGGAGGGCATGAAGCAGGACAAGGGTTTGCTAAGCGACGCCGAAGTTGCCACTTTCTGCTGGACCGGTAAGTTTGTCTAATTTCCGCTATATAAGTGAACTGTTTGTTTGATAGCTTTAGCTAACAGATGAGCGTGAAGTAGCGTTTTTCCTTGTAATTTTTAGCATTTTGTAATTGTAACACAAGTCCTTGTTGTGTGACCGTGTGCAAATCAAGTTAGAAATCATGTTTACAATCATAATTTGCATAAATCGGTGTATATTATATTATAATACTGCTTAGCTTCCACATCCTCTCTTGTGCGGTCCTCCCGGGTAACGTTAGCCCCTCTGCCTCTCCTTGCCCTGCCTGCCTCTCCAACACCCCTACCTCTCCGCCCTCTTCCTCTCCCTCTTATTACCTGTGTTTAGTCCTCTGATTGACTCTGTGATGATGAGAAAAACGTCTGCTAAGACTTTCGCGGTTAGATTACACGGCTTTAGCATTAGCAAGCCGTTTCAATAGGCTGTAAATTACGAACCAAGTTACCGTGCCAAAAAATGCTATGCAAAATAAGCGAATAAATCACTGACACAATGTAAACAAGTAACAATAATATTCACTATTACGATTAAATTAAATGATGAATTAAGTCAATTTAATTTATTTATTTTTCTTTGTAAATAAACCTTGTCACTTGACTTGTAAAGGTAACTCTCTGCTGTCTCAAACGACGACATCTCTGTCCTGTGTCCGTAGATTGCAATTATCAACACCCCCGCTATCATTTATGGAACCCTTTTGTCCTGTGACGGCAACCGTAGCTTCTCTAATGGGAGGGGGAGGGGGGTAGCGGAGCAGTAGGTTGCAATTTCCTACATCGCCAATAGTGGCCTCTGAAACTTACACACAGAACCTTTAAGAGAGCTCTCGAATCATAATTGTTACTAGTAAAAAAAATAATTATAGAGCTTTCTAATCGTCATCGTTACAAGTAAAAAAAATATTTTAGAGCTCTCTAATTTAATTCTTACTAGTAAAAATCCAATAACGAAGAGTAACGCTGGGGAGAATTTAAGCTAAATCGGCATGCCATACGCACAAACATGATCCGCATTGCGGGTGATGCTCAAGAGACCGATACTTCGTAGAGAAGTATAATTTAGAACATGTCAAAAAAAGGAATTTATCCAACAGATCTCCACAAAGTAACTCTTCTTAAGACCCACAATTTCAACCCACACTAACATAGAGCTGGAGGTAATTCTGCACTAAAAATCGAAAGTGAAAGTATTTTCCTAAGAGATCACAGCATGACTTGTGTTTAGAGCTCATACCGGAGTGTGGTGCACACAGAAAGCCTCTTCATTTAGAAACAGTTTATTTGTTCTTTGATCAAAGTAATAAATGAGGTAAGTGAATTTCATGCAAATTGGAAAACACTAGTCGACAGATAAATATGTCTGGTGAGTGCAGGATGGAGTCAGGCGACTTAAGGCGGAATGGCATTGTATTGTTTTGCGCAGAATTTGCTTGATACTCGTTGATTTCGGTGACGTGACGTCATGAATGCCTCTAGCAATCCAGGTTTTAATGCCTTCTTGGGTTGAGAACCTGTTTTTGTGGTGTACAATTTTTTCTTGAAAAATACAGTTACAGTTAAAAGCAATTAAAACCAGCATGCTTTAAAATAAAATGTAATAACTAACAGGAAAGTGATAGCCCAAGTAAATAAACATATTATAATAGAGATTTAATAGGCTTGAGCCTACATATTTGATAGGTCAGGACATAACAGCAGAGGAAATTTATTTTGTGTGTATTGCTGGTAGGGAACAAAATAAGTGTCTTGGCTCTTTCTGGTGGTAATTTTGGTAATAACAGTGGGGGCCTCTCTTGACAACTTGTAGTAAAGAACATTTTTAATGTTTCAAATTTTATAAAAAGCTTTGTAAAACAGAAGCTGAATTTTATTTCAAATATGCCCTATTGTTTTAATGTCAGTAACTAGGGATTACAAAAAATGTAACGTCAAATCATCAATTACATCTTTTTTTATAATTTGACTGAGATGTCGTCACAAATGAAAATGTAATGAAAATCTTATCGAATTGCACTTAAATAGAGAAGTTAAAATAAGGATTGCGTCTCTGCTATAACAGAAATAGTGTGTGTTGTTAGAAGTGTAATGGGGTGATGAGTCATTTTGTTCTCTCAATGTGTTCTCTTTCTGTTTATGGCAGAAACATGCCAGGTGCAACGAGTAAGTTCTGTTAATAATGATTTGATTTATATGTATATATGTGTATATATTTAGAGTAACCCACAAAAATGTCAGCTCTATTACTTGAAATGTTATCAGTATTATTCTGCTGTGATGCTTCTATTAAATCTAATTTGTGGGTATAAGATTGGTAAGTGTTGTAACACCTGGTTTAACTGGTTTAATGGAAATAAGTAAACTTTCCAAATCTATTGTAATATTATGATGTTAAATCTGATGTTTTTTTGTTTTACTTTAATTCGTTTCCAGAGGGACTCAAATTGTTGCCAATTTTGGCTGGAAAAACAAAAAACGTGCACAAGGAGTTTATTGACATTCTGATAAACAAAATGAAAGATCTTACGACTGGTCATACAGTGGAAGAGAGTGAAATTGTTTTGGTTTTCTGTCCTATTGTTTCTCGAACTGGAACTGATCTTGAGGCAGCAATGGAAAAATTCCCTACAGGTTGTCACAAATCACATTATTTCCAAAATGTAAAAAAATGAATACTCTTAAACAAGGTGACACATTTCTAAAGGATTTAAGATATAAGATTTTAATTTCTTTGAACAGATTCTAAGATGGTGGTGCTAGTGGTGCTACATCACACGTTTGACCCAGAGAAAACTGTACCAGACAGCAGCAGATGTGTCAACAGGACAGATATACTGACAGTGGACTGTCTGTTTTATGAGGACACAGGATTACTGAAGTGTCAGAAAAATGATGATGCAATCGACAGAGTTGTGAACTGGTTAATACAGCAGGTATTTAACAAGCCGTATATCATGAAAACTGCATAAAATTTATAAATTTAAGAAAGTTACTGTTTACAAAAAGTGCACGTTGCTATTATTTTGCAGGGGGAGATGAAAGGTATCAAACTATGTCGGAAAGGTAGGTTAAATTCACTTTTGTTGTAAATTACAACTTCTGTGAAAAATACATTTGTGTTCTTGTGATATTATCTTTTGAGCAGTTACACTTAACTTTTAAACTTTCTTTATTTGAAACAGACCAATCATCATCTTTTGGGTCAATTATGTCTGGGTTATATGAGGTGAGAAAAAACACTATTATTTTAAAAGTTTAAATTTGAAAAGGCAAATTTTTCAAAATATAATCCTAAAAGAGCTGTGTAACAGTTGTAAAGAACTCAAAAACAATTGATGGATTATTTAAGGGTACATTCATATGACACCATTTTACACCAAAAAAAAACACTTTTCCGCTGTTTATCTACATAACCACGGTGTCTCGGGCCTGTGAAAATGATGATGTCGTGCCCATATGTATAATATGTTCAGTCTATAAGTATGTACGAGTATAACCAAAATAATAATGGCGGACTACGGGACTGTGTTTGTACTACTAAACGTAAAGACTAGATTTACTGCATCGCAATGTCTAATGCAGACAAAGGTCATCTAACAGTGCTTTTGAGTAAACCTATGTATGCATGTGCGGTCATATAGCCGACTGTAGTGCTTCATTACAGAGTGACATCGCCAACTACTGGCCTGAATTCATAATACTAAGTTCTTAGATGTTTTTGTGAAGACGGATCATTTTGACAATGTTGTTGAATGTATGTGTAACGTTAAGTAAAACGTGTACATTTTTGCTATATGTGACCATGGACGACAAACCAGTCTAAAGAGTACATTTTTCGAAATTAGCTGAAGAAAAAAGCTTTCTATTGATATATGGTTAAACAACAACTGTTTACAAAACTGGAATTTGAGGGTGCAAAAAAAACTAAATTTTGAGATAATCTCCATTTAAGTTAATCGGTGCACGGTAGCTATGGAGAACCGCAGGTATGGAGGACCACTAGGGAGGACCAGTAGAGTCTTGTGTAAAGTAATAAAGCATTTCATTGTTTCATAACTATTTCTACAATAAAAATAGGCATGAATCTATTTGTTTAAAACTTCATTTTTTAATTCAAATATAAATAGGCAAAATGATAAAGTCATTCATTATATATTGTTTTAACGGGGAATAAAAAGCGTGAATGTAAAAATAATTAATAAATGAAATATTAATCCATCAATAAATACTTGTGTAAAAAAATGGGACTTTTAACAAACAACAGAAACACGAAATTAATACATTATTTTAAAGCGCATTAATGATTCCTTTATAAATAGTGGAATTTAAAAATCTATTTGAAATTCTCGGGACTTGGAAAAAGAGAATTAGGAGAAATTGCATCATAGAGTTATGGAAGATATTTTTTAATTCATTTCACCAATATATGTAATATATATGACTGTATCATCTACAACAAAATGAATTATGATAGAAACTGAGAGGAGTATTTGTCTTCTTTAAGGGATAAGGGAAGGACGGTTAAGCATTCAAATACTGTAAATATATGTTATTTCTGAATTTAGTCAATCCCAGAGTTAGGAATTATTTTAACTTAAACCTTTACTCTAAGAATAATTTCTAACACCAGTCAATGTTGTTCTTAAACATGTTGGTCTGAAATATACTCAACAGTTCTATTTTTTCTGTCAGTTACTCCCCAGATTCAGCAGATTGGATTCAGTTCCTGGAGACACAAACATGTCTGATGTGGATGTTCCCCGCAAAGACAATCCAGGTCTGGGGTTGCAGAGCTGGACATTAATATAAATATTAATTGATCAGATTTCTCAATACTCTGCTTAGATTTAGTTTGTAAACTAGTCTATTGTTTGCACCCCACAAAGCAAATATACAGAAAGGCAAAAACACAACTCCTGTCCAGCCAGGTGATACAGTATAAACCCCTTCAATGTGATAGAAAACTCTTCTGTTTTGCACCGGTGTCCGTATCACCCTCTGTCATGGTTAACTGTATGTTATAGAAAAAAGTCGATCAATACATTAACCCTTTCATATTTCACTGAGATATTGTGAAATGGTTAGGGATATTATTAGCTCTTTGGTTATATGTAAAAGTTTAAGTAAACGTGTGCAAATAAGTAATAGCCTCATTAACAATTATTAATCAGGTGAAGTTAATGCCTAAAATATAAACTGAGTGAAATGCATGTAATGACAAATAAAAAGGATTAAGATTAATCAGCTTTGTTGGAGATATGTACTAATGGACAAGTTTTCTGAGCGCTTCAAGGTAAATCTTTGTTATGCAACAAAACTAGCTTACGTTAAGTTTGCAGCGTTATATCAATTATTTTTCTATCGTTATTAATAAAGGTGTCTCATCAATATTGATATTGCGTAAATTATTGAATCAAATTTTATTTTATTATTCTACCAGCCTATAGGAGTGTGTACAAACCGTTCTAATGTCTAACATTAGCCAATTGTAATGGGCCATATTATGAAATAATAATCTTTGGGTTTTTTCTCTTTTTTTATCTGGTGAATCAAAATGAAACTCTGATGTGTAATTCATAACAGTTTTTTGTTGTAAATGAACTGACAAATTGTTTTGAATATCCTATTTTTTGACAGGTGGAAAAGCTTGTTCTATAGATTTTTGGGTTTTTTCCTGACACTAAGCTTCTGTTATTCACCACTTTCATATTCAGTCTTGTGGTGTGACAAAAGAATGGTGTCAGTTTTAATCTGTTTTGGTTTTGTATTCTGTGTTCCTTTGCCTGAGTTCATCATTAGTTATTTAGTCTTTCACTTGTTTCTGTTCTCCCTGATTATGCTTGTTTTATTTCGTCTGTGGATTTATTAAAAGATATTGGATAGACTCCGTTGTGCGATTTTTGCCACATATCCTTTACGTGATAAAAGGCGATCTGGGTTCCCTTTCTGTCGGTCTCTCGACGTTGTGTCGAGAACGACAGATGGGGGTTCGCCCTTGAGAACCAATCAACTCTGACTACTATAGAAAAGGCCAATGAAATTTGGCGAATGCAATTTGCATGCCGGGCTCCGCCCCCGGAAATCCGGTATAAAAGGAGGCCGGCGTGCAGCATTCACTTACCTTTTGTTCTTCAGAGCCATCGCTCATGAGTACAACTCAGGATTCAATCCTCTACAACTACACGCTGGTGCTACGACGTGTTACAGCGGATCGTCCCTTCCTGCAGCGACCTTCCCCTGGGCGTCTCGGCGGTTCCGGAGGTGTTAGAGATTTTTTCTAAA
Organism: Triplophysa dalaica; assembly: GCF_015846415.1. Taxonomy (NCBI): domain Eukaryota; kingdom Metazoa; phylum Chordata; class Actinopteri; order Cypriniformes; family Nemacheilidae; genus Triplophysa; species Triplophysa dalaica. The sequence goes on along the minus strand of NC_079545.1, from coordinate 9,995,177 downwards.
AGTCCTTTTCAGGACTGACTGAGCATTCTCCAGCGCGGCATGTCCCGCTGTTCTCTTGGGTGCGGCACCCTCATCGAGGAGGTGGATGGACACGATCGCTGCATTAGGTGTCTGGGCGTCCAGCACACTGAAGCAGCGTTCGTTGACACATCTGCCTGCACTGCGGGCAGATTGTCATTCAGAAGTTGCGGTCACGGGTGGCTGTCTTCCTACGGGAACCAGCCACCATTTCGTCTGCTACCCGGGCTGTGACATCTGTGGCTACGGCCCCGATGACCACCCACGTTAGCAGCGTTAGTGATACGGGGAACTCTGCGAACGTAAACCCGCCAGCCAAGTGCTCACGGGCCGATCGCACCCCGATTCGCTCTTCTGAACGTTCCCCAACTGGCGGTGGCATACCGTCCGGATCCTCACGCACACACTCGGAAACGATGTGTGACGTAGATGAGATGTCGCTCGCAGCATCGGAGGGAGACTGGCATCCGACTCTGCCGAATCCAAACTCCACCCCCAGCGGTCGAGTTCAGGAGGAAGCAGAAGTGATGTCATCCGTGCTAACCCGGGGATACGTGGTTCCCGAGGTCGGTGCGCGGTGCAAACCGCGCCCACCCCGGGTGCCATGTTTTTCCCGGAGGTGCATGAGGAGCTGTGAAAAACTTTGAACGCTCCACTCACGGACCGTTCCAGTGAAACCAGCTCCGGCTCCCTTACTTCCCTCGATGGTGAGGCAGCCAAGGACTGCGTCGAGATCCCCCGGGTGGAACGTCCGCCTGCGGTGCACCTGTGCCGCGGACGGCTACCACCTGGGGGGGGATCGACCACTCCTACCGTCCAAAGCACGTAAGACTTCGGCATCACTGGTGTCGAAAGCTTGCGATGTTGCGGGCCAGGCTGCCTCCTCTCTCTATGCCTTGGCCATCCTGCAGGTCCGCCAGGCCAGGGCGTTGAGAGGGCTCCACGAGGGTAAGGCCGACCCGGGTATAATGCAGGATCTCCGTGCCACCGCTGACAGCGCTCTACGGGCGACTAAGGCGGCGGCACGGGCCCTGGGTCGGACGATGTCCACGGTAGTGGTCCAGGAGAGACACCCCCGGCTATACCTTGTGCAGAAGAGTGACAGCAAGGAAGTCCGCTTTCTTGATGCACTCATCTCGCAGGGTGGGTTGTTGGTAACACCGTCGAGGACTGCGCTCAGCAGTTTTTTGACGGCGAAGCAGACAGTGGCAATTAACCACATTTTTTTCACGCCGCGACTCGGCCGCCTACAGGCCTCCGAGATCTCACGTGACGTCTGCTTCCCTGCAACCCAGGACCCTTTCGACATCGGCTCCGGTTCCTGTGCCCCCACAGGCGGCACCCCGGAAGCAGGGGTCGAGGGGGAAACCTCCACCCCGTCAGCAACCTCCTCGCGAGAAGGGACACTGACGGGAAGACCCCAGGGAGAACAACATCGGGCCCGAACCTTCACAGCCACGGCTCTGATCGGTCGGTACGGGACGACTCCTGCCTCGTCACCAAAGCCGGGCCCTTGTTAGGGCTTGGCGCCCACTTACTCACTGAGTTTTCTGTTCTCCCCGGGTTTACTTGCAGCCGATCGCACACTCCACTGGACTGTGCTCGGCGAACCGACCTCACACCCTGGCGAGGCGTGAGGTCGTACACATATGACAGCCGTCACCACTCTCAAACCGACAGTGCGTGCCGTTGTCCCGCCAGGCAGGTAAGCAGGCGGAGCAAAAACCTTCCCTCCGGGGACTCCCCGCGACATGGTTAGCTCCGCCAGCCGACGAACCACCCCCCGTGGGAATGATGAAGCAGACCGTCCCCTTGGTCACCCTGTCACAGTCCCTGGGAGCTCGAGAGCTGCCCACACTGTCTCGCTGGCTAATGAGGGCGGTCCGTCTTGGTTACTCGATCCAGTTCGCCAGAGACTCACCCAAGTTTCGGGGCATCATCTCTCCCTCTGTCAGAGGCAGGGACGCCTCCGTACTTCGGGTAGAGGTCACCACCCTTCTGGCAAAACAGGCATCGAGTTCGTCCCTCAAAACCAAGATGTTCAGTGGGTCACCACCCGCACTTCATCGTTCCCAAGAAAGACGGCGGGTTGCCCCCAAAGGCTGCGTACCCTGAACAGAGCACCTTCACAAGCTGCCATTCAGGGTGCTCACACAGAGGCGCGTCCTGACATCTATGAGGTGTCAGGATTGGTTCGTGGCAATCGACCTGAAGGACGCTTACTTTCATGTCTCGATCCTCCTCGACACCGGCCGTTCCCACGGTTCGCGTGCGAGAGGCGGGCATATCAGTACAGAGTCCTCCCTTTCGGTCTGTCCCTGACCGCCCTTTCTCCCTGAGAGGAGGAAGGCGAGCGGGTACTAAACTATCTCAGCGACTGGCCTATCTTGGCACACTCGCGAGATCTGTTATGTACACAAAGGGACCTGGTGCTCCGGCACCTAGGTCGATTGGGACTCCAGGTCAACCAAGAGAGGGGCAAGCTCTCCCCAGTGCAGAGCATCCTCTTTCTCGGTATGGAACTCAGCTCTGTCACCATGTCGGCACACCTGTCCGCAGTTGTGCCCAACCAGTGTTGAACTGTCTGAAATGAACATTTTAGGCAGACAGCGGTCCCCCTGAAACAATTCAGAGGCTCCTGGGACACATGGCGTCCTCGCGGGTTAATACCCCTCGAGTTGATGCACATGACACCGCTCCAACACTGGTTTCAGAGTCGAGTTCCGAGGAGAGCGTGGCACACCGGCAGCAGGCGCATGGTGATGCCGCCCTGCTGCCGACGCACCATAACCCCTAGTCTTTATGACTTTTTCGACGGACTCAGGTCCCTTTGAGCAGGTTATGAGGCAGGTCGTGGTGACGACTGAAGTCTCCCTGCAGGGGTGCGGTGTAGTGTGCAACGGGCACGCAGGTGGGGGATTGGTTGAACCCCCGCCTGCGCTGGCATATCAATTGCCAAGAGTTGTGGGCTATGCTACTTGCACTGAGCAGGCTACGGCCTCTCGTGCGAGACATGCACGTGCTGTTCCGAGGACAGCACTATAGCTGTAGCGAATACAGATCGTCAGGGTGGCGTTCGCACACAGCAGCTAAACACAACTTGCTCGACGCCTCCTCCGGTGGAGTCAACAGGTGACTCGTTCCCTGCAGGCCACACACCCCGGGCAAACTGAACTAGACAGCCGACGTGCTTTCTCGCCAGTTTATGCCTCGTGGAGAGTGGCGACTCCACCCCCGTGCAGTCCAGCTCATTTGGAGGCTGTTCGGGTAGGCCCAGGTAAAACCTGTTCACCTCCCGTAACACCACCATTTGCCCGCTTGATAGTCCCTGCCCTCGGCACGGATATCCTTGCGCACAGCTGGCCGCGGGATGGGCGGAAGCACACCTTCCCCCCCCCAGGAGCCTTCTTGTACAGACTCTGTGCAAGGTCAGGGAGCAGGAGCACAAAGTGTTATTGGTTACACCACACCGGTCTAACCGCACTTGGCCTCAGAGCCGATGCTCTGGACAGCGACTCCCCCTGAACCATTCCCCTGACAGAGGACCTGCTCTCTCAGGGGAAGGACACGTTCTGGCATCCCAGATCAGACCTCTGGAACACCCATGTCTGGTCTCTAGACGGGACGAGAAGATCCTAAGATGGCTACTCCCCCTATACGGCTGAGACCATCACCCAGGCTAGGGCCCCATCTACTAGGCGGTTACACGCCTCTAGACGGTGCCTCTTCTCGTCCTGGTGTCTTTCTCAACGAGAAAGACCCACTGAGGTGCTTGATCAGGATTGTGTTCCCCTCCTCACGAGACTGGAGACTAACATCTCCCTTCCACACTGAATGTGTATGTAGTCGCTATTGCCACTCATCACGACTCAGTCGGTGGAAAGTTTCTAGGGCAACACGACCTGGTCACCAGGTTCCTAAGCAGCGAGAGGGCGGAATCCGCCTCATCTCCGCTCCATACCCTCTTGGGACCCTAAGTGGTCCTGGGGAGCCTCAAGGCCCCCCAAAGAACCCCTCGGAGGTTCCGATCTTCCTCATAGAGTAAGACGGCCCTCCTGACGGCGCTCACTTCCTTCAAGAGGGTAGGGGACCACCGAGCATCCTCCGTGTCCCTGGATTGCCTTAAACTCGGCCCTGGAAACTCTCACGTTATCTTGAGACCCAGGCCCGGATGCGTGCCCAAGAAGTTCCCATTACTCCCTCCGGGGCCAAGTGGTGAACTTGCAGGCGCTCCCCATAGGGGAGGAAGACCCAACCCGATTAGTGTTGTGTCCAGTACGTACTGGACCGCACGCAGAGCTCTGAAGCTCTGACCAGCTCCGTGTCTGTTGGAGGACAGCAGAAGGGGAAGGCTGTCTCCAAACAGAGGCTGGCGCACTGGGTCGTGGACGCCGTTACGACGGCATTCCGATCTCAGAATCTCCCATGCCCATTGGCAGTGAGGGCTCACTCCACACGGAGTTTAGCCACCTCCTGGACACTGGCAGAAGCGCCTCTCTAGCAGACATCTGTAGAGCTGCGGGTTGGGCTATGCCCAAACACCTTCGCAAGGGTTAACAACCTTCGCGTAAACCCGGTGTCAGCCCACGTCCTGCGTGGCGACATGTAGGACTGGCATCCGGGGGGGCGTATGCCTGCGAAAGCACCTTTCCACCCTCTAACAGGTTGGGTCAGTGTGCTATTTACCTTTTCTTCTTACCCGAACACATCGCTAAGAAACTGGTACCTCACCAGCCTCCCTTCTTACCCAGACACTGGTTAAGAATAGGCATTCCATCCATCACCAAACAAGCACCCCCTGGGGGCTGGCTGGGCAGAGCAGCCTTCCCCCTTAGGCCGGGATACCATGTGAGCTATCACAGATAGCTCTAACCGGACCTAGTGCTACCGGACGTCTGTAACACCCCCTCCGTGGGCTGTTCCGTCTGATGTATCCTCATGAGAATGGTTCCCACTCCTGGTAACCCATGAGCTTCCCCAGGTGGGCCTCCACCTCGCGGTTAACTACTCAGTCCGCACGTTCCATGCGTTCTCCTCCAAGGACGAGACCATACCTATATCCACCATATTCCTCCCCACGGGTAGGAGGTGGCCTCTGTAGCGCTTCTCTGATTAAGAGTCGCGCTTACCCGGTGTAAACTGATCTGGACGGCCTCTCGCCTATAGAGAGCTAAGGCCCCGTCCGTGAAAGTTACCGGTCAGGGCTGTACCCATCTTTCTCCAAGAAAGCTCTGGAACCCCCCGACCACCACACTGGAAGGTTACAGTCTCACGAAAGCTTCGAGATGACACGCCCAGGCTTGTTACCGTCGCTTCGCTAGAGATTGTGACGCGATACAGCGTTGTGGCGTTTTCCATAGGCAACCCCATCTGTCGTTCTCGACAAAACGTCGAGAGACCGACAGAAAGGGAACGTCTTGGTTACGTATGTAACCTCAGTTCCCTGATGGAGGGAACGAGACGTTGTGTCCCTTATGCCACGAACACGTATCGTATTCTGCTGCAGTTTGAGAGGTCTCAGGCTCTTCAGAACAAAGGTAAGTGAATGCTGCACGCCGGCCTCCTTTTATACCGGATTTCCGGGGGCGGAGCCCGGCATGCAAATTGCATTCGCCAAATTTCATTGGCCTTTTCTATAGTAGTCAGAGTTGATTGGTTCTCAAGGGCGAACCCCCATCTGTCGTTCTCGACACAACGTCTCGTTCCCTCCATCAGGGAACTGAGGTTACATACGTAACCAAGACGTTTTCTTGCATAGACAAGCATAAGACATATATTAATGTATATTTAATTCTTATTGAAATAAAAGACAAAACACTGAGCTATTTCCTACTCTACCTGGCTGTTGTTTACTGTTGAATGCTGCTGTGGGTTTGCTTTAGTAAGTTTGTCAATGAAAGCAGTGTGTCTCATGTGTATCATCACTGTGACACAAAGCCTTTTGTCCAGTTATATGGGTTGTCAGTGTTATTCACTTCCTATTTTAGACATTTTTGTGACAGTGAATTAGTATGTGAATTGTAAGGAATATGTCCTTTACTTACATTTATTCATTTGACAGACGCATTTATCCATAGCGACTTACAAGAATGAGTGTATATAAACATTTTGTCAAAACGCTAAAAGCACCGTTGGTTTAAAAGGACATGCTACTATGAGGATCAAAGCTGGAGAAAGCAAGGGAGAGAATGAACAACAATGTTTTTTAAGACACAAGACAGTAATTGTTTAGTCAAATAAATGAATTCAGTCCACTTCATTACTTCAGTCCAAAATATTCAGACCTACCACAAATTTACCCTCTCATGTGTGTTAATAGCACTGAAGAGCTTTTGCGTTGACAGGTTTATGCAGGCAGCACTACAAGAAATTACTGAATTTAAAGCTTCATTCATAAAGAACAGCAAAAGGAGACCTCATTATTATGTTTGAAAGAAGGTTTCAATTAGACACTTTTTAAAAAATATCTATTTAATGTTAAACACATGTACATACTTGAATACAAATCCTTTTTTTGATAAACCACAAACAGAATCCAAATGGGGGTATAAACGCATGGCACACAAAGTCTCTTCTTCCAACAGGAAAATGAATGCAAAACAGAATGACGCATCTCACAAATAAAATAATCAAAACCCACAACAGAAAAAGCTGAGTGGTTTTATACAGAATTTTTACTTAGTGCTATACATTGTGAAAAAGAAAATACTCACTTTTGTGTCATAAGATAAATCAGTAACTAGTCAAACAATATTATCCCTCATGGTCAAGTTCAGATATTTTGAACTTCACGTGAATTCTTTTTCACATCCTACTGTATTCTTTGGCAGAATTTTGTAAGCTCTTGAAGGAGAGCCCTGGTAGCTGTGGTACCTGAGACCGATCAGACACGCAATAACTAATTAAATTTCATAAATATTGCAGCAACACCCCTCACCCCACCGACGAGCTAGTTGCTTGGGGGTCTACCCCCAATCTGCAACTTACACCAAGGGCAGGACAAGATCTCTGGTGACCAAAGCAACTCAAGATAAGAGTATTTTAAGGACCGAATGGAATGTAGGGAGCTGAACTCTCTTTACTCACTTTGGGGACAGACATACAATCCTAAATGCATTTATATGGAAATGTACATATTTTCATTTATAACATTTCCATGTATTAATGTTCTTGTTGTTATGTCTGTTTTAAACATTAATCCAAAGTATCCATGAATGTCTGTTTAACTACTGGAATTATTAGATTTGTAGTAACTCATTTAACCAAGATGATATTTACATCATGTTTGGTGTCTATGGTGTCTACATTTGTGATGTCCTTAATGTTGATGTTTATTGTGTTTTGGTAACTCTTTTCATATTAGTTTTATCAAACTCTTAGAAGTCTTGTTAGTGAACATCCGATTACCTTTCACATGCAAAACACCATCTGAAAGACAAAGACAATTAAGTTCCCTCCAAAGTTGCCATCTCCTGATTGGATCAGTCACGTCTGTAGGATGTGACATCCTTACAGTTTAAAAGAGACCACGAGAAGAGTCTCTCTGGGTGGAGGTTTTTAGGAGTTGTTCTTCAAGATTGCACTTTGTGGGGTTTTGTTCTTTTCTCTCCTTGCGTTCTGCATCTCCAAAGGATGGACTAGAAGAAGACTTCACCTTTAACCCATAAGTTTGTGCCAGGCTGTGGCCTCGTCTTTCCAGATACAGATCCTCTGCATAAAACTGGTTCTCTCTGATCACTTTCAGCCAAGATCACCTGGAGCCTTGACAAACTGCATCAGGACACTTTCTTTCTTTGATGGGCAAGACGTGCAAGTATCAAACTAAGTCTAAATAATGGATGCATAGGGCATCATTAATCCTTCTAACAAAGGTGCTTTACAAGAAGAAACTGATGTTTAGTTCAGGCTATTGATCTTCTGAATATCATATACTGCCATAATCCATGTTCTGTACTTCTCTCTCTGCTTCAACTTCATCCTTATTCCAATGCTGAACTGTATGTGTGTGTATGTTAGATTAGTATGTGTCTAGTCTAGGTAATAAATTCCTGTTTTATTTCACACGTGATGTTGTTTGTAGTTGATGCTCATAATCCGGAGTCCCTAAACATGTAGATTCTTGCAACCTGCTCGTAATGCTAATTGATTTCCCCAAATCATGAATTTGATCCAGATAATTATAGTTGATCATTAATTAAATTCATCCCAATTTGGGTTGATATTTGTTTCCCTTACAAAGGGTGGTGGAGAATATATTACTTATAATTGTGATCAAAGCTCATTATAATTCTTACAAATTTGATGAAGAATAGTGTTTAAATAATACAGTTCCTCATTGAATTCCCTACATAGCAATTCCTAGTACTAATCAGCAAAGATATATAAAAATATACACGTAATATTATTTTTAACATGACAGCTTTAAAAAAAGCACAACGTTTAAGTTTAGCAGGTAGAAAAGAAACATGTGCGTTTTTTGCAGTATCAATGTGTTGCCTACAGCAAAACATGTTCTTATTTAGGACTAAAACCGGCGAACTAAATAAATCACAACACGTGTAAATGAACAACTTTAACACTGCAACTGGGAAAATCACAGAACTAAAGACTAACACGAACATTTCCCACATTACACAAGATCAAACAGCAACATACACTTTAGAGAATTAATACTTCACAAATACTGTCAATACCTTTAGTTGTCTAATGCCTGAGCTGAAATAATATGTCAAATTCTTGCTTTGCAGTAGTTGAAATCAAAATGCAAGAAGACCAGGTTGGTTCAAAGCAACAGACGTCAGCTCAGAGTCTTGGTTTATACAAATAATAGCACTGATGACAAAATATGACACATTTAACATTAAATGCTAAATGACATTTGAATCAAACTTTTCAGACTCATTCATTGAAAAGATTTGGTACATTTCAACTTAAAGCGATTAAAGGTTATACTGTACACACATGTGACGTTT